>NC_082667.1:110564986-110875171 GCF_025265405.1 Mesoplodon densirostris | reverse complement strand
ATCCGGGGAGCTGCCACCCCGACGGTGACAGACCTGCTCCCACCTCTCCCTAAAACTGACCTTGAAGACCAACAGGTTCAAGTCATTGGACTTTCCCCCACCCATTCCCCAGTATACACGCCTGCTTTCATGAAATCTTCCCCAACTTCAAGAAAGCAAACTCATTCTGGTCCGAAGTTCACGCAATGAGTGTTGCAAATAGGATTAGCTAGCGCCTCAGCAGGCGTGGCGTCCCAGACTTCAGGGTGTGATGGGGGTGCGGGAAAAGGAGACAGAGGCCAGCAGCTCTTCCCCAGGATGAAGGGCACGGAGCAGCATCTTCTCTCCATTTCAGCATCATTGTCGCCTTCATTTTCTCATTTCACCATCTCAGCAGCCCATCGGGAGGGCATTCTTGTCCCCATTCCCCAGAGGGGGAAACAGCACTGCCGGGGACCTAAGTCACTCCCCCCAGAGTGACAGATCTTCGGGCCACGTGGACCAGAGGCAGCCTGGGAGGTACTGTTCCACTGTAGGTTCTTTGCCAGCTTTCTCCTGGGCACAGTGATCTGAGCACGAGCTGCGCCCTCTGCCTGTGTCCTCGGAGCCGCCCCCTCGCCCCAGGCTAGCCTCCAGCCTAGCCTCCAGCCTGACACTGCCCCAGGCCGAGCTCCCTGCAGAGCCAGTGCCCGCCAGGCTATGAAGGGCAGATGCCGGGTCTTGTGTGGTGATCCATGGCTTCTCCTTGGCCACCTTGGCTTCTCCTCTTCCAACTCCAAGAAACGAGCCGCAGTCTGTTTCAGGTCAACTCCCTGAATGTCCAGACCCTTCCCATGGCTTCCGCTGGAGCCAGGGAGAGCAACCTGGGCTGGGCACCCCCCGGCCACGGGCCTCTGTCCCAGCATCATTGTCCATCAGCTGTGGGACCTTGAGCAAGTCACTCAGCTATTCTGAGCCTAGGTTCTTCTTAAGTCCCACGGGAATAATGATTCCTGCCCTGCCTACCTCAGGAAATTGTTTTAAGACTCAGCAATAGGGTATTAAAGGGGGGAGGAAGAGGAGGAACCCAGAATCAGCTGAGAGAATGAAAGCTTTTTCATTAGATAATGTGGCTTTGCTTTAGAATCACCTGGGGAGCTTGTAAAACTCCAGATGCCCAGGCCGCACCCCAGACCAGTCAGAATCCAGGCATCCAGGTGGTTCCACTGAGCACCAGTGAGGTGAGAACCAGTGGTGTAAAGTCCTTTACCCACATGAGGGGTATAGGCAAGACTGTCATTTCATCTGGTAACCCACTCACCAAGGCGCTGTCCACACTGGGCACTGGGCTAGATGCTGGAGCTGGAAAAGGGAGCAGGCACAGGGCCCTTGCTCGCAAAGAGCTACAGTGTCTGTAGAAAACAGACATTAGATGAATAACCATCCACGTGGGTGCAGAACTGCCCACGGGAAGCATGCTCTGTGGGAAGAACATGCAGAGACATACAAATCTCAGGGATCTTTTCTTCCCTGTGGCCCCTTCCCTCTGCTCTTTCCAGGGAAGCATGCAGGAAAAGTAATCCTAAATATCCAGAGAGCCCCTAAACTTCCCCAAAGCCCCACCCACCCCAGCATCCGGATCAGGATGTAGCCGATAGAACTCAGTGGCCCTCCCTCCAGACTCCCCTCATTTGGATAAGGAAAAGGGTGGCCTGGGGGCTGCCTGCAGCCCAAACCTCAGTGCTCAGCAGGGCCTACTCCCATGCTCCCCTCGTACCCTCCCCTTGTTCTGGCAGGAGGCAGCTGGGAAGAGCAGCCTTAGTCCCAGACCCCCTGGGGCGGGTTATATTTGGTTGTTAAAAGTAATGACACATCTCCATGCAGTCCCCCCTCCCTCCTGCTTAACATGGTGAAGTCTCCTGGCAGGGAGGGGGCTGGCTTATATTTAGGTCTGGCATTCCCTGGTAGGCATCCTGTTCTGAAATGGAAATTCTTTTAATAGCTAGCCAGCCCCGAGCATTTAATGAGCTGGTTTTTGACTTTTTGATTTCTTGTTCTTGGTGGAGGACTGTGAGCTGCCTCAGCTAATTAGGGGTCCCCCCCTGCCTCACAAAGCCTCCTATTTTTTGAGCATGGGGAAGAGGAGAGAGCACTCCGTTATTTCTCAATGTCCCCTTTCCCTTTTAGGTTTCTGAGAACTTTGCTTTCTTGTAGAAATTCACCTCTTCCAGGAAGTCTTCCCAGATTTATCCACCTGCCTCCAGCCACTCCTTACCATTACTCCAAAAGTGCCCTTGAGTCTTTTTCTGAGGTGCCTGCTATGTGTCCCCAGCAGCATCAACAGCACTGCAAGAATGCCTGTCTCCTCTTTGGAATCAAAGAATGTTAGGACCGACTTGACCATCTAGGGTCAAGGATCCTTTTAAGAATATGGTTTTAAGGGCTTGTGTGCGTTGCGGGGTGGGGGGGTGATGACAGGGAACATGGACCCTCTATCCAGAAAAAAATATGCGTACACACAAAATGCGAACACAATTTCAGGGATACGTGGACCCTCAAAAGCCCACCCATGGACCCTATGTTATCTAGTCTAACCTCCGTGTCTCACAGTAGAAGTTATGACCAAATCAGAGATGGAAAGTGATTTGCCCAAGGTCACACAGCCAGTGGGTGGCAGAACTGAGACTTAAACCTTGGCCTGTTCTCTGTCCCCCTCACCCCACCAGCCTTCTTCCATCAGCACCGCTGTGTACTGCCTCTTCAGAGGCTCCTCCCCCACCCTCCAGGCTGTCAGCCCACAGGGCCCAGGGCAGGGGGCTCTGCATTCAAAGGATGCTCACCTCTTGATGAGGACAATGACTTCTCTGCAAGGAGAGACAGGCTGGCTTGGTCCTGGGCTCACTGAGCCTCTGCAGATGCCAAGGGTAGGGAAGGAGGGAGGCATGGCATGTGGCGGTAGACCGTGGTAGGGGTGTCACTGGCCCCCTCACCCCTGAGCATTCCAGTGTAACCAGTATTGATCTCCTTATTACCTCCTGGAAGGGCAGCTTCATTTGTCAAGCAAAACTACCTTCGTATCTGCAACACAGGAATTGATACACAGCAGGGCTAGTGGTTGGTATGTTAGGGCTGGGGGTGGGGAAGCAGGAGAAGGAAGCAGGCTGGAGAAGAGATTGCTAGCATGATGCTGATGTGGAAAATGAAAATAGAAACCTTCCAGACTGATGGGAAACATCTGCCTTGTCTGATGATATTTCCTGAGTTCTGGGGTGGGGATAATGCAGTTTGAAATTTGGCGAGCCATGGGGTTTGGCGTGCCTGTGCTGGGGAGAGGGGGAAGGAGGGAAGAGGCTCTCAGCCTGGCCTGGGAGCTATGTCCGGAAAGCCTCCCCAAACGTCCAAGAAGCGAAGACAGGCCCTTTTTGTTTCAGCATCATTCGCTTTGATTCTATCCAGAGTTTATTGAACACCTACTGTGTACAGAGCGCTGTGCCTGGGGCTGAGGAGCATTCGGAAATGAACAAGGATGGCTCCTGGCTCCCCAAGACCTCACATCCCATGGAGGGACAGGAAAATTCCTAAACTACTCCAAAATTCAGACAAGGAAAAGGCCCTTCAGAGAGACGGTGTTATGGGGCTGTGGGCGAGGTTAAATTCCACTTAGGAGAGCTAGCAATTTCCTAGGAAAGATGCAATATGTCTTAAAGGCAGAATAGGACTTCATCAGGTAGAGGAAGGAGGAGAGGGCACTTCAGGGAAGGAAATGACTTAAATAAAGGCCTGGAGAGGAAAGAGGAGTGTCTACAATTGTGTAAAGTGATTTGACAACTGCTGGGTATGGAGGGAGGAGAGAAAGGAGTTAAAGAGAACAATAGCGTGTCTTGCCAAGGCACTAGAAGGATACTGATCTTTACCAAGCAAATGAGCACAGGATATGAAGTGTAGCAGAGGGAAATGATGAGTCGGTTTGACTTCTGTTCAGTCATCCAGTAAATATGTTGGTATCTCCTGTAGGTCAGATACTGCATCCTGCTCAGGGAATACCATAGTGATCAGACATGGTGCCTGCCCTCGTGGAGCTCAGGGTCCAGTTGAGAGACAGACATTTATCAAATAATCCCCCAAACCACAGTATAGGGCGTTGCACTCCAAGAGCTCAGGGGTTCATGAACTCGCTAAAAAAGTGGTAGGTGGCTGAGATCTGAAGGATATGCAGGAGAAGGCAGAGAGGAGCGTTCTGGGCAAGTGAATGGTGCAGGCGGAGGCCACGGCCAGCGGGGAAAGAGGGAGGGGCGGAGCGTCACCCTGCAGACTTTGAGAAGAGGCAGGTTGGGGCCAGACTTGGGGGTGCTTCATGGGCCGTGCTGAGAGCTCTGCCTTTTTCTAATTGTGCTGGCCGCTGTGGGCAGAAGCTCTCTCCCGTGCTGCTGGGGGTGAAGGTGGGGTGGGGAAGAGGGGTACACAGGTATATCCTCCCTGGGGGTAACTTGGCAGGAGATAGAAACATTGGGAATGTGCATGCCCATTGACTCAGCCATTCAACCGCTAGGAATTCCACTTGCAGGGATGTAAGCATCCATTAGCACACGTGCCAAGAGATCTATGTACCAGTTTGTTTGGGGTTTTTGTGTTTTTTTGTTGTTTTTGTTTTGTTGTTTTCTGGGGGCAGGGGGTGTGTTTCAGTATTACCTGCAGTTACAGAAACTTAGAAGCAACTTCAATTCTCAGGAATAGAGAGCTGGTTAAATAAATGGATATAGCTGTGTGTAATTGAATACCAGGCAACCATTACAAAGAATGGGGTGGCTCTGTGCATACCGGTGAGGAATAACCTCCCCAAGATGTTTTAAGTGGGAAAAGAAAAACAGAAGAGAAGAGGCAAAGTGCACACCGGACTCCTGTGGGAGGTCTGCGTCAAAGACCTCACACCTCCACTACCCACTTCCTTCTGCGTCTGTCCTCACCGCCTGCCCCCAGCAGCCCTGGCTCCTGCTGAGCAATGCACTGTCACCACACTTGGGGTTGGAGAGAGGAGAGGTCGCCCCCAGAAACTAACTAGAGATGGTTGTTGACGCGGTCTCTGTTGCCACATCGATCCCTTAGAGGACCAGAAAAGAACCTGCACCGCCCGCCCAGCACCTAACGTCTAGGGCCCTGGGAGGTGTGCACCTAATGTGTAGCTGAGAGGGGAAGGAAGCACATGTGACCGGAAGATGCAGCTGTAGCAACAAAAGGGGGCGGGAGGATTCCCCGTCGACTCCACGGTAAAGGAGCGGAGCGGTCAAGAGTGTCTTGTCGGCATGGAGAGTGCGCACAGTCCAAGGCAACCAGCCACAGTTCCTCTCCCCAAGCTGTTGGCTGGGAACAGCGGCACAGCCCAGATGCAGACAGTGCCGGCGCCTCCTTGAGGGGGCAGGTTGCTTCATTGGGAGTGTGGGGGGGGTTGTTCCTCTTTGGGGGGGAAGGTGGGAATGGGATGGTTTTCAGGTCAAGAGTGATCACTGGGCTACCCTCAGAAGTTCTTGTAGGGAAGTTCATCAGTGTAGGTTTTGAGGGTCACAGGGAGACCAGGTCAGATCCATAGACCCTCTCTGCACTGGCCCGTTATGGCCATGGGAGAAGGCCAGAGTGCAAAGCCAATCTTCCCGACCCATAAACGTTACACCTACCACTTCATTTCATCCAGCAAATACTGTGTATAAAGTTAAAAGGCAAACTACACGTCAAAAAAAATTATTTGAAACAAATATAGCAATGGGCAAAAACTAAAATCCTTCAAATATAGTACTCTTTTAGATCATTAAGAAAACACTAACATCCGAAAAGAAAAAGGAGCAAAGAACATGACAGAGAGTCACAAAAGAAAGAAAAATAGTTGAAACAAATCTATTTCAAGAATCAACCTTGGGCTTCCCTGGTGGCGCGGTGGTTGAGAATCTGCCTGCCAATGCAGGGGACACGGGTTTGAGCCCTGGTCTGGGAAGATCCCTCACGCCGCGGGGCGGCTAGTCCCGTGAGCCACAACTACTGAGTCTGCGCGTCTGGAGCCTGTGCTCCGCAACGAGAGGCCACGACAGTGAGAGGCCCGCGCACCGCGATGAAGAGTAGCCCCCACTTGCCACAACTAGAGAAAGCCCTCGCACAGAAACGAAGACCCAACACACCCAAAAATAAAAATTAATAAATTAAAAGAAGGCTCAACATTTAAAAAAAAAAAAAAAGAATCAACCTCACTAGTAATCAAAAATGCAAATTAAAACAAGCTGCCATTTTGCCCTTTTCAGTGTGGCACATATTTTAAAATATATAATGCTCAGTGTTGGCAAAGGTGAGAAGGACACTTCAGCAAACTGCTGATGATAGTAAAAATTGGTACAATATTTACAGTGATACGTGTCAACACTTCTGGCTATATGTGTCAAAGAGCCTTAAAAATAATAGTTCCTGTAGACCTAATAGTAATTTCATTTCTAGGAATTTATCATAAGGAAATAAACAGAAAAATACAGATAAAGGTTTCTAATAGTGAAAAATCAGAAATGGTCTAAATATCAACAGGGATTGTTTAAATACATCACAGTACATCGGTATAATGGACTGTCACCTGGGCATGAAACATACTAGTTTATGAAGACTGTTCCAAGATATTAAAATGTTCTCAGTTGAATGCGAAGAAAAATGAGAAGGAAATATAACTATGTACAATCTGATCTCAATTATACTGAAATATGTGTATATGTGAGTGTGTGTTGTGTACGTGTGTTTAAATACACATATAAAAGTTTTAAATGATATTAAGGAAATTCACTGAACTGTTAATAGGGAAAGTTGGATTGTGGATTTCAATGCTCTTTTTTATATTTCTCAATATTTCAATTTTTTAATAATAAGTATACTTTACTTTTATGGTCAGAAAAAACATGACAATAAAAGTTACATCTATTTGCAAGGCTGTGTTAACCATACCAGATCGTTAAGTATTGATGTCATCTCTCTGTTGTGGAATTGCTGTATTCCACAGTTGCATTGCTGGAACTTTTCATTTGTTCATGCATATTTGCCACCCAGATTTCCCCCAAGGTCTCATCCGCCTGCCTCGCCCACAGTCTTGGCTCAATGCCCTTACATAGGAGGTCTCAAAGCACATGTCATGGGATCAAATGTATACAGCACAATGCGGATGAAACTTCTGTTAGCTTCCATGACTGACCTCATTTCTCAAGAGCTGCCTTCCCTCTGATGCAGGCGGAGAGAGGAAGTTTATATATATATATATATATATATATATATATATATATATATAGCAGCTATTTTATTTATTGAAGTATAGTTAATTTGCAATGTTTTGTTAGTTTCAAGTGTACAGCAAAGTGAGTCAGTTATACATATATATATATTCTTTTTCAGATTTCTTTTCCATTATAGGTTATTACAAGATATTGAGTATAGTTCCCTGTGCTATACAGTAGGTCCTTGTTGTTTATCTCTTTTATATATAGCAGTGTGTATTTGTTAATCCCAAACTCCTAATTTATTTCCCCACTACTACTGCTATTCCCTTTGGTAACCATAAGTTTGTTTTCTTTGTGAGTCTATTTCTGTTTTGTAAACATGTTCATTTGTATCATTTTTTTTAGATTCCACATGAAAGTGATACTATATGATATTTGTCTTTCTCTGTCTGACTTCGCTCAGTATCATCTCTAGGTCTATCCATGTTGCTGCAATTGGCATTGTTTCATTCTTTTTTATGGCTGAGTAGTATTCCATTGTGTAAATATACCGCATCTTCTTTATCCATTCATCTACTGATGGACATTTAGGGTGCTCCCAGAGAGGAAGTTTCAAACTCGCCACTTAAAGAGACTGCAGTCTCTCCCAGTTTAAAATGGCCTGTTGGGATTTAATGAATAAATACTCTTGCGAGTTTCCATTCTTTATCAAGAGTCTTTCTCCCCTACTGATGTGGCCTCTGGATTCTTCCTATCCAAGATGGCTTCTGGGTGCAGGGGAAACACCCATCCCTGTGGCGTTTGGGACAGACCCCTCTGGGCCCTACACTGCCCTCTTGCTGCGAGGTCCTGCCCTCACCACCTCTCCTGCTAAGGTCTACACAGCTGGTGTGACCCAAGGTGTATTCTCTTAGCAAAGACGAGCCATAGGGACTGCTTTGCCTGCTACGAGGCCCTCTCCTTTCACTGAGGTGCTGTGGATCCACCTGCAACTGGCTGCTTGTCTTCGGGTGCTAGTCCCTTCCCTAAAGCCTCTACTTTTGAACCATCCGAATTGAATTCTGTTTCCTGCTGGGGCCCCAGCTGATACAACAGAGACACAGTCTCTGCTGTGGATGGTGGCTCCCAGGTGATCAACATCGCTTAGGAGCATGAATGGCAGAAACCCAGACCAGAGCCACAGATGGTGTCACTTTTGTTCTGCACCTCCTCGTACACGCCTTTTTCCTGAGATTGATAGGCTGGCTTCCCACGCTAGGCTATTGGGCTGCCACCCTGTCTGCTTCTCCTTCCCCTTCCCCTGAGCATGTTCTGGGCCAGTCTCCAAGATGGATAGACTCAGCCACAGAGCACCAAGAGGCCGTGCTGAGGTAAGGAGACAAGGTGATGTGGGGGGGGGGCTACTTGTTGCTAGAGTTGTGGACGGCCAAATGGAGAGTCGGTACTGCCCTGCCCCCTCCATCAGCTCCCATGCCTCCTTGTGAAAGAGCCCCGTTTCTGGGTGGTTGGGCTCTCAGAGCTGGTGCCTAGAATACCATGTGGTCCAGGCCATGGTGAGCTTGCTGAGGACAGGACTATGGTTGAGTCGTCTCTGCATCCTCGTCAGTAAGCACTTCCTGACTAAATGAGTCCACACTCTTCCCTAATCAACTTCTCTGCCCAATTCCACTTCCCTCTCAGAGAAGGAAGCCGTGGTCTGACTGGCACATTTGAGGAATGCGGACCTCAGAATCTGAGTTCAGACTCCCTCCTCGGGTAGCAATGATGGTCTGGATGAAAAGTCATGGAGATAAATAAGATCTCTAAAGTCTCCTGTAAACACAGAGAGAGGGGGAATCTGACATACTGATTATCTGTGGAACCAGAGCAAGGTCGGGGTGGGTGGGATGAGTGGAATCTGTGTCAATTAAGAATGACTTTTTCTTGCAATGAGTGTGTTATATCTAAGGGTAGGGAGACTGTTCCAGTGGGTTTTATAGCTGTCTCCAATACTGGAAGGGGTATTGTATGGAAAACAGATCACACTTATTTCAAGGTATAACTACAGTCAGTGGGTGAATATTTAAGGAAGGGGGTTTGTTTGATCCCCAGAGCTATTCACAAGTGGGACAGGCAGCCTGGAGGTAGGGTTTGAGCAAAGGCTGAGTGACCTTCTCCAGGAGGACTGAAGATTCCTTCTGGGGGCTACAGAGGCCCAGGAAGGAAGAGAAGGTATTCCTAGCCCCTGGTTTCCTCTCTGCTCCTCAGAGCCCACACATGGGGGAATCTCAAGAGGGAAGGAAAGAGCCCTGAGAGGGTGGGAGCCCCCGACCGCCAGCAAACCTGAGAGTTCAGTGAGGAGGGGTCATGGCCGCTCCAAGAAGGATTCCCCACATACCCCACAGAAGAGCCCCACCTTGCGCTCCCCATTACACAGAAGGGAAGACTGGGCCTGGAGAGTGGAAAGGATAATAAACCGTTGCTGTGTTCTGAGCACTTCCCAGACCCTGGGCCAGGCGCTGTGCACACACAGCCTCTGACCCTTACAACTGCCTGCAAGGAGGTCGGGGTTGGCTCTCCTGACAGATGAAGAAATCAAGTCTCAAGGAGATTAAGTGACTGCCCCGCCCCTGATGGCACAGCAAGAAAGAACCCACGCCAGGGTTCAAATCCAGGTCTGCCTGGTTCCAGCCCATCACAGTGCTCCCTGGGGTGGGAGGTCCTCACCCAGACAGCTTGAACTAAAGCCAGACCCCCTTCCCCACCCTCTCATCTCTCCCCATCACCCCAGCCTCCCTGCCTCTTGTCCAACCCTCCCTCCCAAGCACCTCCCTCCTCCCCCTGCAGGCTACCCTGACCTAACACAGAAATCTAGTCCAACAAAGACAGACTCCATGTGCCCAGGACTAAAAGAAGCCAGGTGGCAGAGTAAATGAAAGTTGGCTGAGGGCCTCTGCTTAAGTGCTTTTCCATTCTGCCTCGTCTGCATTCTGGGCTGGCTTGCACGTGACTCCGTGCGCAGGGAGAGACCGCTGTGCTTGCTGCAGAGGGAAGCCCTCCGACCTGGTGATGGGCGATTGGTACAAGAATGTGGGAGGCCTGAGCTGAGCTCCGGGAGACGAGGGCAAGGTCAGCCCCGTCTTTCCCAGCCTAAACAGCGTCCCTGGGGAGTGTTTGTCAGACCAGCCCTGCCGTGGGGTAGGGTAGGGGGTACAGGCAAGGAGGAGGGTCATGCTGATCTAAAATCCGGGAGGGCGAGGGGGGCAGAACAGAAGGAAGAGGATACTCTTCAGCCCCTCTGATCGGGTCCCTCCCCAGACCTACAGCCAACAGACAGCCACAGCCCAGACAGTGGCGGTCCCCAGAGCACCTGCCTCGTGTCCCCATGGCAGGGTGCCCTGGATCCCAGACAGGCCTGGTTGCCAGGGACGCAGGGCAGGCGGACTGGCATGGGAAGCAATCTCCTTCCATTTCCGTCTCTGGCTTCTCCATCCTGGGCTCCCCAGGCGATCCAGCTACTTGAATCCCCACCTCATCCTGCGCTGGAGCTCTTGGAGGGAAGCTAGAAGCTGAAGGAAAGGGGAGTAGAGAGCAGGATTCAGTGAGGGAAAAGATGTCTGCGAGCGGGCTTGGCCCACCCCATTCAAGCATGAATAAATAAACAACTGCAATAATGAGGCAGCCGCCCTGCCACACAGCTCCACAGCCAAGAGAGAATTCCTTCAAAAGAAGGGAGCTGGTGTGGGTTCATTATTCATGAGCAGGGCCCTCCAAGGTGGGGCCTCTGTTGTTTGTTGCAATTTAACACAGGCCTTGGTGGAGAGGGAGGGGTGGGGGGAGGCAGGGAGGGAGGTGGATCTCTGGGCAGCAGCCAAACGCATTAAGGGGTCAAGTTCACAGAATCAGCCCAGAAACACGGTCGGTGCAGTTTGTCCTCCTCTCTAATGACGGTCGGGGAGCTGTGGCCGTGTTGGGTCGCACAGGGCACCTCTCTCTCCAGCCCCTGGTACATGAAATAGTTTATGCCACCAAATGTTCAGTTCTTTGTCATGTACTGAACACCTGCCACGGCCAGACACCGTGCAAGTGTGCAAGGCTCCTGAAGACGAGCGAGACGCCTGCATTACCTGCAGGAAGCTTGTGCTCTAGTGATACCAGGGCGTGGAAGGCGGTCTGCTTAGGAGAAAGACTGACTGGGCTTTGAGTCAGACGGGCTTAGGTTTGAACACCAGCTCTGCCAGGGCCCAGCCATGGCACCTGCCCATGAGAGCTTCCTTGTCAATTAAATGGGGATAAGAATGCCTTATTTGAAATGTCATTTTAAGGATTATAAATAAGGTGTTTAGCACAATTCCTAACACATAGTAGATGCTCAGTAAATTAGAACTGCTGACGGTAGTAATAACATTTGACCTTCCTACAAATATCTTTTTTTTTTTTTTTTTTTTTTTGTGGTACACAGGCCTCTCACTGCTGTGGCCTCTCCCTGTCGCGGAGCACCGGCTCCGGACGCGCAGGCTCAGTGGCCATGGCTCACGGGCCCAGCCGCTCCGCGGCATGTGGGATCTTCCCAGACCAGGACACGAACCCGCATCCCCTGCATTGGCAGGCGGACTCTCAACCACTGCGCCACCAGGGAAGCCCCCCTACAAATACCTTGATCTTCAAGATCATTCAGGAAATTGCCTAAGGTTTTCTGTTTCTACCCAAAAGTTTGACATTTCTTAGAGTAGCCCTTCTTATCCTGAACAATTCCACTATTGCACTTTGCTGGAAGGGAGGAGTTGATTTGACTTTTTTGAATGTGAAAATCTTCCTTCAGAATGGATTCTGCTGCATAACGCTTATGACATTAGCCTGATGCATTAAGAAATGATAAAATTAAATCGCTAACATTTATTGAGTGTTCACTATGTGTCAGGCACTGTGCTAAGTCCCTTATGTCCATTATCTCGTTTAATCTTCACAAGAAGCTCTGACACAGGTAGCTCTCTGTTGCCATTTTACAGATGAAGAAACCGAGGCCCAGAGAGGATCACTTGCCCACAGTCACATGGCAAGTGACAGAGCGATGGTTCAAATACGCCTGACCCTGAGCGCTCAGCCCCAGGGCTGTTTACACGTGGATTTCCTTCCACTTGGAAGCCACGTGAATAACATGTGATGCAGGATGGGGGCGCCACTGATGGACAAAATTAGGACCAAGTTTAGCAGCCGTTTTAGGGTGAGCATTGCAGTACGTTGAGGATTCCCAGGCCAGGAGCTGGAAGATTCTGACGCCCCTCCATAGCCAGGTTGGTAGACTGTCCGCTTCCTCTGCTGTGGGGCCTCACTGCTCTCTGAGTCTTAGCTGTGTGTGAAGTACTTGCCTTACTGAAGACAATGAAGTACTCAAAGGCAGGGACTGGCAACCGATCAACTAGCACTTATTAAGCACCAGCTGTGTGCCTAGCCTTATGCTGAGTGCTGCAGAGTCTAAAGAGAGGGACCTTGCCTTCAAGGAGTCACAGGCAGGGAAAGAACAGACACACACACACGCATATGCATACGCATGCACACCGAGATACCAGGTTACCTATGCCCAGGGCCTGACGTGGAACGGAGGGAGCACTCTTGCCCAGCACCAGATGAACTGTCTCCTTGTATCTGAGGGCACAAAGTAACAGGCGCTCATATCTACCCGAGGAAGTGAAGTTGCTATTTTTAGAGATCACCTAAAGGGAGCACCTCTGGGCATGCCCCACTAGAGGTGCCGGTTGGGAGGTGGGAACAGAGGCAGGAAATGCAGTGGTCCTTTTGATAAATCTATGCCTTTAAAAGAGAAATGAGCTGGAGCTTCGTGGATGGGTGGCCTCATCACAGCAGCAGGAAATGCAGTGAGACGAAAAGGTAATCCTTCCAGCTCCTGTCCAGGATTAAACCCAGGGCCCTGCTGTCCTGGGAAACCTAAACTCAGAGAAAGGACACAGCTGGGTTGGCCTAGACCCCAGTGTGCCCAGATCTCTCCAACCAGGAACAAATGAATCAGAACTGGTTCTGGGAAAAAATATGAGGACCTTCCCAGCACAGACACCTTGCCCTTCGGGTTTTCCCTTCACTGGTGAAAGCTGCTCCCACCCATTCAAGAGTGTGAGACTCTCAGGTCCTTGTCCCTTCCTTTATAATCAGTGCTTCTTCTCAGAAAAGCCTGGAGAAATTTATTTTTACTAAAGGAGTAAGTAACAGAACACATTTTATAGTGTTGCCTCTCTTGGGGGTATTTGCATTTAAACCAGGATCAAGTGTTTAAGTGAAAGGAATAAAACACAAATAGTGGAATTTCAGGTCATAGTGGATACTGAACAGTGTTTTGGATGGCAGAGTGCTTCTGGATCTTTCATAATGGTACCACCTACTCTAAATGTAAGCTAGTCCTGACCTTGGGCATCTCGGCTTGGCCTCAGCAGGTTAAAGTAAGTCTCCCTGCTGAAGCATTTCTGCCCCCTCCCCCAACCAGCCCTAGGGATAAGGCCTTTGGACCCTGGTTTCATGATAGGCTGTGAACGGTTTATGATCCAGGGTTGGGGAATCAGTGTGAGATTCTTAGGCTTTAGGTCTTTTTTGTCTCTCCGTTTCTGAGACCAGAAATGCTGGACCAGCACAACTAGGCATCGTAGCATTTGGATCTTACTGTGATTTATTTAGAGCTGGAGGTGGGGGAGGGACAGAGAGGAGAATTAGTGGGTGAGGGATGGGGGAGGGGAACAGCTGCTCTGGAGCCTGCTCTGTGGGTATACAGCAAAATTGTGGCTTTTAGTACTTTTCTAGGGACAGCCTCATTCAATAAATTCCAGCTGAGGGGGTGGGAACTCCCCTCAGATGATTCCTGCCCTCCCGCCATCCTCCTGCAGTGGCCTCCAGAGACCCTTGCCAGTGCCCAAACACAGTGGGGTCCATGGGGTCCTATCACCTTGTCTCCACTCCACCTCTTCCTTCAGCCCTGGCCCCCTGGCCTCCTTCAGAGGCCAGCTAGGGCAGGAGGAAAGGTCCCCGGCCCTTTGTCAATCACCTCTCCCTGGCTGGCAGTACCCAGGGAAAGGAAGCCGCCATCTCCACGGCCACGTGTCACAGTTACCAGCAATGCCAGGAGATAATGACAGGTTGGGTGTTCTCTGCCTGGCGAGGAGTTGCATGCAAATGACTGGGCTCTGAATGGGTTTAATTGTCACTGCCTGATGTGGTGGCTCAGACCACCCCTCCTCCCTCCCCTGGTGGGCGGGGAGAAAAGAGAGCAGGGAGCATAGGAGATCCTGTGGTTTGGGGAGGGTTGGCTCAGAATGGCCTGTGGGACCCAGAGCCGGAGGGCGAGGGAAGCTGGCATTTCCCCTCTGCGGGACCAGCCTGCTAGTGCACAGCTGTGAGCGGGGAGTGGGGATTCACTCCCAGACATGATCCAGAGTGAGATGCGGCTCTACAACCGTAAATCCCTTTACGCATCGCAGCTCAGCCGGGAGAGGCTGTCACGTGTCTGCAAGATGTTCCCGCTTGGCCAGCCAGGCCCCGGAAGAGAGGGGAGGGGCTGCAAAGAACAGGCAATAAATGCCCTCCCTGTGTGCCTCACGCAGCCCTGCCCCAGCGCACACTCCAGGACCTCCGACCACGGGTGCTGGCCGAACCAGGGCCCAAAGCTCAGCAGTAGAGACGGCCGATGCTTATGGAATGCTTCCTTCATTTCAGGCATTTCCCGAAATCACTGCTTATTCTCAGAATAAACTCATCCACTTCTCACCATATTTCTATAATGTAGGGTCTGTCAGTAGCCCCCACCTTATCTGTTTGCAGATAAGGAAAACGAGGCATCGAGAAGTTAAGTACAGTCGTCCCTCGGTATCACTGGGGCATTGGTTCCAGGAGCCCCCAGGATTACCAAAATCCGTGGACACTCCGGTCCCTTATATAAAATGGCATAGTACAGTGAATACAGTTGGCCCTCTGTATCCGTGGATCCAAAACCCATGGATACAGAGGGCTGACTGTAACTTGTTCCAGATCACACACTTCGGCAGAGCCAAGATTCAAATGCAGAACGTGGCCCTACACTTTGCGCCCTGCCATTCCCCTCCGTATGGTAATGCACCACTTACCTACTGCTGTCCTGGAGTCGTTGATCATTCCTGGATGCTACATGGGCTTTGGGGTCTGTCTCTGAGCGCATATCACTGTTGGTCTGATGTTCGTACATCTGTGTGTGCTCTAGGTCCATCTTCTGACCCAGCTGAAAGTCATTTGACCCAATCAGAGCCAGGGCCCTGCAACGCTTACTGAGTTGTACCCTGAATTGGAGTTCATCTGGATGCAGAAAACACAGGGTGGTAGCAGATATCTTGTGTCGAGGGGAGAAGGCTGGGGAAGAACATGTTCACACAATGTGGAGAGGGGCTGGGGTGCTGCTGAGCAGGGAGGGCTCTGAGCCCCTCACAGGGGCTTCATCCAGAGCATCGTCTTTTCCACTCATTCTACACATTGGAGTTCCATGTAGAATTTCATTTGGAGGAAGGCATCCATAGCCTGAAGCAAAGTAGCTGACACTAGGAGGTTTCTAAGGCCCTATTCCTTAGTTCTAGAGTCTAAGTAATAAGGAACCACTGAAGTCTTTTGACTGGAAATCCCCTTCCAGTCACTAGTATCCCAGGGTTAGGAAAGAGTATGGACCAGAACTAAACTTGGACATTCAGTGGCCGAGGGCTGGAAACCTGCTAAACCAGAAACCACCCAAAAGTTTACCCCAAGCTGCAACAAAATGTTTCATGTTAATGGGTCAGAAATTCTCTAATCACTGAAAGGAGACTGATGCTGAGTTCTGTATCACTGTGATAATTCTGTGATTCCACCATGTTAGGGTTATTTAATGTCACTGAGTGATTACTTTCCAGGTGTTTACATTCTTAATGCATTTATCCTTGCAGAACTTTGGGCGCCAACGTCAAAAAAAAGACAACACCGGAGACCCCACTCCAAAATGGGATAGTCAGAATCCTTCCTCAGAACTGTCAGAGCTCTTAATCAGTTTAGACCAAAGCAATTCAGCCCTGATTTTTTTTTTTTTTTTTTTTTTTTTGTCTGTGTTGGGTCTTCGTTGCTGCACGCAGGCTTTCTTCTAGTTGTCATGAGCGGGGGCTGCTCTTCGTTGCGGTGCGCTGGCTTCTCACTGCACTGGCTTCTCTTGTTGCAGAGCACAGGCTCTAGGCACGCGGGCTTCAGTAGTTGAGGCGCGTGGGCTCAGTAGTTGTGGCGCACAGGCTTAGCGGCTCTGCGGCATGTGGGATCTCCCCGGACCAGGGCTCGAACCCGTGTCCCCTGCATTGACAGGCGGATTCTTAACCACTGCATCACCAGGGAAGCCCTCAGCCCTGATTCTGAGATGACGACAAACATACCTTGGGTTCTATGTAATTGCGTCCCCAGGATGCTATAATGAAAGTTGGCACTCCTCCCCTCACCATGCAAAGTGCTCCCGTTGCCTCTTCTTCAACCCCTTTCCCCCACCCCCACCTCAAACCCTGAAATGACATAGACAAGGGCAAAGAAATGTTTGGAGTTTACATTTGGAGAATAAGAGATGAGATCGGTTTTGATGAACCTGAATATAGACAGAGACGAAAAAAACAGAGATTCTACATAGAGTCAAGAACTTCCAAAGTGGGCAAAAAGCATAATGGAGCCCAAAACCAGTTCAGCCTAGTTTCCAGTACTGCACATTGGATAGCTGCCATCTCCTAAATCACCCTAGACACCCACGATATAGCAGGATGTATCTGGGACTGGGATAATAGGAAACCTGAGTTCGGGTCTTTCCTTTCCTCTTCAGTCTTAGGCAAGCTGCTGAACTAATTCCTACTCTTCAGTTAAATGGGGTAATAAGTTCTACCCGTAGGATGTGGGGAAACATTAAGGTTCTACGAAAACTATTATCGTTCCTTATTTTTATGTTGTAAAAATGCATTATGCCCAAAGGTAATCCCCTTAGAAACTTTAGGAAATGACCAGGGTGAGGAAATCTGTTAGGCTAGCATTCCAGATCTCTTAAGCTTAGACAGTGGGAGAAAAGAGAGCTGGAGAGAATGTTTGAAAGTGTTGTATTCTGCTTTCTGTCATAAGCAACAACCATCTACCCTGTTGGGAGAATATTTTTAACAACTAAATGACCAATAAATGTTTAACTTATCAACCATATATTTCTTGTATTCCTCCTACAGCGCCCAGCCTAAGTTTATGGATAGGGCTAGATCCAATGTGTCCATACAGTCAATAGACTTAATGTGTCTTTGGTTGAATTTTTTCCTTCTTCTTACTTTAAATAATGACACTATTCCCAAAGGTGCAAAAAAAGTGAGTTTATGGAATATGATTCTGGGGTTGACAATTTTCTTTTCAAGTTAGAGAAGGAGCATTTAAGCTGCAAAGAGAGGAGGTCAGGAGAAGGCAGCACCCAAATGAAACATCAAAAGTAATCCATGGAAGCTCCTTCTCCCAGGCTGACAAAGGCCCTGGCCTTGAACCCAGGTTGGGTCTTAACTGCTCAGGGCCCTGCTCCCATACACCTCCCTTCCAGTTTCCTTCTTGCAGAGGTCTTTCTGGCAAGTAAGGTGACTGAGGCCCTTCTGGCGCTGTCCCAGGTCCTGAAATGCCATGGGTTCTCATCTCGGTGATGGAAGGGGCTCTGGAGCTCTCCCCTCTAGTCAGCTGTTATGTGGAAACTGATTTCCATATAATAACATTTTGCTTTTTGTAATAAATCATAACCACAGTAAGGTGACTGGGTTATGTCATTATTTGCAAACCTACAGAAGGTAATTATAATATGTCTGAAAACCTCCATGCAGGACAGTGCAGTTCCAGCCCCAGCACCATCTAATAATAATAAAAATTTATATTGTGCTTTATGTGACCACTCATCACAGTAACCATTCTATGCCAAGGGAAAAGAAAGCCCACAGCAGTGACAAATTCACAGACGTGGAAACCTTATAAATACCAAACTACTTGATTCCAGAGCTAAAGCTAGCTACTGGGTTTCCTCCTCTTTTTTCCTATGAAACTTTTATAGTAACAGGCTGGGTGTCCAGCTTTGCCTCTGCATTCAAAACAATGAGCTCTTTTGGGCATTTCCTTTTTATGCATTACATGCACGTGCATCCACCTTGGCTGATGTTGGTTCATAGCGATTAGCTTTTCGAACAGCATACCTATGTGGTTCCCTTTCACATCTTTCTCCCTGTGTCCTTGTCTCCCACCTCCCATGCCTCATCTTATTTTTCTAGAATGCGTGGTTCCATTGCTTTCTGTGAGCATAGTAAAGCATGTTCCATGGGCAGTAACTGAGACACTCACTGGTATTCATCTTGCATGTGTTTCCAACATGTTCTCTCTTGTTGAATTTCACCCAAGCATAGAAATATATTATTGCACGTCGAAGTGGGCTCTCCAAAGCTACTGTCTGTCCTCCCCAACCTGCTACTTCTCAGGCCTCTGGCACATCCTGCTGAGACTTTTTTCTGAGAGGAATTGCAAATCTGACCGATCAGAAGATACTCTGAACTTCCAGGGAGGTTGTGTTTCCTAGTAGCAATCCCATTAAACATAGAGCTTATAGTTTCAAAAAATCTGGACTTAAGAGTAGCATTCTTCACCATCCAGTGCCTTGAGATCTTCTATAATGTTCCCCCATTTTAGCTGCAGTGGTCTTACTTTTATTGTGTGTGTGGTGGTGGCCGATCGCTAAGATAATTTTGCTTAGGGCTGTGAAATTTGCCTTCAAACCCAAAATCGAATTCAATCCACTGCTTTCAGCAGGAGCTATGGGCTTGTATGTACATCTCTTTCCCAGGTATGCCTGCACTTATTGATGCTGAGAGTGGTCATTTATCACGGACAATACAGAACCAAAAAGAGTTTATTATTAAGTTTCTTGCGCCCATGTAATTTGTCTTAGAGCTTGAGACGTGACGTCTTGTTCCTGAGCCACTTTTATCTGCATATTTCCACACCTGCCTCCTCCTACCTCTTCACCTCAGGAGGTTTTTTGAGAAAAGGTGGTCTTATGTTGGTTGCAATGCTTGAAAGGTTGCTTTTGTTACTGTGCACGGGCTTGGCAAAAATCTACCTCAGGGTGACCTACATGAGGGTAGAGATAGGGATGGGGATGGGCTGACAAGCTCTTCCTGACTGTGAAGTGAGATAGGAAAATACATCACCGGGGAGGGGGGTTCATCCTTTGTCTCTTTGTCTTTTCCACAAAAAAGAGATTTTTGTGGGAACACTAGGTGAGGCCAGTCCTAACATCTTAGGGTTCTGGGATATCTGGGAGGTCTATCACAGCCTATCCATAGGAAGGAATATTATGTAGTCCTTAAAATGGTGTTTTTGCAGATGATTTAATGATACAGAATAAAAGCTCTTACTGTAATATAAAGTAGGGAAAAAATAGCACATAAAATTGCATATGTAGCCTGATCTCGGCCCATCTCCCTCCCTCCCACCACCACCCCACTCCCTCGCAAAAAAAAAGACTGGAAGGAAATGCACCAAACGCACCAAAAAATATCAACTTTCTATCTCATGTGGGTGGGGCTACAAGTAATTTTTATTTTTCTTATTTCTGCTTTTCTAAATTTTCCAAATTTCTTACAATGCATATTTATATTTTAATCAGAAAAAAAAAGCAGATATTTTTAAAAGCCCTTCAGAGACAGGGACTCCACTGACTTCCTTGATCTCTATTCTAGTGAGTCTCTTTCCAACCCTCCCCCAACCCCACTAGGAAGAAAGCCTTTCTCATTAAAGCTCCCCTACAGCCTTCCTTCACCCTCATCTCTTCAGAGAAGTGTCTTGAGGAAATATCAAAGGGTGTGTGTGTGTGTGTGTGTGTGTGTGTGTGTGTGTGTGTGTGTCTGATTGTGTGAGTGAAAGGGAAAGACAGAGTAATCATTATATCAGGAAGGAAGAAACCCACCATAGAAATGCAAAGCAGAGCAGTTGAAGAGAAAGGCTAGAGTGAACTACAGAGGAGTCCCATCTTGACAAAAGTAACAATGAGGAATTAAAATCCCACCACAGAAACTGTCAGAGGACAAGGGATGAAGGGAGAACTGAATAATAGAGAAGGTCTATCCAGAGGGGAAAGGGACTCACCCTTTACCCTTCCCTGGCCCCCTTTCTTCCTTAGATCCAACCACATAGGACTAGCAATAAGACGTCTTGGGAGTAGAAGGAGGATGCCACAAACTAGGGAGGGCCTGGGAAGTCCAGACAGAGAGAAAGGACCAAATAGCTGGAGTCAGAGAAGGAGCTGGGGCTGCTGCAGGACCTTAGATGGAGGTCATCTGACCCACTGGGAACACGCAGAGCACAGATGTCAAAGCCAGAGCACAGCCCCCTGTTTTGCAGAAGAAGCTGATGCCCAGAAGGAAGATGTGACTATTACTAGAGCCTTAGGACAAGAGGCCTAAGCAGATGTGCACGCCCTGCTAAGAGCATCGCAAGTTGGATGGGCTTCTCCACCAGGGGCAGCATCGCTCACCCTGCACTCCCAACCCACGTGGGTGTTTGAACATGGTGGGGTGGGGGGAGCAGGCAGCATATCTTATTGTCAAAAATGACTGATGGTGCCCTGGCACTTAGTGCATGAAGAGGAAACATCCTTTTTTGCCTGGGGTAGACTCACAAAGGAAGGTGCCTGCCCCAAATGCCAATGTTGCCCCATATTGAGAAACAGCGGGAGATTTAGACTGAAATGGAAAAGGGGGCCCAATATCTGTGCATCACTCTTGCAGTTCCTTGAGGTTTACCTTTAGTGCTCCTTGCTCCTTTTTCTTTCCTCCGGCAAGGCTGAGAAAGGCTGGTGGATAACCATGCCAGGTGAGACCAGGCTGCCTTTTTAAAGGGCACTTAGACATGCAGCTGATTCAATACAGTGGTTTGAGGAATATGGGAACCCCACATCCCCATGATGAGCAGAAAGAGGAGGCTCCCCACTTTGCTTCTGTGAGGGCCCCAAACCTAGCCCTGGGTCTTTTCCTAATAAATGAGGCTCTAGTGCTGGCCTGACACTAGACCTCTGGGACTGGGGGTTATAAGAAACCTGCGAACTGGACTGGGTGGCAGTCAGCCTGATACTCCCACTGCAGGGAGGCCGGGAGCCGCTTCCACTCTCCCATTTCATTTGTCAGACTCTAATTAAGGGACCTGCACAGTAGACTTGAGGTGCCAGCTGAGTGACCCATGTGCACAGGCCCCCGTGAGGCACGTGGAGAGGCAGCTTCGCTGCTGCCTGGGGATCTACCTTTTTAGGGAAGGTGTGCAAGAGGTGGGGACAGGTGGGAGGGGGTCGAGCAGACAGCTGTGCTGGAGGGCACAAGACGGCTGGTTTTCTTGATACCGAGGCCAGAGTTTGCCCACCACTGAGCACCTCTCTGTGTAGAACAATTTGGTCAGAGCTACCAAGGACGGGACAGGAAAACTCATGGCCTTTGACCCTCTATCAGTGGATTAGGAAGCTGGGCCACTCCCCCTACTGTCCCCTCTCCCCTCGTAAGTGACTCATGAGTGCCACGTCCTGTGCTGGACACATTGGTTGGCTTACTTCATCTCATCTTCACGGTTACCTCTGAGATGGGTGCTATCAGCCATTTGTGGGAGAGAACACTGAGCCTGGAGGAAGTGACCACACACAGTGACAATGTCAGGGTTCACGCCCAGAGCTGCCCGATGCTTGAGCCCTTTCTCTTGAGCCCTGGCAGGGCAGCAGGTTGCTGCTGCAGCCAGGAGCCTGGGCTCTGGAACCAGGCTGCCTGGGTTCAAATCCTGCTTCTCCATTTGTTAGCTCTGTGACCCTGAGGCATGGAATCAACCTCTTTATACCTCAGTTTCCCCATCTGAAAAATGGGCTAATAACAGTTGCTACCTCATAGGGTTATTGACGGGACTATATCATTGAATACTATAAAGCACTTAGAACACTGCCCGGCACATCGTGGGTGCTGCGTAGCTATTAGCTATTAATACAGTGACCACTGTCCATTAGTGAGCCCAGGCTTCCATATCCAGTCTTCAATAGTGAGAGGCCTTCACAGTTAGATGTCAGGGGTGGAGAGGTCTTTGTAGCCCTGTGCCAGACCCCAGGGGAGATCCCAAGGAAGGAAAAGACATAGACCCAGCCCTCAGGGGGCTTTCAGGAAAATGAAAGACCCTGGACATGCATGCCAGCATACACACACACACACACACACACACACACACACACACACACACACACACTCACACAGGCTGTTTGGCGTTCTTAACTGACACGGCGTCCAGGGGGAGGTGCACTGTGAGTTAGGGAGCAGAGGGATGACAGGCTAGGACTTGGCAGAGAGAGTGAGATGGCAAAACCCACAACCCAGAGCTGTGGAGAGCCCAGTCTGGGACACTGGGGCCCCGATGGCTGGTGTCCAAGGCCCCTGCCTTCCTGATCGGCACAGCTCCCACCACCTGCCACCCCCAAGTGGAGATGACCAGCTCGGATCAGGGGCCCGGGGCCCGACCTGGCCCAGGGCATCCATGCCAAGGCCTGTGGCCCAACCCCCAGGCTGTGGCCTCTCCTGCCAGGTCCTTCTGGGATGCCCCTTTTTACCCAGCCCTGCCTCCCCTTTGTCCAGACCTGCAGAAACCCACTTGGAACCAAGGGAAAGTCCTAACGGCCTGTAGTCTCTGATTAGTAGCCTTCAGCATGGAAGTGGACCCTGGTAACAGGCCTGGATGCACCAGGAAGCAGAGTCCTCGGGAAAGAAGAAATCCCTGGGAGCCACCTCCCTGGGAAGCGATCCTCCCTCTTTCCAGAATGTGCAGTGAACAGGGCTCCCCAAGGCTTCTGTGACACAAGTGTCTGAAGGAGAAAAGTTAGGCGCTAGCACCGGAGTCCGCTAAAAGCCCGTCAGAGAGCAGAGGTAATTTACGAGGAGGATGCTGAAGCAATGCAGGCAGAGCAAGGGAAGCAGAGGGAGTGCAACCCGGACACATACATTTCAAAAACAAAAGCGTGGGTTCCTACCTCTGCACGTCCCCAGACATATAATATTACAGATCGCAGCTTGCATGGAACTCGCATATTCCTGCAGCTCGGAGATGATACAGTGAATGCATTGTGACAGTAGCTGAGTGGATTCTATGTGCTGAACAGATGTCTTCTAGCAGACGAGGCTTCTGTGACTGTATCACATTGTGCTTTCATCAATTATACATCACTCCTCATTACAGAGGCAGGTGCGCATGACAGTGTGCAGTGGTAGGTGAGCAACCCGGCCAGATTGAGAAGTGAGGGGCAAACTTTGGGGGAGCTGGGATGCCCACTGGGTCCTGGGGGTGCTGGAACCACCTCCTCTCCCCAAAGAGCCCACATCACTCCTCCTCCCTGCTACCTTCTTCTAGGTCTTCATACCCCCTTTCCTATTCCTAGCTGAGCTAGGGTCATTTTTTCCCCATTCAAAAAATAATTATTATAAAATATTTCAAATTGTGTAAAACAATGAATTTTAGATACCCATCAGCCCATCAGTCAGATTCAACAACTGTTGAGATTTGTCCACATTGGCTTCTTGTCTCTCCCTGACTTCAAGTGTTCAAGTGTTTGAAAATTAATCCCAGGCCTCCTGTGATTTCACCTCTCTACAGCTCCGTGTGAATCTTTAAAGGAAATATGGTTGTTTCCCATAGGACCGTATGGTCATTATCACTGCTTATAAAATCAACCATATTTCCTTGTCCTCATGAAGTAGTCAGTCTGCATTTGAGGGTCTTTGGGGTTTATGGCCACGTGTCTCGTAGCCATTGCTCGGGGACCCTCCCTCCCCCTGGCCACTGCACTCTCCTATTAGAGCTTGACCTTTCTGCGGCAGCTCTTAGGCCCCTGATCCCCAGACCCCATCCAGAACTCAGGTAATATTCTGTCCTCAGCCTCATGGCCCCTCCTCAAGGCTACAGCAGGGTCACAGTTCTGAAGAGGACGTACTGCAGACCCCTGGCAGGGTGTCTGTGGAAGGAAGGATCCTTCCTTGCAGGTGTTGGGGGCGGGGCGGTCAGTTATGACAAGAACAGCTGAGACATGCCAGGCTGCTGCTTTGAGGTATAAGCCAGTACTTCCCAAAGTGTGGTGTGCATGCCCTCATGGTACACCAGGCGATTCTGTGGGGTGCACAGACAAGCATAAAAAATAGAAGTGATGTATTTATCCCTAATCTTCATTTCGAAAAAGTTACAACCACACATCAAGCCCATCGTTTTGTAGATATCGTTACTGTAGATGAGGCCAGCCAAAATATTTGGTGATTTTAAGATCGATTTTGAGAAGAATATTAAATAAATAATAATGCAGAGGTATTTGGATAAGGCAAAAAAATTCCTAGTGGGACCCAATCCCTCAAGTCTAGGAGCCCTGGTGCAGTGGAAGGAGGAGGAGATTTGAACCAAGGTCATTTGAATTTCAGTCCAAGCTCTGTTCATTGCTAGCCAGTAATCAAATCACTTCACCTCTCAGGGTCTCACTCTTTCACCTGTAAATGGGGCTATGCCTGTCTATCTTGTTGATGTCAAACTCAAAAAGGTCAATAAAGTGTTTTTAAGCAGGGAAACCCTCTACAAAGACAAGTTTTAAAGATATGCTAAGAACTGCTCTGTTTTAAGCCTTCTGTACCTCATGTCACTTACCTGCTCCCAGGGGTCTATGCAACTCAAAACCTGGATCCTTCCACTCTGATCAGCTCTAAGTGCTGCAGGTCGTTAAGCCTGGCCATTGTAATAAGCATCGATTATCATTAGCAACATTATTGTATTTACCTAAGATCCCTGGTGCATACGAAAATGCAGAGAGCTCTCACCCACCTTCTGCTTTACAAGAACGATTTGCCGTGTCTAAAAACCATTTCTAGAATTAATTTGCCTACTGCAAACAATTTATATTAATGAAAACACATTGAGTGGGGGGAGGTTGGTGGGGGGCGGGTGTTCTGCCTGCAGAATATGTTTGCTTTGTTCACCTAGAATAAAAAGATTTTGAGTGCATGTTTGTTTTGAATAAATGAATAGCTGGGTGACAGGAGGAAGGTCTGCCCGTGCATCTGATCCAACTTGGTCTAGCAGTCCTCTCCAAGACGGATGGGGACGTGGACAGGTGGCAGTGCTGATCGCTTGCATTTTAATATGCAATGATGTCTGTCATCTGCTTCTCTATATTTACAGACCCCCTTCTCAGGCTTGTATTTGATGGTGGTGGAGGAGGGAGGCCGCCACCCCCTTCCCCAGTCTCATCTGAGGTTTAGAATAAGCCAAATGGGGGCCTCTGAGTCCACGACCCCAACTCACCCTGCAAGAGTCTCCAAAAACCGTGCCTTGTTCTTTGCAGCAGCTGCTCTCCCCCTGTGTGTGCTTATTTTATTTATTTGGGTCGATGAGGCTCATTTTCCTCTCTGCAGATGGTAGCAGGGTCCCCTGGTCCTGCATGATGTTCCCTGATTGTCAGAGGGGGAGGGAGATGGGAGGAGGAAGAAGAGGAGGAGGAGGAGAAGGATCCAGTGAGGTGGGGTGGCTGTGAGGATGGGGGCAGGAACCCCAAGCCAACCTCGCCCACCCGCTTCCCATCCTGGGTGTTTATGTCAACGTTCGGACCTCAGCCTGCCCCACCCCCTACCCCGCCCCACTGGATCCTTCTGTTTGGATACAAGCATCTCAAATGTTTAGTGATTGACAGTCCCTTGACGACAAGGTACTTCAGAGCTTTCCCCAGCAGCCCGGCCGAGGCTATGGGGTGTGAAGGCTCTGCCTCTGCCTTGCCAGCATCCAGGGCGCATGTGTGTTTGCATAATAACCTACAAAACGCTTCATGTCCCTCGATGCGCCCACTCAGGGGCCTCGGAGGGAGGAGGGCTTTGTCAACACGGCTTTGTGTGGGAGCTGCAGCCCATGTTAGCCTGGATTAATTTGCCCCTGCAGGTTGCACAGGCTACCTAAGGCCAGACAGGAAACCAGAATGGGTCCTTCAATTACCAAGGGGACACTTGGTCCTCAGCGAGCGGACCCCTCTGTGTGGCACCAGCACACGATGCCCCCCGAGAAGGCAGCCTCAGGGGTGGCTAAGAGCCCAGACCCTGGTCCCAGACTGCCTGGGTCACTTCCCGGATCTGCCACCTTCTAGCTATGTCACCTTAGTGCCTCAGCTTCTTCCGTCTTAAAATGGGAGTGACAATGGAACCTAGCCCAGAGGGTTTTCATGGGATTAAATGAATTCATATCACCAACGTGCTTAGAATGGCGCCAGCCACGTTAAAGTGCAATGTCAGTGTTTGTGAAATAAATACAATGTACTGTTTTCCCCCAGTGCTGGTGGGTAACAATGAGGTTTAGAATGATGGTGTCATCAAGTCCCAGGATATTAGACCTGGAGATCTGAATCCTGGATAGAGAAGGGCAGGGACTCCTTCAGGACCACAGGGCTCCTGAGGGCACAGGAAGACGTAGCTCAACCCTCCCACTTCTCCCCACCCCAGGGAGGGAGCCTTCTGAAAAGCCCCGTCAGTGCGGGCTTACTCTGCCTCTGACTCTTTTTTTCAAGTCACATTTTCCTTCCCTTTCATTCTCCACTCCCAGAAGAGTAACCACTCCGAACCTGCCCCCTGCTGCTTTAGCGCATTATCTCCATGACGGCTCTGCAAGGCAGCCAGGGGTCCAGGCTGCAGAGGGACCTGGAGAACATTGGTCTGACTCAGCTCTGACATGCGGTCCCAGGCTCCCTGGAGGAGGCGGGGGCGGGGGTGACAGGGCGATGTCATCAATACTCAAAGCCTGGACCAGGATGACGGCACTCCCTGGCATCCCTCAGACCTGCAGTGGGGCTGGGGAGCGGAGCAGGTGCTGGGAGGCGGAGCCCAGGGCCACAGAGAAGCGAGGTGGCAGGGTGAGGGGAGTGTGATGGGGCGGCTGAGAGGAGCACAGAGTTGGGTGTCAAGAGTCTGCTTCACAGGAACCCTGGCTCCGGCCTCTTCTAACTGGTTGACTTTGAGCAAGTTACCAACCTCCTTTCACTTGCAATGTCTTCAGCTATTAAATAGAGATAATAATAGTGTCTGCATCACAGGGTTTTTTGAGAGAATTAAACGAGATGATGCTTGTAGCACTGATTCATTGCCCAGCATGTCAGCTATTTCAGTTACCCAGATGAGTGAGGGCAGTCGTGACAAGTCTTGGCCTCAGAAGGCATCCCCGGGGATAACAGCAATAGGAGTGACCCCTGGCAAAAGTTGAGTGGCTGCCACAGCATGTGGCCACCGGCCTAAAGAACTCATCCAGAAAAGGGCCAACTTGGCTATGTGTCTGTCATGGAGGATAGGATCAGATGGGACTGTAGGGGGCTGTTGGGTAGTGCCCCACGGAACCTCACCTTGTGATCGTCACTATGCTCCAGAAAGGTCAGCTGGGCCTTGGCACTGGGCATTCTTTTTTTTTTTTTTTTTAAAGAAGATGTTGGGGGTACGAGTTTATTAATTAATTTATTATTTTTGCTGTGTTGTGTCTTCGTTTCTGTGAGAGGGCTTTCTCTAGTTGCGGCGAGCAGGGGCCACTCTTCATCGCGGTGCGTGGGCCTCTCACTATGGCGGCCTCTCTTGTTGTGGAGCACAGGCTCCAGATACGCAGGCTCAGTAGTTGTGGCTCACAGGCCTGGTTGCTCCGTGGCATGTGGGATCCTCCCAGACCAGGGCTGGAACCCGTGTCCCCTGCATTAGCAGGCAGATTCTCAACCACTGTGCCACCAGGGAAGCCCAGCACTGGGCATTCTTTATCCCCAAAAGCTGAGGTGCCAGATGCCTTCACCAGATCACTGAAACCCTGGGAGATGTCAACCTGGGTCTGGAAAATGTTTCCTCCTCCAGGAACCGGCCCCAGGCAGTGTCCTTCAGCAGATAAGAAAGCTGTTGTATTGCCCAGCTCATGGAAGGGCTGGGTCCTGAAGCCTCCTCCCTGCCCTTAGAACCCCATCACAGAAGCATGGGCAGATGTGACCAGCTGGAAAGAGGGAGAGAGAGAGAAGGCTGCCTCTCTGGAGAGTTCTGTCTGGCTCCCCAGACCCAAGGACGCTTCCGGGAGACCTTCAATCTGTTCTCTTGGTTGAGCATGTTGGGCCCCTCCCATCCAGCATTTCCACTCTGACAAAGAGGAGAAGCGAGGCCAGAGACTGGGGAGCTGGAAGGAGCAGGCAGGCATCAAGGGTGAGTCCCTCCATAGTGGCCAGTACACCCCAGGACAAGACGGAGGAGAGAAGCAGGAAGGGCTGTTGAGATGGAGGGAGTTCAGGCTACCCTATGCCGTCAGCCCCCTCCGCAGCACCACTGAAACACCAGCCTGTGCTTTAGGTAGGGGTGAGGGCAGGGTTCAATCCAATGCTGCTATGGACTCCCTGATCTCCTGAGAAGGTCCCAGATTTGGATTTTGTGTCTCATGGCAAGCTTGGGTCTGCCCAAGGAGACCAGCAGGTTGTGTAATTGGAGCATAGGTAGTAGGGTGTCTGGGAAGAGAACACTGGAAAGAGAGGGTGTCTTTGCCATGGCTGACTTGGGGGAAGGAGGATGGGTGGGATGCCCTGTTAGCCCAAGGTGAGCTTTACCAGAAGTGGTACCCCACTTTGGGGAGGTCATAGGGCAAGCTGCCCTAAACCTAAGGGTGGGAAGTTATGGACAAAAGTTGATCTCCCCACTGGGATGTTGCAAGGAGGTAGGGGTCCTCCCCCACCCAGATGACTACCTTGTGGGGTCACAATGGAGGGCTCTGAAGGAATGGTTGTTTCCTATACCTTGGAGGTGGGGTCCCCAGCCTCTCCATCCATCCTCCCATAGAGCACAGATCATGCTCTAATTTTCACAGGTGGAGGAAGGGGTAAGGTGGGTAGCAGGGAGCTGCAATGTGCAGAAAACAGAGCCCCAGGCCCAGAGTCAAGAGACCTGCATTCTGATCCCAGCTCTGCCACCAATTGTGTTCCTTGGGGATGTCCCTCCCGCTCCCCGGTTTCTGTAAAAGGAGGACGTTGGTCCAGTTGGCTCTTAGGTCCCTCCTCCCAGATTCTAAGCTTCTAGCAGTGGTCAGTCACACCAAGGGCATTCATGCCTTTATTGGCAAACACTTACTGAGAGCTTCTCCTGCTCCAGGCATGGTGCTGGGCACTCAGGACACTTGGATGAATCAGAGAGCGTCCAGCCCTCAGGGTGCTCGGGGGTACAATCAGTGAAGGTCCGTGGTATAATCACAAATTCTGTGAGAACATGGAAAGGTGTGATTCATTCTGACAGGAAATTGGCCAAGAAGGTTTCACAGAGGAAGTGACATTTCAACTCAGCCTCCAGGAATGAGGTGGCGGTGGTTGGGGGGGGGGTCCCCTGCCCTGGCAACTCACATTCCCTGAGCTCCCCGACAAAGGCACCAGTTATGCCTCCAGTCTTGTCCTGCATGCCACCTCCCACATGTCACAACTCAGTGTAGATCAACAGGGGACACTATTAGAAGTCAGCTGTGGGACCCCAGAGTCCCCATGACATCCCTGAAATACCGGCGCAGCTCCGTTTATGCACTCGTACAGATATATTTGTAGAAACTATGAAACCGCTCACTTAAGACAACAGATAACCCCCAAATCAACTCCATTTGATTTGAAATGCACTTTTGGTCGTAGAAAATATGAATTCCTAATTCCGTTTTGCTGAGCATCAGAATGAGATGAGTCAATGGAAATACTAAATGATTCTGAAGAGAGGAAGCCCAGAAAAATCCCGGGATAGAATATTGGCAAGGATGATCTGGACGGAATCATCAAAATGAAACAGTAGCCAATAGTCGGGCCATCCATTACTCACTCATAATCTTTGCTCTGGCTCCATGTCATAGTATAATAACAAGGGCTAATATTTACTTCAGACCTACCGCGTGCCTCATCCTCCCAACAACTCATTGAGGTAGGTCCTGCTGTTAAACCATTTTACAGATGAGGAGACCGAGTCCCTTGCCCCAAGCCCATGCTCTTTGCCACCGTGTTGCCTTTGCAAGTGCCACATCCTCTCTGTTCAAATTTAATAATCAACACTCAAAGCTATTCAAAACCAACTCACGTGGCCACACACTGGGGGTGATGCACACGTCTGATTTTTCCTGACTCAGAACACAGGACAAATAGTGGAGCTGCCAGACGCCACCCAGGCCCTGAGAACTTTTCTCTGAGGACCCCGAGGACAGAAGTGATCTAGTTTCACCCTAAGCAAGTCTCATTGATTCCACTTGGCGTCCAAGGGGTGCTCTCTGTATCTGGGCAAATCTGGTCCCAGGCAATTCCTTGATATAGCTCCAATGGCAGACAAATACTTTGCTTTCTAGCTCAGCTTTGGGGTTGGTTATTCCTCTTAAACGCCCCAGCTTGGGGTCGAGTCTGCTCTCCCAACACCACCACCACCACACCCCACCCCCAGAGCTGGTAGGATTCTAACCTGCTGGGGGTGGGAGTCGGGGTGCGGTACAGGTGGTGAATCAGCCCAAGATCCCAGCGTCTGAGTTTCCCATGTGGAAATGGAGCTAGAACAAAGCCGTTGTCCCTGGCCCTCGAGGTTAGAGCCCGAAGTTAGAGATGGGGGAGATGAGGCCAACATGAGTCAGTCATCTGAATGCAAGAGGACAGAAGCGGAAAAGAATTTACATGTGCTTCTATTTTCTTGGTTCCCTGAGGATCCCTTAATGTGGGTGGGGGAGGAGGCAGTGGGGAGTAGAATAATCTCCACAAAGCAGGCTTGGCCCTTGGCCGTTTGGAGATGGTCCCCTGCAGGGTACCAGGAAGCCCCCACCCCAACCCCAAAACATCAGAGCTTCTTTCCTTTGGCTGAAAGCATTGCGCCTGTTAAAATGCAAATTCCTGGAGAAGAGCCATGTCAGACCTTTCCATCCTTTATATACCACTGTCTGAAGAGGTCCACGGTCCATCCATCGTAGGGAATGTGGGTTGGAAAGGACCTCTGAGATCTCTGGGTCCCGCCCCCTCCCATGTTGTGGAGGAAAATGTGCAGAGGGCTTGTCCGGTCACATGGCAGTGGGCGGGGGGGGGGGGTGCTGGGCCTATGCTGTCAGATGCTCCCTGAAGGGCTCACGGGCTAATGCGGGGAAGGCAGACCCGCACGTGGAAAGGGGTGACTAGCAACGCAAGGCAGAGGGTAATGGCGCTTATTACAGGGGTTAAGGGAGAGAGCGGTATGGGCTGACACAATCAGGAAAGTCACCCCAAGGAGGTGGCGCTGCAGCTGAGCCTTGAAGGATGGCAGGCGTTCGGATTTAGATGGGCGGGGGTTCACGTGGGGTGAAATGAATCAGGCCATGGAGGCTGAACGAGCAGGCTTGCCCTTTGGAGGGCATCCCTTAGGTAAAGGGGAGCAGGGGACTCTTGAGCAGAGGGCCGCTGAGGGGGGAGCAGCGTTTGAGAAGATTTGCCAGGCAGAGGGGTAAGCAGGAGGAATTGGAAGGGGACAGACACAGACGCAAGGACACTCAGATGTGAGCCGTCTGGTGATGGAAGAGGCACTGATAGGGAAGAAGAAATGAGGGGCAAGGATCCCAAGACTGTCCAGACTCCCCCAAAGCAGTGTGGGGAAGGAAAAGGGCATGGTTTCATGAATCAGAAAACCACCTAGTCACTGGGTGACCACGAGTCACTCACTTCATGTCTCTGGGCCTCAGTGTCCTCATCTATAAAATGGGAATGACAGCACTGATAATACCCCTGCCTCCTATGCAAAGCTATTGTAAGAATGACATGAGCTCATGATATGAAAGGACTCTGAGAAGAGCCGGGAACATTTTCTGGTCCACTTTTCCCCTCGGACATCAATATTGAAAAGCTCCATACTCACCCCCACCTGCCAGGCTTCGTCACTTTCAACCTTATTCACTTCAAAGCATAAATAGAAAATCTTTCTTTCTAGGACACTGGGATCAACTAACCAGGCTGCTGGCAGCCAGAAGTCGCTAGTCACTAGTTGGGGCTTTCGAGGGCCACCCCGCTGTGCAGGCTCCACCGGCTGCACTGGGGCCCGAGGGGATCTGCATCCCAGCACAGACGCGGCCCACTGGCCAGGGCAGCAAGCTCAGGCAGTCCCAGAAATGGAGGGTCCTGGCACTGAGGCTGGGCCCTGTGGCTTCTTTCCTCTCCCTCACAGTCTGGTCCTCTCTGGTTTTCACTTGACAGGCTTGAGGGCCCCTCACTCTCCATCCATCCATGAGCAACTCTCTCCCTTCCTCCCCACATGCTTGCCCAGGCATCCTTAGGCATAACCATTTAATTTATTTATATTTATGAAACCTCCAACTAGGTCAATGCACTTGCATGCACATCTTAATAATTGTTGATATGGTGGGGGGGAAGGAAAGGGTCACGTGGGCTGTGGAAACCGGCTCATGCCTCTCTCCACCAGCGAGGTCATCCGGGACCCTGTGCAAGGGAAATGCCTCTGTTGGTGTACTAATCGCCAAGTCTGTAGCAACGCTGCCTTCCACAGCCCCCGTCAGCACTTCTCCAAAGAAATGGAGAAGAGTTTTGTGGTTTCAAACCACGTTGTACACCCAGATCCCACTGGACCTGTAAATGAATACGGAGCCCAGAATCAACAAAGCAGCAGCTGAAAAGAAATTAGACACTGAGTCCAAAAGAAAGCAGGCTGTGATTCTCACAGTAAAGGGAACTTAACCTTTCTCTTCTGCAAGTCCCAGATGCCCTTCTTGTCCCCTGCACTCACCCCTGTCTTCTCAAAATGCGCCTGCTCTTACTTGATCTAGAGACCAGCATCCCATGGTTGTGGGGTTTCTGCCTCCATGAGAACATGGTGTGTCTTAAAGGAAGCTGTAACCTAGGGGTCAGGCATGCATCTCTAATTCACATACAAGGTGAAGTGAATTTTGAGGAGATAGGAATGAACTCAGGGGACAAGAAGGGCCTCTGGAAAAGAGAGTAGAATCAATTCAAACAATTAACCAAGTTTGCTGTGTTGGTTTCTAGAGAGGCCATACCCTGCGATGCCCGGGGAGTGCCACAGTGATTAAATCCATGGACTTTGAGATCAGAAATCTGAGTTGAAACCCTGGTTCCATGATTTACTAGCTGGGTGACCTTCATCAAGTTAACTAACATTTCTAAGCCTCAATTTCCTCATCAATAAAGTGGGGATAATAATAGAGTACCTAATTCAGAATTATCTTTAGGACGAAAAGAGATAACACATGCACATAAAATTCTCAGTGCATGGATTTTACATGCATTAATCTCAACTCATTATGCTCAGATGCACCGTACTCGGTGAAGGAAGCCAGTCTCGAAAGGCTACCTGCTATATAATTCCATTTATATGACATTGCAAAAGGGACAAGACTACAAGGACAGAAAACAGATCAGTGGTTCCCAGGAGCTGGGGGTGGGGAGAGAGGATGACAACAAAGGAAATGAAGGAATTTGGCAGGTGACGGAAGTGTTGTGTATCTTGATTATGGTGGTGGTTACAAGACTATTGGTGTATGTCTAGAGTTTTAGAACTGTACACTAAAAGAGTGAGTTTTACTGAATGTAAATTGTACCTTGATAAACCCGACTCTTCCAAAAAAGAGAGAATTCATTCACGCAAAATCCTAGATGCATGATGTTTTCTAGAAAACTATACATTCATGGTGAGTAGGCAATATACGGTAACTCTTCTTATGATCCCTCTGGTGGGGAGTCCCTTCCTGCCTTCTTCCAAGGGTCAAAAGGCCGAGTTGGTTGCGATTCTCCTCCAAGGGGGCAACCTTGACTCAGCCACCTGCAAGGGTCCCTTCCAGTTTGTGACACTTGCTAAAGATACTCCACCTCCATGGCTCACCACGGAGTTTTACATTCGATTGACTGCAAGTTGTCTGTTCTGGTTTGAAGACCTTGGCAGGCAGGCAGACCTGGGGCCCCAGCCTCAGAGCTTAATAGCCACTTTCTCAACTCCCCTCATTGTGCTGTAATCTGTATAATTTTAGGACCCTGTATGGCGCCTTCTCTAAGCTCATGGTTCCCATCAATAATCATGATCAGCACTTACCTAGGTGCTTTTCATTTCCAAAGCCCATTAATTAACACTAATTAATCCACACAGCAATGCTGGAAGGAAGGGGAGCTCTCATTATCCTGGTTGTAAAAAAAAAAAAAAAAAAGCAGAGAAGAGGAAGGCTCCAGGTGACTTGCCTGTGGCTGCAACGGGTTGAAGGGACGAGGAAATCCTAGGCAGAGAATCCTGGTACCCAGGTCCTTGCTCAAGGCTGCAACTCTCAGTGATGATGAAAATGGCCAACATTTATTGAGCAACTACTGTGTGCAAGGCACCCCACCAAGAGCTTTCCATGCATTTTCTCAGTTCATCATCACAGCAATCCCTTGAGCACCTCTGGCTGTGATTCATTCCTTTTTACAAAAAAATTAATGGAGACATGGAGAGATGAAGTACCTGCCCAAGGTTACACGGTGCACACACAGTCCAGACTTAGTCTCTCACTGGCCTCACTCTCCCACCTTGCCAGGTCACCCATTAGAGCTAAAGTTGACCTCAGGTTCCTCAAAGTGGCACCGAGGTGGGACAGGTGCTGGGGACTTCGCTTTGTTCTCGCCATGTACAAGGAAGGACAGAAAGGAGCTTTCGAGGCAGCCAGCCCAGAAAGTAGAGAACAGAGCTGACACAGAGGCCCAACTGAGTAGCCGTAGCATCCCAAACCCGGAGCACACTCCTCCGTTCTTCTCCTCCAGTTCCTTCCTTAGCTCAGGAGAAGACCATTCATTCACTCTCTTAACAAACATTTACAGAGCTCAGCACAACCCTGAGCTCCAGAAACACCTAAAGATGAGTGAAGCCTGTCTCATGGAATTCACTGTATCTTCAAGGAGCAGAGATTTTAAAAAAAAAATTTTTTCTTTTTATAATTTACTTCTTTGGGTCTTTGTTGCTGCATGCGAGCTTTCTCTAGTTGCGGTGAGCGGGGACTACTCTTCATTGCGGTGCGTGGGCTTCTCATTGCAATGGCTTCTCTTGTCATGGAGCACGGGCTCTAGGCACGCGGGCTTCAGTAGTTGTGGCACGTGGGCTCAGTAGCTGTGGCTCACGAGCTCTAGAGCACAGTGGGTGTGGTGCACGGGCTTAGTTGCTCTGCGGCATGTGGGACCTTCCCAGACCAGAGCTCGAACCCATGTCCCCTGCATTGGCAGGCTGATTCTTAACCACTGCATCACCAGGGAAGTCCCAGGAGCAGAGCTTTGATGCCTGAAACATCCAGAAATCTCAATGGCTACAAGAAATGGTGAAACTCTTCCCGATTACCCTACATTCAAAACCACATTCTTGGGCTCTACAAAACTTGTACATGGAATAACATAATTAATTATTAAATGCTATTTTTTTGGATAAAGTTCATTTTTAATTTTTAAAAAAAATTTTAGGGGCTTCCCTGGTGGCGCAGTGGTTGAGAATCTGCCTGCCGATGCGGGGGACACGGGTTCATGCCCCGGTCCGGGAGGATCCCACATGCCGTGGAGCGGCTGGGCCAGTGAGTCATGGCCACTGAGCCTGCGTGTCCAGAGCCTGTGCTCCGCAACGGGAGAGGCCACAACAGTGAGAGGCCCGTGTATCGAAAAAAAAAAAAAAGAAAAAGAAGGAAAAAATTTTTAACTTTTATACAATTTTTAAAGGTTACTTTCCATTTAGTTATTACACAATATTGGCTGTATTCCTCATGTTGTACCCTACATCCTTGAGCGGATCTTACACCCAATAGTTTATACCTCCTACTCTCCCACCTCTCCCTTGCCCCTCCCCCCACACACTGGTAACCACTAGTTTGTTCTCTATATCTGTGACTCTGCTTCTCTTTTGTTATTTTCACTAGTTTGTTGTAATTTTTAAATATTCTAAATATATCATGTGCCTCTAGAACTGAATAGGAACTTCCATTTATTCACTTATTTAATAAATATTTATGGAGTACCTACAATGTGCCAGGCTGTGTTCTAGGCTCTAGGAATATAGTGGTAAACAAAACAAATAATGTTCTAGAGATATGCAACAAACAAACAAGAAAAACATCAGCACAAACTATTAAATATCAGACCATGGTCAATGCTGTGTAGAGAATGGAAATAGAATAAAGTAAGAGAGGGTTCTGTATCCACTATAAAGTGGGTTGTCAGCAAAGGCCTCTCTGGGGAGGTGACATTTAGCTCAGACCTAAAGGACAGGATGGGTCCAGCCGTGTGAAGATCAGGGGCAGAGCTTCCAGGCAAAGGGAACAGCGAGTGCAAAGGCCCAAAGTAGAAATGGTCCTGTACTCAAGAGAGCTGGAGTGGCCATAGTAGTGTGAAAAAGGATGAGAGAGCCACAGAGATGGGGTCCAAGAGGTAGGCAGGGAGCAGATTATAGAAAGCTTTAATGAGGGTCATGGTCAGGAGTTTGGATTTTAAGTGCTGTGGCAAGCTACTGGAGGAGACGACATTGTTTTTAAAAAGAAGAATGCTTTGGGGACTTCCCTGGTGGTCCAGTGGTTAAGAATACACCTTCCAGTGCAGGGGATGCAGGTTTGATCCCTGGTTGGGGAGCTAAGCTCTCACATGCCACAGGGCAACTAAGCCTGCATGCCGCAACTACTGAGCCCGCGCATCCCAACTAGAGAGCCCGCACACCGCAACTACAGAGCCCACGTGCTCTGGAGCCCGTGTGCCACAACTAGAGAGAAGCCCACATGCCGTAATGAAAGATCCCACAACTGAGACCAGAGGCAGCCAAAAATAAATGAATGAATGAATGCTTTGGTTGCTGAGTGGGGAGATTACAAGAGGACAAGAATGGAAGCAGAGAGAACAGTCAACCTGCAGAGTCTGGGAAAGAAATAAAGGAGGCTTAGACCGGGTCATGGCAATATACTTGGAGAGAAGTAGATGGATCTGGGATATATTGGGTTGGCCAAAAGTTCATTTGGGTTTTCATTTTTTTTCAACATCTTACAAAAAACCACAAATGAACTTTTTGGCCAACCCAATATTTGGAGATCAAGCCAACGAGACTTACTAATGATTGGATGAGGGCAGAAAGGAAAAAGGATAATGCCTATTTTTTTGGATTAGCATCTGGATAGATTAGAATGGAGATAGATTAGAATAGATTTATGGAGACTAGGAAGACCGGAAGAAACAGGTTGGAGTGCTAGGGTGGAACTAAAGTTTCTGTTGTGGACAGGTAACTGTGAAATGACTGTTAGACATCCACGTGGAGGTGAAAAGTAAGCAGTTCTATGGAAAGACTGGAGCTACAGATTCAGACCTGGGAAGCCATTGGCATATGGGTGGGATTTAAAGCCATGGAAGTAGATGCAAAAACCAAGGGAGAGGGTCTAGATAGAGAAGGGGGTTTAGGACATTGGGGTACACCCCCATTTAGTTGTGGAACAGAAGAGAGGAATCAGGAAAGGAGAGTGAGAAGGTGTGGCAATGAGGTAGGGGGAATCGGGATAGAATGGAGTCATGGAAGCCAAGAGAAATTAAGGGTCTTAGTAAGGAGAGGGTGGTCAGGTGGGTAAATGCCTCTGATGGTACAGATAGAATAAGAAAAATTCCCTGGCCACATAGTTCCCAAACCTGGCTGTGCATTAAAATCACTGTGGGAATTTTTGAACATATAGATGCTCAAGCCCTACTGCAGAGCTATTGAATAGGACAATCTGAAGGTAAGACCAGGATACCAGTACTTTGTAAAACATCCTCCAGGTGATTCTGGTCCAGCCAGGCCATGGACCACGACCAGAGAACACTAATCTAGTCCAGCTCCTGGGCCAGAGACCAGGGAGACTCAGTAACTTGGGGGTGATACCTGTACCAGGAGACTCTAGGATTAGACCACAGACTCCCTCTTACCTAATATGGTGTTCTGTCCGTTATACTGTATTGCCACTGTGGATTGGCAGGGGAGGGGATAGGCTTTGCCTTGCGGAAATAAGTTGTAGAATAAATTTAGCTCTAAATCAGGGGCTCAATTTTGAAATGAAGCCCAAGCCATGTGAAAAGTGTATTGTCTCTGTGTAAGATGCCTAGAATATTCAAATCAATGGTAATTAGCCTTTGAAGGCCACCGTTGCTGTGGCTCCAACCCAGTTCTCAATTATCTGCACTTGGATTATCCACTTGCAGTGATGAAGATGTTGACTCTGCAGCCGATTGTTTCCTGACTCTCAGGACACAGCTGGATCCTTCTCTCCAGCAGCTCCTGCCTGATCAGGAACTGAAAACGAAAAGGGTTTTGGGTACAGAGAGGAAAAAGCTTGTTGAGATCAGGCTTCACTTGTGCTGTATGAGGCTTTGGGAAGGGATGGCGGGGAGATTTCCATTTCTAACCACTTCACGTGAGCCAGGCACTGTGTTATGAGCTTCGTGGATACAGGGACCAGCCACCCTCTCTCTGATCTACAATTCCGACAGGCCTCACCCCAGCCAAATGGGCACGAGCCTTTCCTTTCTGATCGCCACCCTACAGCACGCCACCCCGTGTAGAGAGACGAGCCCTGCCTGCTTTAGAGACCATGATTCACAGCATCTTAGTTGGCGGGGGTTGGGGGGCAGGATGGCACAAGCCTCTCAGCCCCAGCCATGCAGCAGGGTCAGAAGAAGGAGCTTTATACAATCAGATGCCAGGACCTCACCCCAACCTACAAGTCAGAAACTTCAGGAACCTGACCTCTTCCAGCTTCCCCGCCGCCACTTGAGGCTCCTTTCTCAGCCTCACTGACCTCATCTCCCAGGACTAGGCTGGGAATCCAGTGAAACCACAAAGAGTTTCTGCCCTGTGGGAATTTTTTTGATTTGAAGAGCAAGGCCAGAGTGCACAGCTGGAGGTGGGGGGAGCGCGGGGTGAGGCCCATTCTCTGTCCTCCACCTCCCTCTCCCTTAGCTGTTCTGAGCAGGAGAGCGGAGAACAAGCTGAGCCCCAGAGCCAAGACTTCACCTGGGAATGCCTGGATCACAGCAGCACAGAAGGACAGGCTAGGGCTCCAGGAAGCCACAGAGAGTGGAGGAAAGAGCATTGGGCAGGGAGTCCAGGGCTGGGTTCCTCCTCCCAACCTGGCTACTCACTCCAGGATCTTGGGGAAATCAATCTCTCTCTCTCTCTCTCTGTCTCTCTGAGCTTCAGTGTCATCATCTGTAAAATAAGGACACTAATCCCTACCTCTGCGGTACTTGAGAGGACTCTGTCAGTGTCTGGGGCATAGTAGCTGCTCAATAAATAGTATCAGTGACTGCAGTGATGAAGGTGATCTCCAAAGCCCCTTCCTGCTCTGAGGCCTCTGCTCCCACCCCAGAGGTACCTCTCACGCCACCCCCACCCCCAACTATGGGTGCTTGAGGAAACTGAGTGGGACACAGCCACGGGCCCTCCGGAGCTCTGGTCTCCCTGTACCTTCCCCACCAGGGCTCGGCTCTCTGGGCCCTCCTGCTTCCCCCAGTGAAGCTTGGATTTCATTATCTCATTTGTCTGGGCCCCTGGTGCCCAGCTGAAGATCACTTGACATGGGAGCTGGGTCCTGCACAAGGCCAGTATTAATCCTCAGAGCTTAGCCTCTCCCCTCTGCTGCCATGTGTGGAAAGCTGGCCCTGCAGCTGGCGTGGAGCCAGGCTGGCGGGAAGCAGGAGACCTAATCCCGCTTTCAGCTCTGCAGGGAGAGAGGCTCCAGCCTCAGCACCAGGTTCCAGCTGCCTTGGCCAGTGGCATCCTTGTATTTTAGCTGAACCTCCTGCCCCCAACACTATGAAGGGTCATGGCCCTCAGTGGCCCCTGGGGTCAGTAGGCACTGTCAGCAAAGAACTCCACCATCTGCCACTGGCCACGAGAACAGCATTTACGAAGTGTGATAGTCAAGGGAAATTGTAATAGGTCTTGCACACACAGTAAACCAGTTCTTTACATAGGACTTCTCAGAGCCTTTAGTCGCTCAGTCGCCAAATGTATATGGAGCACCCGCCAAGTGCCAGGTACTCGGCTAGCTGCTGGGAATAGGTGGTGAATAAGACAAGTTTTATGCTCTCACGGGGCTTATATGCTAATGCAGGGGAGATAGAAGATAAATGTGTAAGCAAATAAGAGCTTCAAATTGTGGCGAGTGCTATGAAGAAAGTAAACCAGTAAAGGCTAGAGTGGGATTGAGGTGTTAATGTGTGTTGTGAATCTCCAAGGACAGGCAGAACTGCATTTTCTATGAACAACTCTTAGGACCAGAATTCCTTGGAAAGGTCTTGAGTAAGCAAGCACTAGAATGATCCTTCTAAAACTCAGATTAAACGGGTCAGTCTTTGGCATAAAACCCCCTAAGGCCCCCCATCATCTCCAGCACAGCATTCAAGGCCTTCTCTCAGCTGGCCCCTGCCATTCTAGCTCATTTCCCTCCTCCCCTCTATAAAGCCTGCCAGCTTGACAGCGCCCCCTCACATTCCACAAGTTTGCCCAAGGTGTTCTTTTACTTCTCAGGAAGTCCTTCCTCACTTTTTTTGCCTTTGCAAACACATCCTCATCCTTCAGGGCTGTATTAGCCCATAAACAATCTGCTGTAATAAACAGCTCCAAAGTCTCAATGACTTAGTACCTTACAAGTTTATTTCTCATATCACGACCCTCTGAGTTGCTGGGGGCAGAGCTCTCCTTCTCCTGAGGTCTCAGAGCCTTCCACTGGAATCCATGGACTGGCTCAGAAGTTCGTTCGGGATCTTATGGAAAAGATCTTTTTCCAGAAGAGCTTACGGGAAAACCCAAACCAACTTTTTGGCCAACCCAGTATATGGCCAGTAAGCAGAGAAGAGGGGTTGAGCATGGAGGAACATGCAGGAGGTCTTGGGAGCCAGGCCTGCAGTGGGTGCATCATTTCAGCCCACATCCCATTGGTCAGTCATACAGGCCTGCCTGGCTACAGGGAAGGCTGGGAAATGTAGTTCTTCTCTGAGCCTACAAGGAAAGGAGACTTGGCCCATAACATTATCCGGGCCACAAAGACCCAGTTCAAATGTCACCACCCCCGTGAAGCCTTTCTGACCTTCCCCTTAGCAAAATTAGTACAGAATAAATTAAGGGTGGTAGCTTGGTGTGATAGAAAGGAGGTAGGATGGGAATGAAGGGGCCTGGGTTCATGCTGTCTCTGTAATTCACGAGCAGGGGTGAAGGGTAACCTTCCTTCTGACTCCTTCACTTGACCAGCTCTCTAAAAGCACAAGTTCCAGGACTTCCCTGGTAGTCCAGCGGTTAAGGCTCCGTGCTTCCACTGCAGGGGGCGTGGGTTCGATCCCTGGTTGGGGAGCTAAGATCCCACATGCCTCTCAGCGCAGCCAAAAAACAAAACAAAACAAAACAGAAAAACACAAGTTCCTCTATAAGTCTCCATTCCCTCCTCTATAAAATAGAGATGATGATGATGATGATAAAAATCACCTGGGAGGATAAAATAAGGCAATCCACATGAAGTGCCTGAGCCATAGTGAGTACTCAAAAATGTTATCTGGGATTAGCATAAACTCTGAGAACCAGGTCAGGTCATCAGTCCTCAGACCCTGAGGTGGGGAAGACCATTCTCCAGGAGATGCCCGCCCACCTCACAGAATGAACTGGCTCTTCTGCAGCTGTCGGCTCCGGCACTCGGGGGGCAGGGTCTGCACTATCCCTGATCTGGCCGTACCCCCAACTCAGGCTTCCGGCTGCCCTTTTCACATCTTGGATAGTTTGCTCTCTGCCCTCGGAGTGGTCCCCACTGTCACACAGTTCATCCCATGGGGAAGCGGTGCAACATTCGTCACTTTCTCTCCACTTCTCATGGTTTAGAGTCTCCCCTATTGGTACTCATCCTAATAGTTTTCCTCCTCTGCTCAGCACTTAACTGCTTTTACATTTTCCAAACAAGAAGGAGTTAATGTAATGGTGGTGACATTCCTCAAAACTAAGCACAAGCAGCAAACGTGAGAGACACACACATCATGACAGAGGAGACCCAAATGACACAGGAGGACGTTAAGGACCTCAGGGCCTCCAGTGAGACTCAATTTCCCTCTGGCATGCAGCTTTGTTCACATCTGTGAAAGTTTGGAGGTAGAAAGTTCACAAGGAGAGGAGCTTTTATCGGTTGTTTTTAAAATGCAGCTGGCCCCTGAACCCTCCTTCCCAGCCCTGCCTAGTTTCCACCTCAGCTCGGGGTTCAATATTTAACAAGCTTCTAGAGCTGGGGGCCTGGAGGGGGAGGGGGCCAAGGCGAGCTGCCTCAGCACCATGGATCCTGCAGTACTGTCCACCTCATATGGTGCTGGTTTGCTCTTTGGGTTTGCTTTTTCTATTCTTTCCTTTTTCCCCCTTTTCCCGGATCTCTTAACTTTCTTTCTATGTGCAAGAAAGAAAGACACTGTAATAAAGCAGCAAACTGCCCCCAGTTAGCGGCAAGCAGCCTCCATCCCAGGACTGGAGTTGGGGTGGGTGACACACCACCAGGAAGTGGGCTTGGTGCTCCAGTGCTGGCTTTTGACGGTCACCTCATTTCAGTAAGCAGTGGGCTGGGATGGGAGGCATGGGTGGCATGCGCTGATGAGTAGCAATCATAGTAATCCTTTATTTTCTGCATCAGACCCTTCTATGCCATATCTGCTAGACTTACGATATCCCTATGATATGGATGTGATGATCCCATTTTAGAAAGAAGGAACTTGAGTTTAGAAAAGTGAAGCACCTTCACTTATTCATTCATTCATTCATACTCTATGTCAGCTACTGGCAAAGAACTAACATTCAGCCCAAGTCTGTTGGTCTCCACTAATTCATGCTTCCTTGACCTTGGGCCTCAGAGGAACTTGCCTTCCACCAAGGAGACCCACATGTCAACATTTCTGTGCAACTCACAACAGCGTTAAACACATGCCACGAGGTGTGAGGGCTCAGAGCAAGAACTAGTGCCAAGGAGATCTAGAGGCACCCAGAGGAGGTGGCATTGGCATGGGGGTTGCATGGAGTCCAGACACAAGGGGAGGGGGGTTGTGATGTGTTCAGGCAGAGGCGTATCCTAGGTGGGGAGCATACATGGGGCCCAAGGGGCTGCCTGGGGACCCATGATGTGTTATTGATGGGAGCCTGAGCTCTCAGGCTCCGCACGGCAGGCTGGCATCTTAGAGGGCCACTGGCATGCTCTGTCAGACCCACAACCCCGGAAAGCCTGCCCCTCTGAAACAAGGCTGCAGGCAGAAGAGCTCCTACCGTCGGTGGTCTGTGATACCCCGTTCTCTCCCAGCACTGTCTCTCCAGCAGAGGCTGTGAGGCTGCTCCCGCTGCCTCCCCACCCCCTTCCTTCCCTCACCCCCCATCCGTGCTCTGAAACGTGTTCCTCCTGGGCTTCTATGCCCGTGGAATCATTGCATGCGGTCATTTATTCATTCCACGTCTACCAAGCCACACTGCGCAAGGCACTGGGGATACAGCTAGGGTCAAAACAGACGCAGCCCCATCCTCAGGGAGCATACATTTGAACAGGGAAACACGTCAAAGGCAAATGCATGCGGTGGTGTGCAATACCCAGGTGCTGTGCAGCGTGTACAAGGGGCGTCCAGCCCGTCCTGAGTGGTCCCTGAGGGGTTTTCAGTGAAAGTGAAAGCTGGGCTGCAGCTGAAGATAAGATGTTAGTGGAGGGGGCAGATGGGTGGGAAGCAGAGACCCAGACCTTCACGGGCGGGGGAGCTTCAGGTGCAAAGGCCCCTAGGAGAGGGTAAGAGAACCAGGGGAAGAACATGTGGTTCTGGGCAGATGGAGTATGAGGGGCAGGGAGCGGCTGGAGACGCAGGCGGTAGCCTCATCAGGAAACAGCTCGCAGAAGTTAGAAAGGAGTTCAGCTTTCATCCTGACGGCAGCACAGAGCCACTGCAGGGCTTTAAGAGATGGGTTGGCGGCATCACAGAGTGCCCCAACTGGGCGAGGTCTAAAAAGTCATCTGGCAAAGTCCTCCCTCTGCACAAAGAAGCCAGAGCTGGGGGAGGGGAAGCAACAGGTCCCGGATCACTGAAGCGGTCAGGACCCAAGTCTCCTGACACACAGCCCAGTGCTCGCTGCCCTGGGCGTAGTCTAACTTCCCATTAGGGGGATCTGAAGGTGCACGAGGAGAAGGGCTTCCGCTCACCTCGTGCTGCTCTGATGAGAGGAGGGCCTCATTCCCGGGGGGCTTCCATCTTGCACAGTGCACACGCTGCGTGTTCACTAGTGAGCCCTGTGCCCTGATCGCCTGGAGGGTCTGCTCCTGCAGCCTGAGCTTTCCTGCTCACCTGCGGCTGTGCCTGGGAGCCCAGCGCCCACCCTCCATCTCTGTCTCTGGGCAACCCTGGAGCCTAGCCTTAGGGACAGCTTGTGGTCCAGGCCAGCCGGGACTGGGGAGTTTGCGCTTTGTGAAGCATTTCCAGTCACTGCCTCATGAATTATTTAGTAAATGAAGATTAATTTTACAATAATAAGGAAAACCTCAAAGGGATGGGCAGTGGGGGAGATGGGGTGAAGACGTGCCCAGGATGAAAGCCCTTGCCCCTGAGGCCCGGATGGCTGGGCAGGATCTTATGCCAGTTTGCTCTGACACCGCTCTGAGCCCACGGGCCTCTCCCAGGTCTGGTACAGGGAGCTGGTGGGATGGCTCCGGCAAGTTGCCCAGGAGCTGGATGCGATAGCCGCCTCCTGGAGAGGCAGAGGCAGAAGCAGGGCAGGAATGGTTGCTCTAAGCTCTAGAGAGTTCTGGAAACAGCCTCGGCTCGGAGTCCACGAGTTGGGTTCTAGTTCTGGCTTTCCCACTAATAAACTAGGTGTCCTCCATGTTCTTAAATATAAAATAGGATTACCGGTACTTGCCCAGTCCACTTCATGGGGCCACGTGCGAACCAAACGAGAAGCTTGTTTTGACAGCACCGATATCAGCTATTGCGAGGCTGTGACAGTAGAGAAAGGGACTGCGGTGGCGACAGGGCTGTTTCTCCACAGCTTGGACCATCACTTCACCCCTCCGGGCTCCTTTGCATCCCGCATGGAGTCGTCAGGCTGATTAAGTGAGATACTTTATTAAAACGCCTACCACTGTGCCTGGCACGAAGCAGGTGCTCAACAGACAACAGCTGTATTACAACTGTTATTATGTCCGTTATCCTCATCCTCATTCCTAATAGAATGCAGTCCCTTCCAGCCCTTGAATTCTTCGATATGTCCCTGGTCAGGGTGGTCCCTCCTCTCTTCCAAGAAGAGGCTGACCTCAGCCCCTCGCCTGCTCATTCTGCACCCTACCCCATCCCAGAAGCCAGACCTGTTGAGAATCACTGTCCTCGGCCTTTCCCCTCTTGGCCCCTAACACCCACCCCCAGCCCTCTCCCTGTGCATTGTTCCCTCTCACTGCCCCTCCCCTCTCCCCTCTCCCTTCTCCCCTCTCCCCCTCCTCTCTCCTCTCCCCTCTCCCCCATCCCCTCCCCTCCCTCTCCCCTCTCCCTCTCCCCTCTCTCCCTCTCCCTCTCCCCTCTCCCCTCCCCCTCCCCTCCCCCTCCCTCTCCCCTCTCCCCTCTCCCCTCCCCCTCCCCTCTCCCTCTCCCCTCTCCCCTCTCCCTCTCCCTCTCCCCCTCCCTCTCCCTAATCCTGTCTCCCCCTCCCCTCTCCCCTCTCCCCCTCCCCCCTCTCCCCCCTCCCCCTCCCCCTCCCCTCTCCCCTGTCTCATTGCCTCAAAGCAGTGCTCCCTCCCTTCCCGCTACTACCACCAACACTTTACACCCCAAACTGGACTAAGCACCTTCTCTGGCTTGAGCCACTGCTCTTTCTCCTGGTTGACCAAAGTCAGGCTGCTCAAGATGGAGACCAAATGCGAATTGCCCTCAGCAAAATGCTTTGCTGGCACCTGGGACCTCTCCTTTGTTTTTGGCTCCAATGAAAGGGAGGAAGAGGGACTGGGGCTCTGAGAAGCTGAAGCTTCACTCCCTCCCAGCGCCCACTGTACCACCCCCTCTGTTGACACTGGGTCCTCCAGAGCCGGAGAGCAGGAGTGGGGCTGGGACTGCAGGCCCAGAAGGGCCTGGTCCCCTCCAGGACAGGAAGCCTGGGCCAGTTCCATGCTCTGCAAAGGTACAGAGGCAGGTGGGAGCAGGGCGGAGCCTCTTTCCGGGAAGGCAGGGGTCCCGAGCCCCATGTCTGTCCCAGGCAAGCAGCCTGCACTGGCAGTAAGTGCTTTCAGCCTCATCTCGGGAGGTGCCTTCAGTCTCCTGTCAGAGCCCCTACTGCTGAACTCTGCCTTTGCACCTGCTTCCCCAGGCCCCACGCACTTGACCTCCCATCTGTGACCCTTGACACTCACTACAGTTTCTAGGGGACATTTTCATTTCCTTCAGCATCACCATGAAGGGCTCAGAAGTAATCCTCATGCCTGTTTTAAAAGATCCCTCGGGCTTCCCTGGTGGCACAGCGGTTGAGAGTCCGCCTGCCGATGCAGGGGACACGGATTTGTGCCCCGGTCCGGGAAGATCCCACATGCTGCGGAACGGCTAGGCCCGTGAGCCATGGCCGCTGAGCCTGCGCGTCCGGAGCCTGTGCTCCACAACGGGAGAGGTCACAACAGTGAGAGGCCCACGTACCGCAAGAACAAACAAACAAACAGATCCCTCATCCAAGGTCTAGTCCAGCTTCCAGCCTGCCTGGTCCTGTCTGGACTGGCCCGTCCCTGCATCCATCTCCAGGAAAGGCAATGCTCCCCTTTTACTGGGGAGATGCCAACATGTCACCTCTTTATCTAGCACCCTCTTCCCCACCAGACCAATTTAATCTGACAAAAATGGATCAGCACCCCAGCTAAGAAGATGCAGATAAGTGTGCTATTAAGCTCTAGGTGGAAGGCTGTGAAAGGATGCCAGCCCTTCCCCAGTGCCTGTAAAAAGTCCTGCAGAACAAGTTGACTTCTCAAAGCACTTGACCTTCACTTGGAGGTGGAGGACATGACCACATCCACCTCTTTGGCTCTCGCGGGCGCATGGGGTGTATAGCTGCAGCCTCAGGCTGAGCGCCTACTCCCTGGGCCCTGGAGTCAGGGCATGTTGTTGGGATATGTCTTTGTCTCTAGCTTTTCTCCACATCCCCTCCACCTACTTCCTCTTAGACCCATTAGTAGGGCCAAGTTGGAGGGTGAAAGAAACTGAACAGGACTTAGATTGATGACTGGTCCTGAGCCTGGAAAGGAAAAAGTCTGGTCCTCTCTCCTCCTAGTCTCCAGCCTCCCTCCCTCCCTCCGTCCCTCTCTCTCTCTCTCTCTCTCTCTCTCTCCCCCCCTCCCCCCACCTCCCTCCCTCCCTCTTTCTCTCTCTCTCTCTCTTTGCTCTATAAACGGAACCAAATTCATCTTTCTAAAGCACTCCTCCCGTCCTACATACGTGCCACCATCCAGAAACCTTCAGATGAGCCCAGACTCCTTGCCCTGGCATTCAAAGCCTCTGCCATCCAGCCCTCCCCTCTCAACCACCTGGACCTCCTGTAGCCCCCAATTTACCCCTCAGCTCCAGCCACAGGTTTTACTGTCTGTAAATATCCCACAGGGGGACTTCTCTGGTGGTCCAGTGGTAAAGAATTTGCCTTCCGATGCAGGGGATGCAGGTTCGATCCCTGGTCGGGGAACTAAGATCCCACATGCCGCGGGGCAACTAAGCCCACGGGCCACGAGTACTGAGCTCATGCTCCTCAACGAGAGAGCCCTCGTGCTGCAACTAAGACCCGACGCAGACAAAAAAATAAATAAATTTAACAAATAAAAAAAATTTTTTTAATATCCCACAGGGACTGAGGATGATCCCTCTCCCCCATCTTCCTTCAGGGTCACTGAGCACTTGCTGTGTGCCAGGCCTCGTGCTTCTCACTTATAACCATTTGTCTCACATAATTCTCATGACATGCCTCTGAGATTGGTAACACAATGACCTTCTTTTGCTAATGTGGAAACGGGCACAAGGGAATTGGAAACTGGCCCTAAGTGACATCAGTAAGTGACAGAGCCAGGTCTTGGCCCTAGACTGCAGTCTCCTCTTCTCTCCTGCAGACCCCACCCTCCTCCCCCTGCTCCTCGTCTATCAGGCACCAGGACTCCTGCAAAAGCTCATACTGTCTTTCTGCTGCCAACCCCCACCCGGTTCCCTGCCATCCTCCACACTTTGCCGGAGAGCTTTCCGTGAATCAGAGTTGATCACAGTGGTTAAGCTGACAGGTATGCAGCGCTGACTCTGTGCCTGGCTCCTGAGCCCCCAGCACGGCACTTTCTCCTCTCCTCTCCTCAGCAGCCCCTCCGTGCAGAGGCTACAAGGCAAGCTCTTGACACTGTAGCCCCATTGTGTCATTGCCCCCCAAAACCTTGCTTCCCAGAGGCTCCCTGCGCTGTCATGCCTTACGCCTTCACCCCTACACCGGGAGGCAGACACCGCCATTCCAGGAGGAGTCCTTTAGGCCCCAGCTCAACGGTGACCTCCCCTGTGACAGAACAGTCACTTGGTCCTCTGGGCTTCCCCGGCACCTCAGGCCCCTCCTCTCAGGGAACTGCTTCTGGGTCTGAATCTTCCTCCTCCAATTGTGACCCCTGGAAATCAGAAGAGTTCTGGTCCACCCATCATTACCCAGCACCTGCCACATAGCACCAGGGGTCCAGACCTGAACAGATCTTGACCTTCTAGGAGCTCGCTGTCTAGAGGGAAGAGAACATGAACACAGCCACTCTCGAGAAAAGTGGTAACTACCAGGAGAGAGTTGGGTGTGGGGTGCTAGGGCAGTCCTGACAAAGGGTAACTCACCCATCCAGGGCAATGCCCAACCTGAATGCAGAAAGCCATGGAAGAAGCTTTTGGAACAATAAAGGAGGTCGCTCAGAAGGAAGGGCTTGCGGAGGGCCTGGCGTGCACAAGGGCACAGAGCCTGGCATTTCCAGGAGATACAAGGTTCCATCATGTCAGAGAAGTTTGAGCAGGAAGATAGTAATACAAGAGGCAGGAGGGGTGGAAGCAGCCAGAGGGGATGAGCTTTAGAAACTGTCTCCATTAGGATGGTATTTGGCTGCATGTAACAAAAAGGCAATGGCTTAGCCAAATTGGAGAGTAGTTTTTCTCACATAATGGAGTCTGGGTACAGGTAGCTTAGGGCTGGCCCAGTTGCTAAGAAACCAAACTCCTTTTCCCTTCCCGCTCTGCCATCCTCATGACTGCAAGACAGCCTCTGTGCTTCTGAGCCACATATCCATCTTTTTAGCAGGGTAAAAGGGGGAAGGACAACGGTTAAAATGTTTGTGCCAATAGAATCTGCCCTTTTGTTATTATTTTTAGTTATGTTAGAATACACAGAACATAAAACTTGCAGTCTTAACCATTTTTAAGTGTATAGTGCAGTGGCTTTAAGCATATTCACATTGTTGTGCATCTATCTCTAAACAGTAATGTTTAAGTTCAGTTTCATTTTGAAAAACTGAAACTGTACCCATTAAGCAACAACTCCCCATTTTCCCCTGCCCCCCGCAAACCCCTGGCAACCAGCATCCTAATTTCTATCTCTGTGAAGTTGGCTATGCTAGGTACCTTATATAAGTAGAATGATACACTTTTTGTCCTTTTGTGCCTGGCTTATTTCACTTAACATAGTGTCCTCAAGGTTCATCCATGTTGTAGCACGTGTCAGAATTCCTTTTATTTTTAAGGCTGAGTAATATTCCATTGTGTTTACAGACCACATTCTGTTCATCCATTTGTCTATGGATGGACACTTGGGTTGCTTTCAGTTTTGGGTTATTGTGCATAATAATGCTGTGAACACGAGTGTACAAATATCTTTCAGAGTCCCTGCTTTCAGTTCTTTTGGGGATGTACGTAGAAGTGGGATTGCTTGATCGTATGGTAGTTCTATTTTTAATCTTTTGAGGAGCCACCATACTGTTTTCCATAGTGCTGCATTATGTTACATTCCCTCCAGCAGTGTACAAGGGTCCAGCTTTTCCACACCCTGCCAAGATTTGCTGAGGGGCTTGGATTTGACCTTGAACTTGACCTCTAAAAGATTTTAAGCATCTTTGTATCTGGCCCTAATTTATCACGGCACCAGATATACAGTAAGTGCTCCATAAATGTCTGTTTAATGCTTCCCTGACTTCTGGTTATCTCTCCACACCCCACACATCCTTTAGGACCCACCACAAGTCCAGAGTCCTCTGGGAAGCCCTCCCTCATGGTGCCGACCCAGGGTCTTTGCCTTTGTTACTCATCCACGGGACTTTTTGTCTGGCCTTTCACACTGTGCCCTTGGGTGTTTGTTGGGGGCAGGGAGGCACCCTGACTTGAATTCTTCTCATTGCTCCTTGGATCTGACTCCTCCGCCCCACCTGGACGCCAAGCTTCTTGAGCATCAGGACTTTGTCCTTGACCTTGCTCTTTCCCCAGGCCAGCCTGGGAGAATATTGTGTGCAACGTGGGCCCTTAATGAACAGATATTAAGTTTGTGCCAGTTGAAGTCCCTTGTGATTGCCTAGTCAAAGACAAGCCCATGAAGTGATTTCCTGGCAGCAGAAATGACCCTGGATTTGAAACTAACGGTTCAAGCCCTGGCTTCCCACTTCCACCTCGTTACGTCCAGCAAGACACTTAACTTACTACCTCAACTTCAAAATGGCCCCAAACATCACTTCTGTGTATGTAAAATGTTCGCAGATTACAAGGTCCTCTTGCCTAAATTGTCCTTTTTAATCCAGACAAGGACCCTGTGAAGTAGGTAGGGCAAGATTTATTTAATCTCTGTTTTTAAGATGAGAAAATGATTGCTCAGAGAGGTTAAGCGATTTGCCCAAAATACCAAGCTGGGAAGTGCCAGAAAGGGCCCTCTAATTTCCTAGGCCCTGTAATCCCATCCCCGCCCCTCTCACAGGGGGTGGGGCCACAGGGAGAAGTGAGAAGCCAGCAGGACGTGCTTAGCAGACCCAAGGTGTGCTTTGCTTTGTCAGCATCTACACAGATGGGGATGGTCCTCTTCGACCCATGGGAGATGGGACGAGATGGAGATAGGGTCAAAGAAAGAGGTTTGAGAGCCTGCTTTTCTCCGGTCACCTGTGGGTTCAGACAACTGGCGGGACAGGGAGGGTGCTCCCAGCAGCTCAGCAGGGACTTAGCCATCAGGGAGGGGTTTTGCCCCTGGCCTCCAGGGCAGGGACAGGTGCGGAGTCCTCTTCCCCCAGACGCCTGCCACTCACACGCCTACTTCACGGGAACCTGCAGTCTCTGTAACCACGGCTCCCCTACCTCTCTCCTTCCTTCTCCAGGGCTAAGCCCCCATCACACGCTCCCCCTACCTCCTCTTCCCCCTCTTGTTCCCTCCTTTCAAAAGCATAATGAGTTTGATAAGAAATTGTCTTGTTAACAGGATTTGCCACGGAAATCTCTTGTCCCCTCCCATTCATTCTGTAATGCTCCTGTCTCATGTCCTGTAATTTTCTGCTGGTATCAGGAGCTCCGGACCACCTCAGGGATATTAATTCCTATTTGCTCTTTGATCCCGTGACTGCTGATGTGCCAGGACACCCCACACAGCCGCTGGGCCACAGAGGCCTTGTGGGGAAATTACCCCGAGGCCCTCACTGGCTGTCTCCCTCCAGAGTCAGCCGCTTTCTGATTTTCTGCCGCCGTTACCCACCGCCTCCCACCCCCACTCCTACCTGCCTCAGCTGCCAGTTCTGGGGCAGCAACTACCTCTAACTTATGGGCCAAGGAGGCAGACCTGATGCTGGAGCTTACCTGGCAGAAGAATGGTAGATGAATGCCCCACCTCCACCCCCGCCGTCTACTCCTTTCCTTCCCTTTCTACCCCTCCCCATATGCGCATCCCTCAGAAGACTCTAGAGGGGGAGAATGCAGAGGTAGTTTAGCACAGTGGATAAGAGTGTTGAGCTTTGGACCAGGGTTCACTTCCTGGGTCTGTGGCACAGACAACAACTTGGCCACCCCCTCTGAGCCTCAGTTTTCTCATCTGTACATTGGGGATGATGATGCTCATCTGTGGTAACGCACAGAGTATATAGTACCTGACACATAGTAGGAGCTCAATTCATGCTATTTTCCTACTCTGCTCTTTCAAGACAGGAATTTACTGAGGGTGGGGTATACAGTTCTTGGGATTTACCAAGAAATTCTTTTTTTTTTTTTTTTTTTTTGTGGTACGCGGGCCTCTCACTGTTGTGGCCTCTCCCGTTGTGGAGCACAGGCTCTGGACGCGCAGGCTCAGCAGCCATGGCTCACGGGCCTAGCCACTCCGCGGCATGTGGGTTCTTCCCAGACCGGGGCACGAACCCGTGTCCCCTGCATTGGCAGGCAGATTCTCAACCACTGCGCCACCAGGGAAGCCCTACCAAGAAATTCTTGTTCAGCTTTGAGTTATATCCCCAGACTCTTTCCTTGTGCTGATTCCCTCTGATCTCTGCCCTCCCAAAGTTCTTTCTCTTTACATGTTTTTAGGGACTTATGCAGAGGAATCTTTATGGCCCCTTCAACCCAAAACATTAATTAAAAGAAAGCTCAACATATAGGGTGAATCCCAAGAAGAGGTAACAGGAAAAGAAAGGAATTGCCTGTCCTATGCCCCTAAACCATGGTCAAGGACAGAGCAGAGAGGCATCCTGAGAAGGAGATCAAGTCCAGAATAGTCTTGACCAGGGGCAAGAGGGTCACGCTGGACAGAAACCCAGCCTCTGCACCATAGGAAATTTACAGGAAGAGACAGAGGCCCAGGGAGTGGAGCCTGGGGAGGAAACCTACCCCGGGGGTAGGAAGGAAATTGCCAGAGTCGGAAGAGGGGAGACCAGAGCTAAATCTAGGTTAATTTGGGAACAGTTTGTGATCGATTGCACAGAAAGTGCCAGAGAGTGAGAGGTGGGAAATTGCACCTGTCTGGTGAATGAGCTCAGAATTCCAAGCGTGTGGGGAAGCTGGGGAGCTGGAGCCAATCTGGGCAAGGTGGAGGTGGCAGCGTGTGCCCAGGGAGCTGGTAGGGCCAGAGCTGTGCTGAGAGGACGTGGGCTGTAGCCGGGGCCAGTGTCACGCTCGGAACACATGCAAAGACATAGCCCTCACTGTGTGCCTGGCCAAGGGGGAAGCCTGTACCTACGTTTCTTGTTTCTCGTTTAATGTTATACCTCCCTGAAAGATGGCCATTGTCAACGGCTAATGTTAATTACAGACCTTGGGCTTCCAGGCCAGGCCCGTGGAAATCCCGTGGGGAGATTTGAGGCCTCTGTCCTCGAGCAGCTGTGGAGTCACACAACCTGGATTCCAATCCCAATTATGTTGTTTTCTAGCTGTGCGACTTGGGCAAGTTTCTGCATCTCCATGAGGCCGCTTTCCTCATCTATAAGATGAGGATGATATTGCTGCTCTCAGGATTAAACTGAGGCCATGCACATGAAGTATGTAGCCCTCTGGCTGGCTGGCACATAATGGAGATCCGTAAATGAGTGGTACATCCCTATCACCCTGCCCTTTTCATCCCCCATGCATTGCTGCCAAGGCAGACAAGCCACCGATGCATTTTTTAAATCAACAGTACAAACAAGCATATGATGAAAGCCGGGTAAAGGGTACAGATATTACAGGTTTAGGGGAGGAAGAGATGACAGAGGGCTGGGTGGGGGAGGGGAGCCTCCCGGGAACATAGGATGTAATTAAGAGCCCAAAGGTGCTGAGATTACACGGCTTTGGGGGAAAAAATGAATAGGCCAGTAGAGTTGGGGCAGAGCGCTTCTGTGTTCGCATCATTTCAATGAGACAGACTTGCTTTGAGAGCTGATAAGACACACGTGTGGATGGGACTGTGACCATGTCTACCTTTCCTGATAAGCTCTCTGGCTGGCATCACTGGGGTGCCACCCAGTCCTGTTGATTAACCTGTAAATAAAAAAGGTAGATGTTCAAAAACAGCAGGATTGCCTCTGCAGCAATCTAGAACCACCAACACGAGTGGCCACTCCAAGCTCCCGAGTGGGTTGAAGTAGACGTTAGATGGAACAATGAGAGCTATCGCTTATTGAACCATCGCTGTGCAGGCGGCAGCCAGGGGCTTTCAGTCTTGCAACAGCTCCAGCTCTGATTGGAGCTATTATTAGAGAAGAGGAAATGAAATCAGGTTAGGTAAGATGTGCAAGATCCCACAAAAGTCTGGCTGACTTCAGAGCCTAAGTATTTACCATGGAGGCAAAAAGGCTGAGGTTCAGGGCTTCCCTGGTAGCGCAGTGGTTGAGAGTCCGCCTGCCGATGCAGGGGACACGGGTTCGTGCCCCGGTCCGGGAAGATCCCACATACTGCGGAGTGGCTGGGCCCGTGAGCCATGGCTGCTGAGCCTGCGCGTCCGGAGCCTGTGCTCCGCAATGGGAGCGGCCACAACAGTAAGAGACCCGCGTACCGCAAAAAAAAAATAATAAAAGGCTGAGGTTCATACACTCACTCCATTTATCACTCATTCATTCATTCATTCGTTCAACAAATATTTTTTGAGCATCACCACTTGCAGGTGTTGTACACAAAACTGAGCCCGGAGCAGTGGACGGGGGCCAGCCCCTGCCCTCATGGAGGTCACAGTCTCACGAACATGCCCTGGGCCGGGCCTGGGAGGCAGAGGTAGATGGACCTTCCAGCTGCTCTTGGCCCTCAGGTGCTCTGACCACTCATCATGGGAGCATCGTCTCTGCAGCATGTGGACCCTGGAGGCCTCTGAACCAGGCAGGCCTGGGGGTGGGAAAGTGGTGGATCTGGAGGCAATCGTAGGAAGGACAGAGGGATGGTTTCCCCTGCCGTCTCAGCGCCCTTAGAGCCACATCAGATGGCTTGTAGCCATACCCCCTTCTGGGACACTGTAAGACCAACTTTCTCATTCCCATTGTCACCAGAGCCCCAAGGAGGGAATAGGACAAGAGGAGAAATGGGCTTCTGTGAGGCGCCGCCTCTGCCACAGATCACTGAGGCCTCGCAGTGACCCTGCGGGGTAGGTGTCATCAGCACCACCTTCTAGACGAGCGGCGGAGGCTCAGCGGGCTCCCCTCCAGGTCACGTGGCTACTAAATGGCAGAGCGGCTCTTCTGGCTGCAGTCCAATGCTCTACTGGTCGTGTATTTGCAACATCCTGGCCCACGGGTACTGGGGGTTCAGAAGAGTGACACGCACTCTCTTTAAGGAACCTGCATTCTATTGGGGATACAAGAGTGATCTCACAGAACAGGTGGGAACAATCCAAATGGGAAACTTGAGGCCCTGTCTGCAGAGGGGGAGGGGGCCTGCACTAGCTGGACTCTCAAAGGGGACTTCTAGAAGAAGGAGGGTTGGAGAAGGGCCTCCCTGGGTGCAGGGGAGGTAAGAGGCAGTCCACGTGGGAGGGAACGGGTAGGAATGCCCATGGTACCAGGAAGTATCATAGCAAAAGCATGGCTTTCGATTCTGACAGCTCCGGCTTTGTGCTTTGGGGCAAATTGCTTTGAACTCTCTGATCCTCAGTTTCCTAGTCTATTAGAGGGGAAGGAAAAACCCTCAGCCTCAATAAGCCTGCAGCAGGATGAAAGGAGCTAACATATCTTATCACAAAGTCCCCGGCACAATGCCTGGCTTCCATCCCGTTGTACTGAGCCTTTACCCCAGAGCGGGGGGCCGGGGGGGGGCGGCTGGGCCCACAGCAGCGGCCAGGACCCACCCTGCCCTGCCCTCAACAGGCTTACAGTCTAGGGACAATGTCAGGTCTTTAGTGACTCAGTACAGCTGTGGCAAGTATGCAGGGAAGAGGACAGGAGACAGAAGACCAGTGGGAGGGTCTTCGGGAGGAAGGGAGTGTGAGCTGAGCTCCGAGGGGTGGGTCAGTGGAAACTTTGGGAAAGAGGTGGCTAAGTGTCCCGAGTAGCAGCAAGGCTTGGAGGGAAGGCAGGAGCTGGGCACCCTGGAGGACAGAGGAAGGCTGGCGTGGCTGGAGTTGGGGCCAGGACCAGACATGGAACTAAACAGGGCCAGTGGAAGGGTGGTGGGCTTTGGCTGCCCTGTTAAGGATTTTGGTCTTTATCCGAAGAAAAAGAGGAAGCTACGGGATGGTTTTCAGTATGATCAGATGTCACTTTTTAAGAGGATCTGGCTATAGTGAGGGGAATAAATTAAATGAGACCGCAGTAGGTACAGACACCTAGTAGGTAGGCCTCTGATCCCTAGTAGGTGGTATATGGCACACACAGTGTGCTGTGGGGACAGTCCGCTTCCTGGGGAGGAAGGGGAGCAGGGAGTAAGGCCCTGGGGTCACAATGGATCTCCTACACCTGATGCTTCAGAGCCACCCAGGGTAAAAGAAAAATCACAGCTACTCAGTGGCCCATGGGAGTTCGGGGTACGGGTGGTCATTCACGGGGAGGGACACAGGGGTGGGGGCCTTAAAGATGAGCGCTGGAGGGCTTCCCTGGTGGCACAGTGGTTGAGAGTCCTCCTGCCGATGCAGGGGACATGGGTTCGTGCCCCAGTCCAGGAGGGTCCCGCGTGCCGCCGGAGCAGCTGGGCCCGTGAGCCATGGCCGCTGAGCCTGCGCGTCGGGGAGCCTGTGCTCTGCAAAGGGAGAGGCCACAGCAGTGAGAGGCCCGCGTATGGCAAAAAAAAAAAAAAAAAAAAGATGAGTGCTGGAGGGACGGTCACCATCCCTCCCCCTTCCCGCGGGCGGCAGCCTGGCTTTTGGGGTTCTGTCAAAGCAAGGCAGCCTTCCCGAATGGTAGTAACAGTTTCTTCTATTACACCATGAGCATCTGACTCATGGCACAGGAGCTATGAAGCTCCCACAGAGGGTACCATAAAAGTGTGGGTGGGGGCTCCACGGGGAGGGTTGGAGGCTGGGCTCTGCCATGTGCAACAGGAGGAGGACGGGGAAGAAAGAGGCTTATTTCAGCACCCTGTTATTATGGCATCTTGTTTTCATAGTTTGTTCAACAAACCTCTCTCCCTCTCCCTCTCCTCCCCTCGCCTCTCTTTTTTTTCTTCTTCCTCTCTCAGCAAATCCATTTAAATGCAATTCTATTCTTAAAGCGCCCCTCTCATGCATGTCTAATGAATGTCAGGGAAATGCTATTACAATGGGGCCGAAGAGGATCCCATCGGCAGTGTGTGTACAAGTCATTTGAAAGGAAGCCTGGGAGCGCTCCAGTTTTATTACAGCATAATTAGAAATAAAATCTTGTTGCAATAGGAGAATGAGAGATGTGTGCTAATCCTGTGGTGGAGGAAGATAGAGCTGTATTTAGAGAAAAGGACTCAGGGAGAGAGAGAAAACCAGCCACTGCCCCCCTGTCCCGCTCCACCAAGGCTCTCCTGCTGGCTCCCCTCCCCAAGAGGCTCCATCCTCACACCCCCTGTGACCCCGCTCCAGAGACAGTGCTTGACCCCCTTCTAGATCTCAGCTGCCCAGAGTGGTCAGTCGGCAAGGTCCTGGTGTGCTGAGCCTGGTGCCTCCCTGGAAATTTACACCCTATCACCTATAAGAGGCCAGTTGTGGGCAGTTGGGAGGCGATGGGAAAGGTTGGCTTGGAGGCTGAGACCCAGAGCAAGTTCAGAGTGACCTCCTTACGAGAGATATACATTCATTTATTTATTCATTCGTTCAGTCATTCAACAGCCACTAACCCACTGCCTAACTGTGCCAGGTACTGTGCTGGGTACATACATTAACTTCTTTCATTCTCATAGGAAACAGGTTCAGAGTCTCATCCAGCATCATCCAGCTCGAGAGGGGAACATAGTTCAAACCCCACTTCTGACTCAAGCCAGGCTTTTTCTACTCCATCATGCTGTCAACTTGCTGGGTCCTCCTGAGACACCTGTCTTCCCAGTAACCCCATCTCCTGTAGAGCCCCAAAGGCAGAGATAAAGATGGGGGACCTGGCTAATTCCTCCTACGGGGCAGAAATGGGCATTGCTCCCTAGTTCTGTGTCTTCTTCCCTGATCACTCGCCCTCTTATCTCAGAGGTGGCAGTGGCAGGGGAGGGGCAGAGGCTGCTCCCCCAGGCCCCTGGGGACACATGCGGTACATTGTGCCACCCACTCGGAGCCTGTCACGCTAATCCCCTGCCCAGCCTGGCATCAGGCTTTGAAGATGAATGTGGGACCATGGTGTCTTCCCAAGAGTGGGACCATGGTGTCTTCCTTGGGGCCCCTGTGCCAGAAAGCAGGCGGTGGACCTGTCACCTGCCACAAGGAAGTTGTTAACTTGTGACCTCCGCTTCCAGCCGGGTTGCCTGTCAAAGCTCTGGCTGCCTTTCCCTCCCTCTTCCAGCCAGCCAGGGCAGGGCAGGGTTTGTGGCTCTGCATGCCCCGTACAAGCTCCCATAGCAAAGGTCCCACCTCCCATCCATCCAGACTCCCTGTGACCCAGATGTGTTCGCTCTGCCTGAATTCAGTTCCGTGGGGAAGAGCAGTGGGCCCGGAGACAGGAGGCCTCTCCCGACAACTCCACTCTGACCCAGACCGGCTGCATGACCCTGTGTTCCCTCGAGTGTCCCAGGCAGCAGCGCATCAGATTGAGTGATTGATGGCGAGTGTGGACAAGGCCCTATCTGTGATCAAAGGCCCATTCCCGGGCTTGCCTGGTGGCGCAGTGGTTGAGAGTCCGCCTGCTGATGCAGGGGGCGTGGGTTCATGCCCCGGTCCGGGAAGATCCCACATGCTGCGGAGCGGCTGGGCCCGTGAGCCATGGCCGCTGAGCCCGTGCGTCCGGAGCCAGAGGCCACAACAGTGAGAGGCCCGCGTACAGAAAAAAAAAAAAAAAAGAAAGGCCCATTCCCCACACCGGTGCCCTGCCCACCTCGTCCCTCTTCTGCTCTTGGTACCCGTGGTGGGGCAGGGTCCTCGGGATCAGTGTCTCCCCACCCTCACGCTCTCACTCTCTGAACCCCACCTCTGTGGTCCACCTGGTGACCTTCAGGGCCAGCTTGTCACTGTCCTCCTCCCCGTTCCTACCCTACAGTCCTCACCCCAGTGTCTTACGGAGCAGGACCTGACTCCAGAATCTTAGCACTGGAAGGGTCCTCAGGGAACAGCACGGCAGGAGGAGGAGGATATTCATGTTCTAGGGCTTCCATAACAAAATACTAGACTGGGTGGCTTAAACAACAGAAATTTATTTCTCATAGTTCTGGATGCTGGAAGTCTAAGATCGAGGTTTGGTTTCTACTGGGCCTTCTCTCCTTGGCTTATAGATGGCCGCCCTCTCACTGTGTCCTCACGTGGTCTTCCCTCTGTGCCTGTGCATCCCTGGTGTCTCTTCTTCTTATAAGAATTGTCATACTGGATTAGGGCCCCACCCTTATGACCTCATTTAACCTTAGTTACCTCTTTAAAGGCTCAATCTCCCAACACAGTCCCACTGGGGGTTAAGGCTTCAACCTATGAATTTTGTGGGGACACAAATCAGTCCCTAACAGGGAGGATCTAGGGCTTAAAGCCAGGCAGACCAGAGCTGGGACTTGACTTCAAATTCCAGACTCACATGCCGCTATGCTGCAACTCTCTCTCCGGGGCCTCGGTGGAGGGCTTGAAATCCTGGGGGTCCAGAGTCCAGGGACAGCAGAGGAGGCAGAACAGGGCCTTGGCTTCCCTTGGGCTTTTCAAAGCCAGGCTAGCAGGTTCCCCCAGGGCCCTCACTCTCAGCAGGAATAACAAAGGTGTGGGGGGAGGGTCTCTGCAGAGTCAGCCTCAAGTAGCTCCCGGTAGGCTGCCCTGGTGCTGGCGCCCAGGCAGGGTTAATCCTGCCAGCCCAGAAGCACTGATCATCCCCACCTATCCTGCCACTGGGGTGAGTTATCTCATTAGTCCACGCACCACCCACAGGCTCCAAGCGGCAGGGTGACCACATTGTTTTTATAAATCTCTATCGGATAGAGCAGTAACTGGTAACCTTACTGACTGCAATTTCTCTTTGGGAACTGGGAGGCCCCAGGGGGCCAAGTGAGGCATCCTGAAGCCACCCCAGGAAACTTAGGGCTGTGACAGATTAAGCATCTCTTCTCTCGCAAGAGAGACCGGATGCTTTTTCTGACCCCGGCCCAAGCCTGGTCTCAGGGCAAAGCTCCATCCATTCCTCCGCACCTCCCCTCCCCCACTCCATACCTCCCACTGCCTCCTGGGACCTTCCTTGCAGGGGCATAGGAGGCGGGCAGAGCAGAAACCCCCAACCCTGGCCTCTGGTTTTCCTGCTTCAGGAAGGCATCTGATTCCCAGAGCCAAGCATCATCTCTACTGCCAGGATTCATCCATTCAACAAAACACCTACACAAATATCTATACCCCGTGTATGTGTTATGGACACATACTCCCTGTGCTTTTACACACTTCACATTACGGTAATAACCCCTCCTTACACGTGTAGAGCGCAGTATATGTCACAACGCCCGTTCATGGCCATCATCACGTGGACGCCACAAACGAGCCCTGTGAGCCGAGGAAACCAGGGGTTAGTGTCCTCAGTGTCAGGTTGAGAGAACAGAAGCCCAGAAAGGTTAAGGGATTTTCCTAAATCTACACAGTTGGTAGGTGGTGGGTCTCAAATCTCCCATTTCTGACTCCAAATACAGGACTCCCTACAGCATCCCTTGGAGCATATGCCCCACCACCCAAGCCGCCAGCCCCTTCTGTGTCCCCTGTGGTGCCCCATAGGCCCACGCACGGCTCCCCAGCAGTGTGCATGCCGGCACGTGCACTTCGTTCCCTCACAGACACGCGCAGTCCCCTGACCGTGAGCCCGCCCTCCTGCTTACACAGAGCACCCGGAGCCAGCAGAATTTCTTCATTCCCTGAGTCCTCCCAAAACGGATGACCACCTAATAGCCCTGACCTCTTACTTCACTGCACACCGGCCTACTGATGGACATCGTTCATCCAGCCTTTCAGTCAATACCTGTATGCTGGTCTCACCTCACCCTTTCTGCTTGTCCCCACTCCTGCCCTGACTAGTGAGAAGGAAACCTCTTCCAGAAGAAGCAAGGGGCCCGGCCACTACCCAGGAGAGATGGAGAAGTCTGCCCCGCAGGGAAGGGGTGAGCCAGAGCTCCTCCAAACTGCAGCACCCGCTGTCCTGGCAGCTGGGTTTGGGGAAAACAGCTCTCGATTTGTGTTCAGGAGACCCAGGTGGGAGTACCGTCTCTTCCATTTACTGGACGAGTCTCTGCGCAAGCCAACGTCCTCATCCGTGAAACAGGAGGAGCAGCACACACTTCCTAGGCCGGTGATGACACTTAAGAGAGGGATGTACATCAAGGGAAAGTGCCAAGCCCAGAGCCTGGCACACGGGCACCCACTGATTCATGCCCCTTGGGGCGTCCTTCCTGCTGAGTTTGTAAAACAACTGAAGACAAGTCACCGGCTAAGCCTGGATCCCTCTCCCAACCCGGGTAGACGCTGCCCGGGAGGGGTCCCCAAGGGCGCTGGAGATGGGAAGTTCACAGCTGCAGGTCCCTGGACGAGGTCTCCTTTCTCAAAGGCCCCAGCTCTGGAAACCTCTAAGACCCAGGGGACTGAGCTCACCTCCAGGCAGGCAGAGGCAGAGCCACTCAGGGCAGCTCAGTTCTCCAACTTCCCTGTCCACAGAGGGGCAGGGTGCCATGCTGACGCCACTGCCGTACTGCATTACCTCTGGTCTGAATGTTGGCCCCTGGGACTCTCATGGGGTTCCACCCTGGAACCAGTCGTTAGTAATTTCTCCTCTGGGCGAGGGTAGCATTTCTGCTCCAATCACCTAAGGAAGAGGCAGGTCTTGGTCAGGGAAGGACAGTGGGAGGCCAGCCTCAGGCCGGCTGGAGATGGAGTGTCCATGCCCCTCCTTCTCCCTGGGCCCTGCTGCCCTGGGTCCCCACGTGTTTCACGAGCTCCTCGGCAGTGTGAGGTCATCCCCTGCTGCGGGCCTCTCCCTTAAGATGAGTCAGCCAGAGTGTACGCTCCAGATTGCCCAGCTTGTGTCACCATCTGTTTATTTCCCTTTTGTTCGCTCCAAACCATCAGTGTGGTTTTGATGTCCCCGCCTGTATCTGGGGAACCAAGACAAGGACCAAAGGGGCCTAACCGGGGAGCAGAGACCCAAACCATTGCAGCATGGCAGCGAGGGTTAGAGGGGGAGGAGACCCCAGGGTGCGGGGGACCTCAGGACAGGACTCCAGGCTAGAGGTCCAGCTGTCTCAGCTCCTTGGAAGTGCCCCTTTACTGTAGGATGCATTCAGTCGACGCATGTTCACTGAGCATCTACTGTGTGCCAGCACGTTCTGGAGCTGGGATACTAAAATAACTCCTTCTCTCAACGAGAAACACCGTGTGCTCTGAAGACAAGAAGGCAGGGTAAGGAATTGGGCAGGAACGTGGCATTCAGCCTAATTCTGATAGAGGGGTCAGGCAAGGCCTCTCCAAGAGGTTGGCATTTGAGCAGAGATCTGAACAGGTCCAGGGGTGAGTCAAGAAAAGAGCATTCCGGACACAGGAGGAATAGTCACAGCAAAGGCCCTGGGGTAGAAATGAGCACATGCACACTGATTTGAAAACCATTGTAGTAGATGATGTTCTAGGGGTCTTGCTGCTCTGATTTCTTTAAGCTAGGAATTTATAAATTGCTGGGAGGGAAGGACCTTAAAGAGGATCAATTTATCTCCCTCACTTAATACTTAAATCTTCTATGCAATATCTCAGCCAAGTGCTTCTTCAGCCTCTACTGAATTACCCCTGATGACAGGAAACTCACTACCTCACAAAGACACATTCCAATTCTTTATAATCTTGACTTTTAACATTTTAACTGTGGTAAAATACATACAATGTAAAATTTCCAATCTTAACCATTTTAAGTGTTAAGTCCAGTAACGTTTCAGCTCAGTTTAAGTCCAGTAATGTTTAAGTTCATTGTCATCTTGCAAAACTGAACCTCTAGACACATTAACAACTCCCCGTTCTGCCGTCCCTCTAGCCCTTGGCAACCACCATTCTACTTTTTGTTTCTAAGAATTTCACAATTCTAAGTACCTCTTATAAGTGGAATCAGTCACACAGTTTTTGTCCTTTTGTGTCTGGCTTATTTCACTTAGTATAATGTCCTCAAGGTTCATCCATGTTACAGCATGAGACAGAATTCCTTTCCTTTTTAAGGCTGAATAATATTCCATTGTATCTATATACCACATTTTCTTTATCTATTCATCCATCAATAGACACTTGGGTTGCTTCCATCTCTTGGCTATTGTGAATAATGCTGCTATGACCATGGGTGAACAGATATCTTTTCGACAACCTGCTTTCAATTATTTTGGGTATATGCCCAGAAGTGGATTTGCTGGGTCATATGGTAATTCTATTTTTAATTTTTTGAGGAACTACCATACTATTTAATCTTGACTTCTGAATGTTCAAAAATAGTTATTTTTAAAGGTCTAATTGAATATAGTAGAAACAGTGATTAGCAGTGGCAAGAGGTTTGCCAGATGTACAAACACTCAGAAATGGGAGTGGGCTAATCTGAGAAGGCTTCCTGGAAGAGGTAAATTTAGAGCTGGGATCTGGTTTTTCTGAGTTGCACATGGGGATATAACAAACTTAGAGTTGGGGACGTTTCTTTCATTCATTTACTCATTCATTCATTCTAGAAATATTTATCAAGGGCCTATTTTTGTGATAGGCACTGTTTTCATACTGAGTGAAATGGGAAAATGTTGAGGGGTTTTGAGCAAAGGAGCCACATGGTCTGACTTAGGTTTTGAAGCATCACTCTGGCTGCCTCCTGGGAATAGACAGAGGAGGGGCAGGGCCAGTTAGGAAGCTGCTGTCCCTGCTACACTCAGTAATTCCCTTCCTTTGCTCTAGAGGTTGAAGGGGGAATCTATCCAGTTCACACCTTCCAGCAAACCCTTCCTCCCCTCTCCCCTGCCCGGGACCCTCTCCCCACCAACTCACCCTCACACCTCCCTGAGGGCAGGGAGAGGACCCCACCTTTTCAGAAGACAGATTTTCTCTCCCAGCCCTCTGAAGCCGCCAGGAGCCCCAAGGTTTCTGTCCATTACCTCTCCGGGACTCCTGCAGCTCTAGGGAGTCTCCAAGGCCCAGCTCTCTGACCTCTTAGAAAAAGACAGAAAAGATGTTCTCGGCTCACTTAGCATGTGTGTGCAGGGCCTCTGAATTGCCAAGGAGGGCCTCCTTTACTTCCAAGCTACTGAGAGGAAGGGGGAGACTTTGCAGAAAGCCTGGCCACAGGGAGGGGTGGAGAGCCCCCCAGCGGTGTGCAGCCCACCATCTCCCTGAGATGGAGCCACTTGTGCTGACATTTAACCAGTACCACTCACGTGCTGGAGACTTTCCCATGCAGTAACTCATCTTTCATCTAATTCTCCCAACAACTCTGTGACCTAAGTCCTATTTATTATCTCCGTTTTCCTAAATGGAACTCAGAGAAGTCTGGTGTGATCACAGAGACATCCATTTCCAGAGTGAAGGGGCCTTAGTTTATCTAATCCAGTTGTTCTCCACCCTGGCTTCACATTACATCACCCAAAAAGCTTTTGTAAAATACCAGGGACTTCCCTGATGGCGCAGTGGTTAAGAATCCGCCTGCCAATGCAGGGGACATGGGTTCGATCCCTAGTCCGGGAAGATCCCACATGCGGCGGAGCAACAAAGCCCACAGGCCACAACTACTGAACACGCGCGCCTAGAGCCCGTGCTCTGCAGCAAGAGAAGCCACCGCCATGAGAAGCCCGTGCACTGCAACAAAAGAGTAGCCCCTGCTTGCCACAACTACAGAAAGCCCATGCACAGCAATGAAGACCCAACGCAGCCAAAAATAAATAAGTAAAAAATAAAATAAAATACCAGTTTCCAGGGCACACACCCAGAGATTCTGAGTTTAATTTTACAAACTTCTTAGGTGATTCTAATGTACAAACACGGTTAAAAACACATACCTCCTCCACCCCTTCCCTCTTTGTACGGGTGGGAAAACTGAGGGCCTGAGAGAGGACTGGACTTCCCTAGGGTCACCCTGTATCCGTTTCCCAAGGCTGCCTTAACAAATTACCGCAAACTGGTGGCTTAAAGTAACAGAGCTTTATTGTGTCATAGTTCTGGAGGCAAGAAGTCCAAAATCAACGTGTGGGCAGGGCCCTGCTCCCTCTGCAGGCTCTAGGGGAGGATCCTGCCTTGCCTCTTGCCTGGCTTCTGGGGTCGCTGGCAATCCTTGACTTTTCTTTGCTTGTAGATACATTACTCCAATCTCCACCTCCATCTTCACATGGACTCCTCCCTGTGTGTGTGCACCTGTGTCCAAATTTCTCTCTTCTTATAAGGACACCAGTCAGATTGGATTTAGGATCTACCTTAATCCAGTATGACCTCATTTTAACCTGATTCTATTTGTATTCACAAGGTCTGGGAGGACATTAATTTGGGGGGACACTATTTAACCCAGTATATACCCCATCATTAGTGTCAGAGCTAGGGCTCCAACTCAGCCTCCTAAGTCCCGGCCCTGGGCTTGTCCCCCAGTGCTGGGTGGCTCGGCACCTCTTCATCCTCCTCTTCTCACTCATGGCTTCCATCGAGCCCCCTCCCCACCCTTCACCAGCCCTCAACACTGAAGGCCAAAGCTTTCCTGGTGGAAGAATGTTCTCTTCTAACTGTGGAATCCCAGAGGGTGGATACCAAGTTCAAGACTTCTCCATGGAGCCCAGTTCAGTCCCTAGGGATGCTCCACAAAGACTTGATAAATGGAGCCAAACTGAATTGAATGGATGACTGCTCCTTGGTGAGGAAGTGAGGACCCCACCAACAGAAGCAATCAAGCAGAGTCCAGCTGAACGTGTGTCCCTATAAAAGTGCTCTTGTTCTAGGAGAGTCAGCCTAGCACAGAGCTTTGGAAAAGCATAGGAAGTAGACTAATGGTCCAGGCTCTACCACTTATTAGTTGTGTGACTGTGAGTGGGTTATTTAATTTCTCTGTGCTTTGGTTAGTAACGACAATAATAACCATTTCAAAGGGGTGTGGGGATTAAATGAGCTAATGTTCCTAAAGCCCTTGGCCTAACATGTAATGGGTGCTCAATAAATATTTAGCTTTAAAAAAAAAGGAGAGCTGTGCTCCAGATCACCAGGAAAAAGGATAGTGAAGCAGGCTGGAGTATTTGAGTAATAATAAAAACAAGAAAAAGGGGCTTCCCTGGTGGCGCAGTGGTTGAGAGTCCGCCTGCCGATGCAGGGGATGCGGGTTTGTGCCCTGGTCCGGGAAGATCCCACATGCCGCGGAGCGGCTGGGCCCGTGAGCCATGGCCGCTGAGCCTGCGCGTCCGGAGCCCGTGCTCCGCAACGGGAGAGGCCACAACAGTGAGAGGCCCACGCACCGCAAAAAAAAAAAAAAAAAAAAGACAAGAAAAGGATTCATTAACCATACGCAGCGCTTCTCTGGTCGTGGGCGTGTTTACAGATGACACTGCAGACTTTGAGATGCACCAGTCAGGCAGCGCCAGTGGCAGAGTCTACATTTAAACACAGTTCCATGTCCTGGTCCTAGAGCCTAAAAGAAAGTGATCCTCCATGGGCATACTGTTGGCATTTGGGGTAGAATAGTTGCTGTTGCTCTAACCTGACCACTAAATGCCATTGGTACCCCCAAGTTGTGGTGTCAACCAAAAATACTCCCAGACGCACATGTCCAAATGGCCTCGGGCTGGGGGCTGGACGTGTGGTCCTGGCTGCCACTCTGTCCTCCTCCGGGTGGACGCAGCCTGCCCCAAGGAGGAGGAAACAAGATGTGGGATGATGGCTCCTCTACCCAGTCCAAGGATAGCTGGTCCCATTTGGGCTGCGGAGGATGGGCTGCCAGACGGCCAGGGCGCCCCGCTGGAGCCAGCCTTGGAGGCCAGCCGTGTTTGGAGCCCTGGCCCTTCTGAACCCCCCACCAGCTCCCTGTGCCTCCTCCGCTCTCCACACCGTATGCCTCTCACTCCACAGGCCCCCCTTCTCCTTCCTTCCCCAGCAGGGCCCATCATCTGATTCTCATCAAACATGCAGAACTGATGTTGCACAAGTCCCCCCCAGTGGGGATTAACATAATACCCCTGATTTCTCCTTCCCCTCTTGCTTGCTGCGCATCCCCCTGGCTGCGGCCTGCCTTTGTTTCGGGAGCGATACACTGTATCTGGAAATGTTACTGCAATTAAATATGCACAAGAAGGGGGGAAGGGAGGGGGAAAATGAGGACAATGAAGGATGTGAAACATCAGATGCAGCAGCTGCTTGTTGCTATAGAAACCCCAGCTCCCCACCACCAGCACAGCAGCACCCCTCCCCAGCTTAAAATTCCTTAGGGCCAAGTGTACTGTTGTCAGCGTCGTTCTGGCGATAACAGGGTCCTAGCTGTCCAGGCTGGAGCACCTGTGGGTTGCTAGGGTTGATTTTAGGGTCTTTCCTGTTTTTCCTGATCCCACTGCCACCACCGCCTCCAGTCCTGATACTTCTGATTGGCAGCAACACCCTCCAGTAGTTCTGCATTCCAGTCCCAGTTACATAATAAATTACGGGAGAGCTTCCGCATTTGACTTTGGGATGTCACAACATGGAGACAAAACGGCACATGCAGAGTCTGGTGGGGGAGCCAGGCTTTCTCTGTGCTTCCCGTGGGTCTTCTGACTGCTGGCAGCAGGGCCTGGCTCCCTCCTGCTTCCTTTTCATCTTTTACCTACAGTACTGAGCGGGCATCTACAAGGTGTGGTCTGCGTGTTGGAGGGGGCGGCAGGGGTCCACAAGCTCCAGGCAGGCTGCCAGCTGGCCAAGTGCTCATCTAGGGAGATCCCAACAGGATGCCACTCAGCAGGGATCCGTGTGAAGTCCTGGACCTGGGCCCACATGGCCAGGTGTCCAAGGATGGAGAGAAGGAAAGTGGCCCAGCAGCAGCTTGCAGACACACGACCAGGGCCGGGTCTGCCTCCCCACCCCCACTCAATCTCCCCTAAAAAGTTAATGCAGCTTAGGCTGGAAGTTGGTAGCCCTGCTCTATTCCACCCTGGTCAGATAAGCTGACAGTTGGATCCCCACCACTTGGCAAAGTGCCTGCCACACAGCAGGTCTAGTCCTGGACAAAGATACATGGAAAGGAGATGGGAGGGAGGGAGGGAGACAAAGAGGGGAGGATGGAGAGTGGGAGGGAGGGAGGCAAAGTTCAGAGATTTGTAGATAAACCAAAGTGTATTAAGCGAGAGATCAATCAGATTGATGAAGTTATTTAAAACCATACTAAATAACAATTAAAAAATAAAATCCAAAGACTGCTTAGCCTGATGAAAAGTCAAAGGGCATGATAGCTGCCTTCCAGTTTGTGAGGGAGTGTGTCAGTAACACAGGTTTAGGCTGGTTCTGGAAGGGTGCAACAAGGAGAAACCAGGACCCATGGAGCTCAATTGTGAGCAAGGGAGAGCTTTCTCAAAGTCAGAGCTATCAACTTTGGAATGGGCCACTAAATGAGGTGGTGAGTTCCCCAGCCCTGGAGGTATTCAAATGAAGGCCAGAGGAACTTTGTTAAAGATGTGGTCAAGCACATTCAGCTTTTCAACCCTGCAGTTCTACAGCTTTCATTGTTGGAAAGTATCCTTTGGTGAGGTCTCTGTTTGCTGGTGCTGAGATCTTGGGCTTGTGCTTGGAGGGATGAGACACCACAGAATATTCCTAATAGGAGAATGAACCAGTATCAGGGCTCTTGTCAGTGGTTGAGACGGCTCACTCAGCACCCAGGTGGGAGGAAGCAGACCTCAGAATAATAGGATTTGAAGGACATGGGGCTACCCAAAACGTTTCCCTATGAAAGCCTGACAGTCCAATGTTAGCAGGTCCTTTGTATGAGGTCAGCATTACCCTCTCCCCTGCAGCTTTCTTGTAAGTCATTATTCACTGTCCTGATTCTGATGCCCCCTCTGGTGAAAATGGCAGCCTGGGGTCTGCTATGCCCTCCTGGGGAAGCAGCTGTGCCCCTAGAGAGCAGGCAGAGGGACCCTAGGTTAGCTTCTCGATCTCAGTCTAGCTGGGTCTTGGGTGGGAGACCATGAGCTTAGAGTCCCAAAGCCAGATGCAAGCCCCTCCCCAACCCTCAAGTCCACATTCTCCCCTTTTAAAATCAGCCCTGACTAGCTCAAGTTCAGGGTTTGCCTTAGGACCTTGGACGAGAAAATCCACTCTACCTCGGAGTGTAGTCTTGTCTCGTAATCAGCTAAATGGGTGAAACTACTCTGTCCTTTCTGCTTCGTGCTGTCACGGCAGTGAGACCGTGGAGGGCGCAGTGCTGGCACCTTTGCCTTGAACAAAATGGTATCAAAAACTGTATGATGAATTAGTATGGTAAATCTGTTTCTCCACGCCCCCACTCCTAGTAAATCTGTGTCTCCACGCCCCCACTCCTAGCTTAGCCTCAATAATTGTTTCTTGGGTGAATAAATGATGAAAACTGAGAGAAAGGGATTTAGGCTTGTGTTTAGGCTCAGTGCAAAGGGAGAGCTGGGAGCCGGAAGGCCTGAGTTCTGATCCACTTACTGGCTGTGTGATTTTAAAATGGAGATGACACCTCAAACAATTGTAAGAACAAGCAAGCAATGAACATTAAAGCTTTGCAAACTCTTGCAAAGAGATGGGAAAGGTGAGGACTGATATTCACTAAGTGAGCACTTACTGTGTGCCAGACACTTTATTATTTTTTAATAATAATAATGATACTCTAATAATAATAATACTCTATGAAGGATTATTTGCACCCTGTTGCACAGATAAGGCTCAGAGCGGTTAAGTAACTTTCCCAAGGTCACACAGCTAATAAGTAAAAGAGTCAGATTGGAACCCAGATCTTAGTCTGACTCCAAAACCCAACATCTTCCTGTAAAAAGCTGAAGTATCTACATTTAAAGGAATAATCATTGTAATTTCTATTTGTTTGTACACAGAAAATCCTCATCGGTTAGAGATGCCCCCCTGCCTTCAGCACTACATCAGCTTCACCCCCTTGTTTTCCCCATCACCTCCCCTCCCCTGGGCAGCAGTCCTGGCCTAGGAGAAGGCCACCTGCAGGCCCAAGTTGCTTCTGGTAGTGTGCCCAGCTAGAGGAGTAATCGACTGTGTCCTGATTATGTCTCCAGAAAACAGGTTTTTTATTACTTACCATGGCGGGCTGTACATCTCTGACGTGCAGAAGGAGGACGCCCTCTCCACCTACCGCTGCATCACCAAGCACAAGTATAGCGGGGAGACCCGGCAGAGCAACGGGGCCCGCCTCTCCGTGACAGGTAGGCGAGAAGGCTGGGGAGGAAGGGCACCAGCCCACCCTCGGGACTGGGTGGGCATGTCAGCACCACTGATCAGGGAGTCTGCTGTGTGCTCAGGGGATTCAGAGAAGGAGATTAAAGAACACAGGTACAGGGCTTCCCTGGTGGCGCAGTGGTTGAGAGTCTGCCTGCCGATGCAGGAGACACAGGTTCGTGCCCCGGTCCGGGAAGATCCCACATGCTGCGGAGCGGCTGGGCCCGTGAGCCATGGCCGCCGAGCCTGCACGGCCGGAGCCTGTGCTCCACAACGGGAGAGGCCACAACAGTGAGAGGCCCACGTACCGCAAAAAAAAAAAAAAAAAAGAACACAGTACAGAAACCACTCGGGGAGACCTTGTCCAGTTTGGTTTTGGGTATCCTTCATATAAGGACTCTACAGTTAAATTCTTTCAGGAGTCTATACCTGAGAAAGCTTAACTCTCCTGAAGAATTGTTATTTTACCATTTATCAAATAATGAGGGATATGGAACCCATCCTCTCTTTCCTTTTTTGCCTTTGCTGCCAGGAAGTTCGTAGATACAATCTGCTATGCAAACATAGCAATGATTCACTTGGATTGGATTGGATTAGGGAGATTTTGTATTTCCTTGTGTCCCTAAGTATTTTTTAGGATTCTAGTCTATCTATTTTTGAATACATGTATGTCTTTTGTTATAGCCCACCTCACAACATTTGAAAGTAGGCAAGCAAAAGGTAAAAAAAAAATCTCTGAATTAAATAAAGGACTTTTATTCTGGAGTGATTATAGCTCCTTATGGAAGGAGGAAAGCTAATATTTACTGAATCCCCCTGTGTGCCAGAAATTTCACTTATGTGCTGTATCTTAGGCACTATACTAGCCTGGTCAGGTGTGCACTGCTCTCCTTATTTCTATAGGTGAGAAAACCAGAACTTAGGGAAGCCAAGCAACTTGCCCCAACTGTTTAACCAGTGGGAGGCACAGCCAGAATTCACACTGAGCCCCCTGACCCCAGCAGCCTCCAGCTGCACACCCTCATGGAAGGGGCTAATCAAACACCACACACGTGCCCCAGTCACAGAAGAAAGAAAGGCACTTGGCGCTCTTCAAGGAAGGCTCTCCGGAATAGCACTTTTCAAACTGCGGACAGTGATCCACAGACATCATAACCTATGCGACACACGCTGGTATTTCCTACCACGTGCATTGCAATGCACTCTGATATCTTCTATTCTATTCTATCCCATTTCAATTTATCTAAATGCTGGACGCAACTCACCACGTGGATTTCATAACTTCCTAACCATTTGTGACTTGCAGTTTGAAAATCTCTGCTCTTGTGGAGGTGGGATCAGAGTGGCTTTTGGAAGGGAGATGAACTGATAGTCAGAACACCTGGGTTTGGGGACTAGCCCCACCAAATCATGCAATGTCTCTGGATCTCTCAAAAAGGAGCTAGATTAGGTGACAGCTCAGATTCTGTCTACCTCTGACATTCTGTGGTTTGGTGAGGACTAACCCTGACCAGCAGGTGACTCTCTCCAGGACCCCCTCTTATATGCCTGGTGCATTTGGGGTCAAGAGTGGAAAAGCGGAAGCCAGGAGAGTGAGGATCGGGCTCTCTGATTCCCCCTTGTGTCTCCAGAGCCTGGCCCTGTGCCTGGCACATAGTAGGTGCTAGGTAAATATTTGTGGAATTAATCAATGCCAAGGGAAACTGCGCTGTCACGTGGGGAGGAGATGGGGCTGTGCTGTGTGGCCCCACCTTTGTGGCTAGACCTTGCCATCTGCAGCCCAATTCCCAAACGTGTCAGTGGTTACCTTCCAGATTATAGGGACTTGTTTGTGTAGTGTTTTGCATCTCATTTGCATGCCTTTCATACGATGTGGGAAAGGCACAGAAATCCTCCCTCCTGCAGGCCTGCTCCTTTCCGCTGCACGAATATTTAGCCCCTTCATCCTACTAATCTTACTTCCACTCTTGTCCCTCAAAAAAGGCACCCTTTAACCTGGAGGATATGCCAACCCTTCTCCTTCTGCTGTCATTGCCCACCAGCTGGGGATGGCGGGTGGGGACGTGGAGAATGGGAGATGCTACCAGAGACTCGGAGATGAAGCCCAGATAGAGAAACGGAGAAGCAAAGATAGGGAGGCAGCCAGACGACAAAAGGGGAGAGGCATGGGCACAGAGAGAGAAAAACATAGGGCAGAGAAAAACAGAAACCTAACAGAGAGACAAGGATAGACAAGATGACTGCGACAGGGTGGAAGACGTTAGGAGCGGAGGGGAGCCGAGGGGAAGGGGCCCCAGGAGTGACGCGGGCCCTGATGTGATGTGATGTGACAAGGCAATCTACAAGCAGCTTGTCTCGGCAAAAATGCAACTGACACCCAAGCGAGGCAGTGCAGAAGGAGATTCGTGTCAGGAGGGCTCAGGCCTCCGCCCACAGCCTCACATTTCAGATCCACTCCCAGAGCTGAGGGCAGGGGTCAGCCCCAAGGCAGCTTTCAACTGAGATGTTTCTCTGCTTAGTGGCCAGAACCCTGTGAGCTCCCGGGGCTGGTGGTCGGGAAGGGTGTCATCCCTCCCTGGCCAGAAGCTCCGGGCCAGCCCCTGGAATCAGGGATGGGAGATGCAGCTGGGTGTCCTGGCAGAGCTGGGCCCTGCCAAGTCACCTGGTGGCTGAGGGTGTCTGAGCCCGGCACACCCCAAGGGATGGCTGCCCCTCCTCCTCACCAGGTCCAAAGGCAAGAGGAAGGGACAGCAGTGCCTTATCGATGGTCATTGGATGAGGGCAGCAACCACACCTGTGGTTTTTTCAGTTCTCACCAGGTGTTTGATTAAGTAATAGGGAGGGACGGGGGAAGGAGAGAGTGAGATGTATTGGAAAAAGGACTCAGGAATCAGACCAAGGTTTCAGGCTTAGCCTCAGCACTCACTAGCTGTACAGCCTGGCATCAAATCAATAATGTCTCCAAACCTCAGCTTCCCCATCTGTAAAATGGGAGTGACATGTTCTCCTTGGGGTTGTGAGAATTAAATAGGGTGCTGCGTGTAAAAAGCTTAGCGTGGGGCCGAACACATAGGAAGGGCTCAGTAGAGAGTACCTGCTCTGCTTGTTTGGGTCGTTGTTACTGTTGTTCTATTGTCGCTGGATTATTATTCCTACTACATCTCAGGGGGCGGGGGCGGGGAGGGACTTTTCATTTTTCTGTTAATTCTCTGAAGAGGAGGCAGTTGTGAGAAAAGTCTGAGCCCCCTAAAAATACAACCTAATAACCCTTCGTCACATCGAGGTGCTTTTTGGAGTTTGCCAAGTGCTGTCATGGGCATTAGCTCTGTGGAAGAGGCACCATCATTTGCATTTATAAAGGAGGGCACCAGGGACCAGTGAGGCTGAGAGACTGGACCAGGGTTCCCTAGCTCACGGGGTGCCGAGCCAGGTGGAGAAGTCATATTCCAGAGCAGCACTGTTCAGCCAGCTGGGAGAGGTCCCAGCAGCTCCCAACCCCAACCCCGGGGCACACTGACCCCCTACCCCTCGCCAGCCCAGCCCCAGCGTACCCCCAGAGATTTCTCAGGACCAGGCCATCTGTCTCCCAGCCCTGCACTGGCCCTGGCAGCCCCCGATCCCCCCAGGCTGTCACCATACACGCCACAGCATTTTACTTCTGCTCCAGAGTAATGAAAGAGGTTTCTTTCCCTCAGAATTTAATTTCACGCCTGAGACTCGGCGATTAATTCCATCCCCACCCCCAGCCCCTTCCTCCACTGCCCCATGGGCCCCTCCGCTTGTAAATTCTGCGGTGCGCCACGGAATTTGTGTATTTTGCATCAATTAAGTGTCACATTGAGTAATTCTTCCCTGGCACCGGGTTTGTTTAGCCCAACCATTCCCACAGGATGCGGAAGAGGCCGCAGAAGCTGGCAGGGAGGGAGGGCGGGCGGGCGGGGTAGAATAGTAATCGCCGGGCACGTCTGCGTGGTGGGTTAGTGTCACTCGAGCTCTTTGACACACATTTTGCTCTGTTGCCCACAACAGCCTTAGGAGATCTGGAAGCAGTAGTATCACCTCCACGTGCACACGAGGAAACTCAGGCTCTGGGAGATCATAAGACTCACCCAAGGTCACACGGCTTATCAGTGACCCAGGCCGACTGGTGCCTGGGTCTCCTGATTCCCAGTCTCAGGCTCCTTGTGAGAAGCCATGGACAATAGGGAAGGAGCAGAGAATCTTCTGGAAAGTTCTTTCCCCGGGGGGTGGGGAGCATTCCTAGCTCAGCCTGTCTCCAAAGGGGGCAGGGGGGCGGGTGAGCTGAGGACAGAGGAAGTTTCCCATTTAGTCAAGAAGGGCCAGGAGGGACGTCAGCGCTCTCACGGTTCACTCTGGAGCAGAATCCGGGGTTAGATTATTCCGTCTCAGACCCCATTTACTGAACAAGGGTGGCAGAGACCTGGTTCCGGATCTTGGCTCTGCAGTGTGATCTGAGCAGGTCACTGCCCCTCTCTGGTCTCCAGGTCCTCATCTGTGTGTGCCTTCCGAGTCCCTAAGCCAGCTCTACTATTCCATGAGCCTGTCAAGTTCTGCCATGTGCAAAAGGCAGACCACCGGCCCACCCCATGCCCACGTGCCCCCGTTCACCCTCCCTCAGACGTTTATGGTGCAGCAGCCCTGCTCTGTGCCAGGCACGTGGAGATGCCGTAGGGGATCAGTACCGCCTCGAGGAGCCCTCGGCCTTCCAGGGGAGCCGGATACATGGCCTGGTGCCAAGTGCTGTTGGCAAGGGCCTGGGGGGAAGTGGCGACAGTGGTTGCCCCTGGGAGGGAAGCGGGGTGGCTGGGTGCAGGGGTGAGGGGGGACTCCCTTTGCACTGTATGCTCTTCTCTACTTTCTGAAGTTTTGTCATGTGCATATTTGCACTTTTCATTCTTTTTCTTTAAAAAGAAAAGGCTGCTTGAAAATAAAATGAAAGAAAAGGAAAACTCTGTGGGAATCCAGTGAAAGTGGCCTGAGGGAGGCATCCAGAGGAGGTGACGTTGAAGCTGGTTTGTGAAAGATGAGTAGGAGTTGGCCAAGCAGAGCAGGCTGGCGGACAGCGTGCTGACACCATGCCCTGAGAGGGGAACTGGTGAGATCAGAAAGGGGTTGGGGGGAGGCAGGCCAGGCCAGGGACCTGGTTGGCGTGAGATCACAGATCCCAGAAGGCCTAATTCAGGATAAGAAGTGTGGATCGTAATATGTAGGTAGAGGGAGCCTATGGGAGTTTTACATCAGGGGAAGTTCCCCGGTGGGCAGAAAACACAAAGAGGCCTTTTAGGGTGAGAACTAGACTGAGGTAGCGGCCAGCACGCCGCCCACGTAACACGGGCATCACACACAGAACCCCACCCGTGAGGGCCTAGGCCTCCTGCAGTGTAGGGCGCAGGCCCACAGTCGCTGCTTTCTCTAGGTTTGGGAATGCAAAAACCAGAAGCATCGTTGGGGTAGCCAGTGTGTTTTGTGGAAGGCTTAACTTCCGAATCCTCCTGGGCCCCAGTGGAAAGGCACTGCCCCCTCTGAGCCTGCCCAGATTGCAGGTGGGAGGAGACAGGAGGGGACAGGGATGCCCATCCTTGACAGGCCCAGACTGAGACTGACCAGAATTGCAAACCCAAGATGTCATGATTCTCATGTCACAGGGACTGTTTGTATGAAAGTCTCTCCCTCCCTGTGTCTCTTGCTGTTTCCCTTTTTCCCTCTGTCTGTCTGTCTGTCATTCTAGCCTAGTCTGCCCACCATCTAGCCTAGTCTGCCCACCATATCCTCTCCTCCCCCAGCCCCTGCTCCCAGCCGTGCTTCTCAGGGCCTCCGTCTGGCCCGAGTAGGAGCGTTTCGGCCAGAGTCTGGGGCACAGGGAGACACAGTGAGCCTCCCACACTGGGTATCATTCACTCCGGACACCAGTGGGCAGCAAGTTCTGGGGGCCTGCCTTCCTGCTCCCACCCAGGGCTGGCCAGGACCTCTCGTGTTCTCTGCCTTCCAGACCCGGCCGAGTCGATCCCCACCATCCTGGACGGCTTCCACTCCCAGGAGGTGTGGGCCGGCCACAACATGGAGCTGCCCTGTACCGCCTCCGGCTACCCCATCCCTGCCATCCGCTGGCTCAAGGATGGCCGACCCCTCCCAGCTGATAGCCGCTGGACCAAGCACATCATGGGGCTGACCATCAGTGACCTGCGGACCGAGGACAGTGGCACCTACATTTGTGAGGTCACCAACACCTTCGGCTCAGCAGAGGCCACAGGCACCCTCACAGTCATCGGTGAGCGGGGAAGCCCCTCTTCCAGCTTCAGTAACCTTTGGGAGCACTGCGTGTGGTGGGGAGGGGCATGGGGGCAGCCGCCCCTGCCTCTGGCCGGCCCCAGGGGATGATCCCCTGGTTGGGGAAGGCAGGTTGGTGTCCTGGGAAAAGCACTGGGTTTGAAATCAGAAGACCTGCCTTTTGGTTCTGATATCACCAGATAGTAGCTGACTTGGGGAAAATCATATAACCCTGGGCATCACCTCTGTGCCCTTTGCTGTCAAAGGGGATAATAACCCTGGCCCTCCTACCTCCCAGAGGTCACGAGGGTCAAAAGGGACAATGACGGTGATGTGCTAAGCTCACGGGGCTTCTCAGCTTCTCGGGAGGAGGCAGAGTCTATACTAATGATGGCAGAGTCCATCAGAGGACATATGAACCCACCAGAGGCGACATGCAGAATATTTAGCGATAATTAATAGAGGTACTGATTGATCAGGGCAGATGCTGGAGGTAAACAACCAAGGCAGCCTTTCCAGGACCTGCCGGCTGGGCATTAGCTCTGGTGCTTCCTGTTCCTCCCCATCCCAGAGCCCCAGGGTCCAGGGAGCACGTGTGGAGAGCAGGAGGTCTTCACAGACCCCTGCTGCTGCTGAGCTGCCGGAAGGGCAGAGAGGTCGAGGCAGAGGGGCTGAAGCTAAGGAAAGAGCCCCGGAGGGGGATTTAGGAGACCCAGGGGCATCTTTTGCCCCGCCCCACCCCCGCCATTCCTCCCTCGAGTTCCCTGCTCTCGGGGCTGCAGGGAAGGTGTTGGCGGCCGTGGGGCTGGGATTTGGAGCTTTGGAGCTTTGGAGATTTGGAGACCCAGGATTGTGGGATCTCACTCCTATGGGGCCGCAATAGCCTGAGTCCTTGAACTTTGCACCTGGGGGCGTTGTGAAGGATTCGGCCTGGGCAGCAGAAAGGGGCTGTGCAGAGGTGATCCCATCGCTGTCCTGCAGAAAGGGCCCCCCTGCCGTTAAGACTGACCAAAGATGCTCTCCGCCCAGCTCACCACCTATCTCATGAGCACAGAGCTGCAGGTCTGCGGACCCTCAGGTGGACCAGAGAACCACACAGAGCACACCCGCTCCTGGCCTTCTGGGCCTGCTGTCCTGTCACCCTCAGCCCAGATATGGGCCCAGTGTCCTCCCCATAGTCAAGGGGGTCTTGACAGTTGGAGCACATTTATCTGCAGTGTGGGGAAGAGACCCCCCCCTGCGAATTCACTGTGAAGCTGGAAGAGCAGAAAGAGCCCCAAGAAATGCTCTGGGAGCAACAGTTCATAATACAAATGCTTAGGTTACAATCCTGAAGGCCTGGGGGGAAGGGGCGGTCCTCTCGTATGAACAAACCCTGGACCGCAGAGTAGGCAGATAGAAGGACCAGGATTAGAACCCTCTTGACCTAAGCACTGGCCAAAATTGTTTGGTCTAGAATTACCTTCAACCCTCCTGCTATACACACACACACACACACACACACACACACACACTCACACTCACATTCATACACACACACTCTCTCAGGGAACAGATCAGGAGGGCCACGTACCCCCAAATCCTTGGAAAATTAGCAAACCTAACTGAGCAATTTGGTGTTCAGAGCTCCTGCCTCAGGACAGACAGGCAGGCAGGTACTTACACACACACACACACACAGGCAGATGTGTTGAAAGTTCACATGCCCACCTCCCCATACACACGTGCACACATATATGGTGCCCATATACACTCACAGATACACACGTTCCTCCACGTAACACACTCTATTCCTAGAGCACGCACACAGGCACACAATAAGTAACTGCCTACAGCTGTGTGCACGCACCGCCTGCCCCCGCCCGAGTGGAAGGGTACACCTCATTCTCCTCTGAGACAGCTCCCCACCCTCTCCCACACTGGGCTTGACTGGACGACCAGGTTCAAAGGGAAGTGACTTGGCTTTTCTCTGTCTTCCATCCTTCCGATAGCTCCTCTCTGCCAGGTTCATGGAGAGGAAAGCAGTGCTTTCCGTACTCCGCATCATTCTGCCCCCAAGCCTCCCACGCATCCTAGCCCGTGCAGGGGCAGTGAGGAGACAGCGGCTGGCTGGCAGGGCCCCGAGAGCCCTGGTTGGTGACCGGGACAAGCAGGATGCCACCTCCGTCATGCTGCACTGACACTTCCTGGACAGCGGGCAGAGGCTCTGGTAGTGAATAGGGAAAGCACAGTGTGAGCAGACTTGTGTGTGCTTTGACCGTGCCCCCCCAGACGGGCCTGCCATGACCCCATCTCCTGCAAGCTCCTTCTCTGGGGGTCCAAGGCTCCTGCAGCCCTCAAGCTCCTGTACAGAACCCCAAGCCCATGGAGATCAAGGGAGAGAGGCCAGGTTGGGGGTGGTAACCAGCCAGCCAGCCAGTCAAGCGATAAACCTGACTCAGACAGCAGTAGTGACATAAAGATGAGGGACACCGCCCTGCTTTCAAGTGGCTCAGAGTCCTGAGGGAGAGATAGAAACAAAGTGGTGATTAGAAGACCATGACCTTAGTCTTGTGTTAGTTACACACAGGGAGCCCCAAAAGAGAGATCTTTAACCCAGCCTGGGAGAGGAGTGGTGTCCAGGAAGGCTTCCTGGAAGGGGTGACACCTGAGTTCAATGTGGATGAGTAGGAAGTAGGTAGAGGGGGCAAAGAGTGCTCTAGGTGAGACTCTGGGTGTGCAGGAACCTCAGGCAGGCTGCTGGTCTAGACACTGCATTGCTGAGAAGGGCGCCAGGTCCCCAAGGGCCTTGATGGCCTTGAATGCCACGCTGAGTTTTTGGGTGCCGTGGAAGTTCAGAACAGGGCAGTGGCTGCAGCATGGAGAACCGATGGCGGGACATAGGGAAAAGGGGGGCAGGGAGAAGAGAGTACTGCATGGGTCCAGGCCAGGAGCTGCAGGCCTGCATCAGGACAGGGGTGGTGAGGATGAAGAGCAGGGGATTAACTGATGCATATAAAGGAAGTCAGACCAGCAGAAGGTAGCAAGTGGTTATCTGTATAAGTACAGGAGACAGGTGGCTCAGCCACGGGTGCCTCCCTGGTTTCTAGGGTGGGTGACAGCGAGGACAGTGAACCAGCCAAGCTCCCATCCTCCTCATGAGCCAAAGGGAGCTTCCCAGCCCCGCCCAGCCAAAGGGGCCTCATCAGGAAAGCACAAGCCATCAGAATAACAGACGTAGAGACATCTCCTGGCCTCACCCTGCCATTTAACAGATGGGTAAACTGAGGCCTAGAGAAAGGAATTTGCTCGTCCTGGTCCCCCCTGCTACAAGGAGTCTTGGAGACAGAATCGGGGCCTCCTGACTCCTGGGGCCTTTTGTGACCACAGCTCACTCCTAGCCACACTCCACTCACAGGGAGTCCTTTTTCTTTTCTTTTCCTCCCCGCTTTCCCTCACCTCTCCCCTGCCTGGTCTGGCGCAGACCCTCTTCATGTGACCCTGACACCAAAGAAGCTGAAGACCGGCATTGGCAGCACCGTGATCCTCTCCTGCGCCCTGACGGGCTCCCCGGAGTTCACCATTCGCTGGTACCGCAACACCGAGCTGGTGCTGCCCAACGAGGCCATCTCCATCCGCGGGCTCAGCAACGAGACCCTGCTCATCACCTCGGCCCAGAAGAGCCACTCCGGGGCCTACCAGTGCTTCGCCACCCGCAAAGCCCAGACCGCCCAGGACTTCGCCATCATCGTGCTTGAGGGTGAGCTGGGGCCGCTGGGGCAGACGGGAGGGTTCAGGGCTCCTACAGCCCGGCCAGAGGCAGGAGGCATTCATCCAGCACTCACAGCAGTCCAGGCAGATGCACTATCTTATTTCATCCTCCCAAGGGCCCTGTGTGGAGATACTTTTTTTTTTTTTTTTAATAATAACCATTTTGCAGTTGAGGAAACCGAGGCTTCGGCCACTTGCCCAAGGTCACACAGCCCTGCTAAGGAAGAGGGCTGGGGTTTGAACTCAGGGCTCTTAACCGCCATACTCTGTTGACTCTGCCCTTCCAAATTACTAGAACTTCACTATTAGAAGGGCCTTCAGTAGGGCCTCAAAGGCTCTCGGTCTCCCGGAGGCTCCGGAAGGGTGCTGGGAACCTCTGGATTTTTGCATCCTCTCCCTGCCTGAGCTCTCTTCACAGCAGGCCCTGTTTCTTACCATGGACCTGGCTTTCTACCTGCTTCTCTCTCCTTTTAAAGCTACCAACCCCCCAAGGTTCCTCACCCAGAACCCCTGTGTATGGCTGTTCGTGTCATTCACTACACAAGGTGCCCAACTAAGAGGGTGAGGATTGAAATCCAGCTTGCACTCCACTTACCAAGCCATGCACCCACACTGGGCTGTGACCATGCAGGGGAGACACCTTTTTCTTATTTGCGCAAAGATGCGGGGGGGGTTAGCAGAGGCCCTATCCTTACCAACAAAGTTAGTGGTTCCCCAGCTCCTTTGTTGCTCCCATAATCCTGTTCCTTCCAAGGATTTTTTACTGTGATAACAAAAACACCAAACCTGGGCAAACCCCACGGGTATCTGTCTCACTGTTACAGCCCAGGGGTCCTCATTCCTTGGCAAGTGGCCATGAGAGCTGGGCATCCATCGAAACTAAGCCCTCATCCTTCACCCAGTGCCCAGCAAACTGCCTTCCTCAGCCCCTACCTCCTCTTGTCCTGCCCTCTCCCTGGTCTCTCTTCCCAATGAGGAAACACATCAGCTGGGCGCAGCCTAGTGTGAAATGGGTGCCTTTCATCTCAGGGGACCTCCTGTCTGAACTACTCCCCTCCCAGGAACAGACTACTCCCACCTAGTGCATTTTCTCTCTGGGGGCTACCCGTATGCCGTTGGTGGATCTTACAGGACAGCTGGTGCCTGCCAGTTCAGAGCTGGGTGTGGAGAATGAGGCTGGTGAGAGGGGCAATGAGCTGGAAGGGAGGGGCAGCCAGAGAGGGAGGGCTGGGGATAGAGGCAGAGGAGAGGCCAAAGGCAGTGACCGCGCCAGGCAGCACCAGGCTCCACCAGGCACCAGGCTCTCCCCAGGTTGGAGATGAGGGTCTCCCTCAGAAATGGGGCCAGGGACTGGCAGCCTGAGTTAACGTCAGCATTTTGGTGTGAAATGTGGGTGGGATGTAGAGTGCCATGTTACATTTGCCTTGCTTTTTTTTTGTATGTTTGTTTTGGTGTTTGACTTTTTCAAGGATTTAGCACCTATTTTAATCCTTTACAGCAATCCTGTGTGGGAGGATGGCCAGGGTTGATGATGACATCCCCCATGATCCATGGAGGAAGTGGGGCCCTGGGGGGTTACTTGTCCTGTCCAAGGTTATTCCATTAACCAAGACTTAAGCCCCCAAACAGACCCCACCACCACCACTGCCCCTGGGCAGCTTGCATTTTAAGGCTCAAGCTTCAGGCTTTTGCTAACGGAGCTACAGCACCAGCACCCCTCCCACTCGAATCAGAGCTGGAATTGGACCGTTCAGGTCCTGGTTCCACACAGAACTAACCTCTGAGCCTCTATGGCTTTATTTAAAAAGGGAGGAGAAAGAGGCAGAAAAGGAAAAGTTGAGAGGAGCTAACATTTATTAAGCACTTACAAAGTGCTGTGTAAGCATCTTTAATGCATTAATTCATTTACTCCTCACAGCATCAGTACCAGGAGGATATTTATCCAGGAGGATATAATCATTATCCCCATTATCTCCATCCTCCACAGAGGGGAGATGGAAGGACTCAGAGAGGTTAAGTAACTTGCCCAAAGACACAGAGCTAACAGGTAGCTGAGGGAGCATTCAAACCCAGGAGGCTTCATTCACGTGCACTAAACAGGGTTTTGCGGATGGTACGTGAATCTTGGAAGTACGCGGAAGTGCTTTACCATTGTTATGTCCTCCGCGTTGCCTCCTCCCCATGACGAGGTGGGGTGGCCTGGGGGGATGGTCTCTCTGTGACTCGGTGACCCTTAAGGGGGCTCCTCGCTCCCTGCAGACGGCACGCCCCGCATCGTCTCATCCTTCAGCGAGAAGGTGGTCAACCCCGGGGAGCAGTTCTCACTGATGTGCGCAGCCAAGGGCGCCCCGCCCCCTACCGTCACCTGGGCCCTGGACGACGAGCCCATCGTGCGGGACGGAAGCCATCGCACCAGCCAGTACACCATGTCCGACGGCACCACCATCAGCCACATGAATGTCACGGGGCCCCAGATCCGCGACGGGGGCGTGTACCGGTGCACGGCACGGAACTCGGTGGGCAGTGCTGAATATCAGGCGCGAATAAACGTAAGAGGTGCCTGTCTACATTTAAATATCAGAATAGGCTTTTGAGTTCCTTTGCCATCTCTGTGGTTACCATTCTTCTTGTGGTGATTAGTACTTATTATTAATCGTCATTTTGATTTTAGTAGAGGTCCCTCTCCTCTCTCTCTCCGTTGCCCTGCCCTCCACAAGTCCCATCGTCCATTCGTGTGTGTGTGTGTGTGTGTGTGTGTGTGTGTGTGTGTGTGGTACACTTCGCCCCCTTTGCATTCCCATTCCCCATCCCTCTTCACCCCTCCCACAATCCTGCCCCCCACCCCGTTCCTCCCCATCAATCTCTCTGGCCCCAGGTACCCTAAGCACTCCACTGGCGCCTACAGTCCCACCAGGGCCTTGCAAGGCCAGGAACAAGGAAGGGGCAGTGGGGCCAGGCTTGCCCTCTGATAGGGGTGTCCACCGAAGCTGTATCCCACTCCCACAATACTCCAGGAGATGTAAGCAGCCAGGAGCCAGGGCACCAGCATCCCTCAGTCCAACCTCCCCTGGCTACCCTCCAAGACCCCAGCCATCAAGAATAGGGAACTCAGGCTGGGTGAGGGTGCCCCAAGGCAAGCACCTTCAAGAGAGGGGGAAGGAGTCCTCAGGGTGACCATCCCCGTGCCTCGGGTCTCCAGGTTGCTGTGGTGAGAGCAGAGGATCCTCAGAAGCTCTCTGCAGCCCTGTGACGTCAGACGGGTCCTCATCTGACCCAGCCAGTGAGCCCTGACACGAGAGCACAATAGGCGCAGGGGAGTGGGAGAGAAGGGGCACCGGACTAGGGGTGCTGGTGGCTGTCGTGGGCACGGGGAAGGGGAGCGGGGGTTCACGCTAAATTCACCTGTGCCAGGTGTCCGACCACCCATGAGAAATGCTGCCTCCCTTTGGCCACCCTCCCGCCCTCTCTGAACTGGAAGGGGACAGAGCTGCAGGGTCGTGGGAGGTGCCTGGTCCTGCCCCTCATCTACTGGGTGGGGAGCTGGAGCTATTTGAAGCTAGTAATAGAGACCATGGGTGCCCCCAGTTCCAAGCCCCCAGTTCCAACCTCTGCCTTTAGTCTTGTTTTTGTTTTTGTTTTTTTGCGGTACGCGGGCCTCTCACTGCTGTGGCCTCTCCCGTTGCGGAGCAGACTCCAGACACGCAGGCTCAGTGGCCATGGCTCATGGGCCCAGCCGCTCCACGGCATGTGGGATCCTCCCGGACCGGGGCACGAACCCACGTCCCCTGCATTGGCAGGCGGACTCTCAACCACTGCGCCACCAGGGAAGCCCTCTGCCTTTAGTCTTGTAAAAAAGGCCTCCCCCTCCCCCTGCCAAATTTCCATCTCCTAAGAGTTTCCGAGTCCAAGCAACTGAGAAGAGCATGGCGGGGCAGCGCCCAGTGGTCCCTGGCTAACCGCGCCATCGCCCCTCCTCTCCTCCTCCCTCCCAACTCCTGCCCAGGCCCCCCCAGCATCCGGGCGATGAGGAACATCACAGCTGTTGCCGGGCGGGACACCCTTATCAACTGCAGGGTCATCGGCTACCCCTACTACTCCATCAAGTGGTATAAGGATGCTCTCCTGCTGCCCGACAACCACCGCCAGGTGGTGTTCGAGAACGGGACCCTCAAACTGACTGATGTGCAGAAAGGCATGGACGAGGGGGAGTACCTGTGCAGCGTCCTCATCCAGCCGCAGCTCTCCATCAGCCAGAGCGTCCACGTGGCCGTCAAAGGTAGGCCTTCCCCCCGCTGCCAGCCTGAACCAGAGCCCTCCTGGTCACCCAGGGTTGTGGGCCGCTCTTCAGCCAGCCACTCAGGCAGCAGCAGGCAGTCCTGAGGGAGTGGAAAGCCACGGAAGAGAGGGCTCCGGCCTGGAGTTTGGAAAAAAGGGGGCGGGGTGGAAGATTGCTGGGGGCTGGGAGGGGGGAGATTGCTGGGGGCTGGGAGGGTGGAAGATTGCTGGGGGCTGGGAGGGGGAGATTGCAGGGGGCACCTAAGAAGGCCACGGGTACCTCTACATTCCAGTTCCTTCTGTGGGCTGCAAGTCAAGACAGCACTGGCCCCAGGGGCATGAGGGGTCAGTGGCACCGGGGCAAGAGGCCCAGGTCAGAGGTGACAGGCTATATTGTTCCCCTGATGTTAGCATGGAACCACCCAGAACTCAGCAGGGCCCACGAGAGACCAACAGGTAGGAGAGGGGCAGGAGTCAGAGAGCAGAAGCAGCAGGAGGCTGGGTGGAGGGTGCACATGCTGGGGGCCCTGACTCCCTTCCAGGGCGCAGACTGGCCGGCCGAGGCTGCTTTATGGGATGGGCAAGGACCTTCCACCTGCTAATGCAGCTGGAGGCCTGGAGAGCACCGCCTGGTCCCTAAAATCCTCCTCCCTCCCAGGCCCGCCACGCTCACCTGGGTGAGGTCTGTGTTTTGTGCGGGGCTACCTAACACCGTGCCTGGTACACGGCAGCCATTCAGTAAATGTCTGTGGATTAAACAAATGAATGCATATAAATGAGCAAATAAATGAATTCGTGACTAGACGACAGCTGTCCCCTGGGTTTAGGGGCTGTGCGGGGGTGTGAAGCTCCCTCCCAAATACATTCTTTGGAACTGACAGGCCTGGAGATTGTCTGGACAGTGGGTGAAGGCAGGGTGGCCTGGTCACCTAGGAGGCAGGACGGAGAGGTGGCGCCTGCCAGGCCTGGCTAAGGAGAGGTCAGTAAAAGCCAGGCAGCGGGGGTGGAAAGTCACTGGGTCAGTGGTGGCCATGTTGGGTAAGGGGCTTATGTCCCTTTCTGAAGAGCCAGGGAGGGCTCACGCATATCTTCAAGGGACAACATGAACCCGGAGAGGGGGGCCAGCCTGTGCCCTAGGGCCCATGGGAAGGAAGAGAAAGCAGGGGGGTCCGGGCCTGGAAGGGGGCCCTGGCACAGGCGGAAGGCCCCAGAGGGCCCCAGACTCCTGAAGCAAGATGGGGTGGAGGCCTTGTGGACAGGAAGAGGGGAGTCTGGGGGAAGGAAAGGTTTGGGGAGACAGATGCTGCCTCTGTTTTGGGCCCCTTCACGCGTGCAGTGAAGATGGGACCTCCCGGGGCAGGTGTCAGGAGAACAGCTGGAGAAACGGTAGGTAGCAGCAAAACGTGCAATCAGTGCTTCTCCCCTCCGCTCCTTGTCACCAGGGCTCACTCTCATCGGCACACTGGGGCCGTGTCACACGCGCCCTTGTGCATCCACCACCTGTCACAGCGCCAGACAGTGTGTGTTTCTTGAGCTGAAACTGAGACATTAGTCTGGGTTGGAGTGACTTTCTGGGAAGCCTGGCTCTGAGCCTGAGAACTGGGGGACGGGCTGTCTCTGTGGTCCATCTCCAGCCTGAGGAGGAGAGAGGAGACCCTAATAGCATCTGCCTTGCTGCCCCCCAGCCAGGCTGAGGGGCATCCTGGCCCCCCCCCCCTTTCAGGCTACAACCTCTGCCCAGCCCAGGGGCCTTGTGCCGGCAGGAACCTCACAGCCCCCAGGCCCCATCCCCAGCCTGCCTCCCGTTCCCAGCATCTCGGGGCGAGCCGCCTGTATCCATTTCTGTCACAAGCCGTGGACCGAGAGCTGACGGTGTCAACGTCACATATTAAAACGCCGAACCTTTGCTCTACACCCTTCACGCTCCTGCACCAGCGAGCATTTGGCCGGGTTTGTTGGCTTAAAAAATAAATAAATAACAAGGCTCCAGCGAGCCTCTGAGTATGCGGAACATCCTGAAAGCTGCTTCTGCTCATCAATTATTCAACCCCATTCAGGGAGCGATCAGTCCTAATGAATTGAATCGGATGCATTCCGTCTCAGCGACTCGCTGGGCCTGTTGTGATTGTGCTGAGCGACCGTGTCTCCCAGCCCTGGGAGAGGAAAAGGGACGCGTGCATGCGTGCGTGTGTGTGTGTGTGTGTGATCTCAGAGGGCAGAGCCCCTACACTGGGCACATGTGGCTCCCGGCACACAGCACAAGCTTGGAGTTCAAAAGCAGGGGCATATGTGTGTGTATAGTACACAGGCGTGTGTGCTCACATGGCCCCTTGCCTACCCGCAGGGTCTGCAAATCCAGCCCCAGAAGGGCTATAGTCACTTGTTTTCTTTCCAGACCGAGAAGCAGCATTTGTATGAAGGCTCTGGGACCCTGTGCCCCTGCCTGTCCGAAAGCTTAAACCCATCATCCCCGCTCTCTCCCAGTCTCCCTCTCCCCACTTCATTAGAATGCACTTTTGCAGAAGAACCCATCAGAGCTGATTATGAGCATGCTGCTTGATTAGCTGTTGTGTGTTCTAAGAGCTACTCAAGGAGGAGGGTGGAGGAGGTGCCCCTGGGCGTGGAAAGGGGCCCCGACTCTGAGGGAGAGAGGGACAGGGCCCAAGGGCAGCACTCTCCACCCCACTCCTGCTGCCTGGCTGGGACGTGCGTCCCACCCAGAGGATCAGAGCAGAGACCTGGAGTGTAGGAAAGGGTGAGTGGGGGCAGGACAGGGCACTAGAAGCTTGAGATTTGTTGGAAGTCCTACCCCCCATCTCTCTGTGAGGCCAAGAGCCCGCAGGCAGGGCGGGGCATAAACCCACGCTGCTCCATGAGCTGGAAAAACCTGACTCCATTCCTTCTGGGACTGCTTGTCTTCTGATGAATTTTTCAAACACTGAGCTGAGGAGAGCAAAACACACCAGACACACATGCACATGCATGCACACACATGTGCAGAGACCTGTGTACATGAGTACACACGCATGGACGCACTGTACGCATTGTATGCACGTGCATGCAACAAATGACACATGTTAGCCTGTCCACACTTGCACACATACACACATGCAGCTGCATATACACAAATGTTCCCTCTGTCTGTATCCTCCTGTGAAGCGACATTCCTGAGCCACAAAAGGTGGCTGCAGGTGCTACCACAGAGAATGTCACCTAAGTGAGCCTGTTGTGATCCAGCAAGGCAGGAGGCCAAGGGGAGAGAGGGTGAGGAAGCTTCAAGGGCTGCCTGGGCTTGGGTGCATGTGACAGTGACTGGCAGGGGAGAGCCAGGCTGTGGGGAAGGCGAGTGCTTGTCTCTGGGCACCCAGAGTGATCCTTGGCAGGATGCCAAGAGGAGGACCCAGAGATCCAACCTAGATTTGGTGTCTTTAGGGCCCTCTGTAGCTGAAAAATAATGCAGCATAAAAGCATCTCTGGGCACGCAGGCCGAATGTTTAATTAACTAAGAAGGCAGGGCTGCAAGTGGGGCTTCTTGGCTTTGGCTCAGTGAGGGAACATCTCCACCCAGGCATCCGAGTCTCCGGAGCCAAAACAAGGGCATGAGGTGCTTTCTGCCCATGCTCAGTAAGGCCAGGACCCAGAGGTAGTGCCAAGACACACGCACACACACACACGCACACACACACGCGCGCACGCATCCTCACTCCCTAGTGCCTGTACTCCTCATCCACACTCTTGCCTCCCTTGCTGCTCAACAAGTCCCTGCCGTGTGCTTGGAGCCTTCAGGGAGGCCCCCTTCCACCCTAGAGAATGTGTTGGGGGTTTCTATGATCAGGGGGCTTAAGAGAGAGCCAACCCCCTGGCCAAATGCCTGCCATTGGCACAGGTGGAGTTTTGGAAGGAACACACCAGAATCCAGAGGAAGGGGGCACAACAGGTTCCACAGGGGCAGATTGCCAAATGTACTGGGGGGAGGGATTGCCAAGGATGCTGCTGCCAACAGCCCTTTTCCTCGGCAGAGGGAGCCGGGAGCACAGGAGCAGGCATCCTCCTTACTGGACAGGCAGCGACCACGGTGATGGCGGTGTCCACGATGAGGAGGAGGAGGAGGATGAAGCAGTATCTATTTATTCATTCAGTGCCGTTAACTACGCACCCACTATATTCCAGGTGCTATTCTATGAACACAGCTGTGCTCAAGACAGACAAAAATGCCTGCCCTTGGGGAGCTTACATTCTATTAGGGAAATGGTTAATAACGTGAAATCTGTAAAAGATGTCTCATGTCAAATAGGGAGCGGGAATCAGAGTGCCAAGGGGCAGGAAGAGTGGTTTGCCATTTATTTATTTATTTATTTATTTATTTATTTATTTTTGCGGTACACGGGCCTCTCACTGTTGTGGCCTCTCCCGTTGCAGAGCACAGGCTCCAGACGTGCAGGCTCAGCGGCCATGGCTCACAGGCCCAGCCGCTCTGCGGCACGTGGGATCTTCCCGGACTGGGGCATGAACCCGTGTCCCCTGCATCGGCAGACGGACTCTCAACCACTGTGCCACCGGGGAAGCCCTGCAATTTTAAATAGGGTGGTCAGGGAAGGGCTTCCTGAGAAGAGGGGGTTGCATTAAAAAAACTGACGTGAGTTATTAATATTCCTATAATATTATACTTGTTACAACTGGAAAATCAGCGTCAGGCTTTAGAGATTACTTCATCCAACTCTTCCGTTTTGCAGATGAGAAAACTGAGGCTTGGGGGCAGAGACAGGGTGGTGGTAACGAGGCAGCTTGCCCACCTCACTCTTGGATTACAGCGTCTTTCCCCATCTCCGTGCTGCACAAGCAGAGAAGCTCCAGCTTCACACAGCGCCCATTCTCTGCTAAATGGTGCGATAAATTAAAAGGTTCGGTCCCGAAGAGAGATCATGAGAGACACCATAAAGTGTTTATGGGCTGGGCTGGTGGTCAGCATGCCCTCCTCTGTGCAACACCCCCAAACAAGTGGCCCAAACAGCTTTATGGTGGCCAGGACCACAGGGACGGCCACGACCACTGTGTCTTCTGAGCCGTGCCAGCCTCTGACCTCTCACCACCACAGCATCTTGCTCTGACCCTGCTTCCCTCACAGCTGACTGAGTTGCCCTCTCACCAAAGATGACTGTGGCCAGAGCAGGGCTTCCAGAGATAAATCCCTTGGTTATGTGGCATCCATACCCCTCACATTCAGGCCATGTGCTGGGGAAATGCTAGGAGTCATGGGCAGGAGGGGAGTCCTTGTGGACTATCAACCCTGAAGAGGTCCCTTGTCATCACCGCCATGGAGGTGATCCGAGCCTCAGCTTCATCGTTCACAGAAGTGGAAATGGACATACACACACGCTCAACGAGCCCATGTCCACCTCTGAGCGCAGGGGAGACACCACAGACTCACAGTTCAGAAAGCAGTCCCATGTCCACATCACGGGGCGCCCCACCCTGCTTCTCAGAGCCTCCCACTCACAGCCTCCTGCTGGTATTCAACGAGCCCGTGAAGGAGCCTGGATCCCTAGGCTTTATTCTCCCTCCAGGCGGTCCTCATGTGCTGGGGTTATAGGGTTGTCGGAATGCCAGCCTGGAGCCGAGGAATTCTGTGAGCAGCTCTGGCCTCTACCACTCCCACCAAGGAGCTTCTAAGGGGACACTTATCCCCCCACAGAATCACACCTGCCCCATCAACCTGCAGCAGAGCAGAGTGGGGCGGGAAGTAAAGAGCCTTACTCCTTGGACCCCTGGGGGTGATCTGGCCATCTACTTCCAGCAGGGCAGCAGTGCACTAGAGAGCTCTGGCTGGCCCGGGTGAATGCCTAACCCCCACCCCAGGATGGAGGTTGGCTGCTGTTTCCTTCCCTGGCCGCTCGAATTGCCATCAGTGTTATTCCTGAAGACCGGAAGGGAATGACAGCCCCTGGTTGGCCTCTGCCTCTTGTCCCAGCCTTTTCCCACACTCTCACTCCATATATTTTGTAAAGCACGTGCATCCTTTAAGCCTCAGTCCAAATGCCACCTCCTCTATGCAGCTGCGCTCACCCAACCAGATGACGCCTCTTCTCGTCTCTGAGTTCAGTATCTGTGTATTCAGGTGGTGCTTGTCCAATAACCACTGAGGGAAATGTCTTAACTTCCCGAGCAAATGCTATGCTTCTGGAGGCTCTATCCATATTTTAAGCATGCTTCTACTTTCCCCAGCCCACACGGAGCATAATGCCTTCACAGAGCAGGCATTCCATAAATATTAGATGAATTAGTTAATGAATGAATTAACCTGCCTTAGTAACTTATTCCATTATCTAAATCCCTTCGTACTGAGAGAGACAATCTTTCCCTTGCCTGAGCTAAATCTCCCTGCCTAGTTTCGGTCTCCATTTGCTCTCTCCTCAACAGAAATGGAGCTCTTGGCCATCCACCCCTGGGGCAAGGCCCTCTCCTCTCTAGGCAGAGCCCCCCAGCTCCTTGCTTGACCCACGCATTCCCCTCTGCAGGCCCTCATGACTGCCACGACTCTCCCCATGTCCCTAGGGCTCTTAAAGGAGCCAGCTCTAGTGCTAGCAAGGGCCTGAACCTCAGGAAGAACCAAGGGAGAAGCTCCCAGCTCCAAAATTCTGTAGCATAAATACAGCATCTTGAGGAAGAGGGTAGAGCTCCCTCTTTTTCTGGATGAACCCCCATCCTGTGCTCTTCCTACCCCTTGCCCACCTCATAGGGAAACTTCTAAGGTCAACCCAGGAAATGATATCCAGACATATATTTATTCATTTACTCACCTGACAAGCATTTATTGGCCTCCTACAATTTGCCAGGTAAATAAGTCCTAGTTACTGCCCTGCAGGAACTCCCAGACACCCAGGGAAGGTGGTAATGCAAACAGATACCCCACCGGCATGTGATGAGTGCCATGATCAAGGTGTGAACCAGGTGTTGCAGGGCTGTGCAGGAGGAGGGCAGGCTTCACAGAGGAGGTGGTACTGAAGCGGGGTCTGAAAGGATGGAGAGGAGTTTCCCACGGGGCCTGCTGGGCTCTAGATTTGGATCTTTGTGGGAAGGAAGACTGGACCAGAATTGGTTCTGCTAAAGCTAAGGAGACAAACTGGCTGGCAGATCCGGGTCTCTGCAACAATTCCATCAAAAAGTCCAAGGAGGCCAGAGGACTCAATCTGACCAAAGTACCCCAAAAAGGGCAGTGGGAGGATCAGCAGAGCCCAGCGAGGAATCTCTGGGAAATCTCAGCAATGAGCATTGGGCCATTACTAGAGTCAGGGTTCCAGAGAAATCTCTCTAGAGATATCCAAGGCCCCACAAACCACTCAGAATACTGGAGGCAAGGCCCCAGCCCAGGGAGTAGCCGCAGCCAGAGTTTGGGGGTGGGGAGATCCAGACAATGACCAGAGCCCCAGAAAACCTGGCTGGACTGAGGACCTGGATTTGGGCCCATGCCATGGCGGAGCACACATGGTGGTTATTTCCACCCAGGGCCCAGCTGTGTTCACCCAGGCCTGGGCTGAATTTCGGAGCTGTGGGTGTTTATGGAAAACCGATGGAGCCCCCATGGCCAGAGTGAAGGGTAAGGTGGGAGGTGACATTGAGAAGATCAGCTAAGGCCCCTGCTCTCATCCCATAGGGCATGGGGGCAACAGCCCTTCTAAATGTCACTTCCTCTGGACCTAGAACTCTTGACCAGGAACTTCCCCAGAGATCCAAAGGGCTGCCAAGGGTTTTGCCCTGTCCACACCTGGCCACTTCACAGGGGCCGCTTCCTACTGAGCCCTGAAAATCCTTGGGGTGCCTTGGGCATGCATATGATGTCACCTATCCTTTTCCCCTCAGGGTTCACCCCCTGCTATGTCCACTCTGGGTGGGGAGAGTAGCAAGCTTCCAAGGAGGGGTGGGGCTGGTGCCTGGGAGAAGGCCAGAGGACTGTGGACAGCCTTGTAATTTAATTATTTGACTGCAGAAAGGATATCTCATCTACTGGGTGCCCATCCTCGTTAAGCTAATTGTCTCCTTCTCTCTCTTCTCCCCCCACTTGCTGGGGAAGTCACTGTGGCCTAATTGAGTTATCATAAAGATAATGGCTGTTGCTCTAGCCAGAGCTGAGAAAGGAGGATCCCTCTTGCAGAGGCTCAGGCTCCAGACAGGCCCCCCCCAGGGGCTGAGATGTGGGCAGTAGGAGAGGGGGAGGGCCAAATCTCTGGGCGGTGGAGGCTATGTGGATGACGTTTAGCTGGGTGAGTCTAACCAACTGGTTATCTCGCAGACGATAGGGCTCCCTCTCTGCTCTTTCCTGCCACCCATGGGGAGCTTGTTTATGAGACAAAGGGGTCTCTGGTCTGGGCATGTTTGGGGCTTTCTCAACAAGGCAACCAGGTAGCATAAGAAAGAGAGCTTGGACTTGGAGAGCAGACAGATCAGGTTTCAAATCCCACAGTCCCCTCTTATGAGCTGGGTGATCTAAGGCAAATGAATTCTCTGCTCTGAACCTCAGTTTTCTCATCTGTATAGTGGGGACAATGAAGCCCATATCACATTATTGGTGGGAGGTGTGTATAAAAGAGCTGGAAACAACCAGTGATGGGAGCTTCCTCTCGCCCGTCCTGATGCATGAAGACAATGGGGTGGGTGATGAGACCTCTACAGGAGGAGACCAGGCTACAGCAGCCTGGCTTTAGATGAGCAGCTGTGGGGTGCACATGAAGGACAGCCTCAGCATCTGAGGCACATCATCTCTATCCATCCATCCCAGGCCCCCAGGCATCTGGGAGACTCAGCTCTGGGATGAGACAGTGAGCACAGGGGCACCGAGGAATGGCAGGGAAGTCGGGTTAAAAGCTGGGCAGTGTGTCAGCAAGCAGACAGGAGTCAAGAAGCACGTGCGTCATCACCATTCAAGTTCCAGTACAAATCTGAAGGTCATGATTAGTTCAGGCCAGCCCAGGCCCTGAACAGAGACAGCAGATCCAGGCCTGGGTGGGCCGAGGGACGGGAGCCAGGGGACAATGACGGGGCACCCCAGGAGATTCTGCATATATGGGAAAACAGGCACCAGTGCCCACGGAACTCTATTCACAGCCCACCGCAGGGTTGGGAGGAGCCCGAAGGCCAGGCAGGGATGGGCATGCTGCTGGCCAGGCTGGGGAGAGTGGGGGCCTGACAGCAGCACTCCCCTTGCCTTCCCAGTGCCCCCTCTCATCCAGCCCTTCGAATTCCCGCCTGCCTCCATTGGCCAGCTGCTCTACATCCCCTGCGTGGTGTCCTCGGGGGACATGCCCATCCGCATCACATGGAGGAAAGATGGACAGGTGATCATCTCAGGCTCGGGCGTGACCATCGAGAGCAAGGAATTCATGAGCTCCCTGCAGATCTCCAGCGTCTCCCTCAAGCACAACGGCAACTACACATGCATCGCCAGCAACACAGCGGCCACCGTGAGCAGGGAACGCCAGCTCATCGTGCGTGGTGAGTGAGACGGGCCAGCGAGGTTGGGAGGAGGAAGGGTCCAGCTCTGTCTGCTGCTAAAAACACTCTCTAGATTTCAAGTTTAAATCATGGGCTCAGAGAAAGTTGACTCTGTCAGGGGCCTTAAAGATCAAGAGGTTCAAACCTCTTCCTCTCCAGGCCAGGACACTGAGGCCATGAGAGGAGAAGACCCTGGCTCAGTTGGTCACTGGTGAAGTCAGAATTGGCACTCAGAGTTCCCAGCTCCCAACCCCATGCGACTGGCAAAAGCTCTCAACATCTTGGGTTTCAGATGTTCAGAGGTGCCTGCTCCCAACTTTATAATGGTCCAGGCCGGGCTAACATTGAATGGAAGGTGCCCAAAGCCCCCAGAAAACCTATCAGAGACCGAGATGATCTGTTCCTCCCCCACCTTCCCTCTTTCTGCAGTGCCCCCTCGATTCGTGGTGCAGCCCAACAACCAGGATGGCATCTATGGCAAGGCTGGTGTGCTCAACTGCTCGGTGGACGGCTACCCCCCACCCAAGGTCATGTGGAAGCATGCCAAGGGTAAGCCCCTGGCCAGCCAGCATCTCTGAGCATGGCCAGGGATGGGGTGGGGAGGATGCTAATGTGATTTGGGCCTGGTCTCTACACATGCCTCCTAGCCCTGGGTTCTGAACTTTAAGGGGACCCCAGGCTATACCTGAACTGGAAGTCATCCTCGGCTACCCCTAAAGGGTCTATGGACCAGGAATAGCTGTCATGCTAATTCCAGATTTCCTCTTGTCCCCATAGATTGACCTCTCCCCTCCCCGCTCCAACCCTAGAACTCAATATACTCCCCAACTCTCCCCACCCCACCCTAGGGTCCCAGAGTCTCATTGACCCCTGCTTCTCACCAGTCAAACGTATTCTGGGATCTTGGTCCTTCTTGGAACCCAACTTCATCCCAAGGATGCATTCAGTTTCTGACTAAGCCCTGCGCCAACCTCTTATCCTTACTGTGTCCATGGCTGACTCTGGGGCAATGGGAGGAGGTATCCAAAGCCCCCCTTGGAGGATGGCTGGCTTCTTTCCCAGGCCTGACTGCCTACAACCAGGCAGCTGCCATTTGAGGGCTCAATCTTCCCTTTGCCTATTGCCAAGTGGCCCAAAGATAACTCTTTCTTCCCCTCCAAGGAATTCAGCCCAAAGGAAGCTCAGTGCCAAGGTGGGCATTGAGCTGAGGCCCCCCAACTCCATACCTCAGATCTGAGGCAGGGTCAGCCTTCTGTGAGGGTCTTTCCTGTTTCCCAGGAAACAAGAACTATGTGAGCCCCCAGCACTCTGGGGATGCTACAAAATGGCCCTAGATCAGCAAGAGAAAAGTATCAGGGCCATTCCTTGAGGCACTCCAACCCTCCCCAGCCTAGACACCAGACCTCCTAACTGCCGCCTCCTTTCAGGGAGCGGGAACCCCCAGCAGTACCACCCAGTGCCCCTCACCGGCCGCATCCAGATCCTGCCCAACAGCTCGCTACTGATCCGCCACGTCCTGGAAGAGGACATCGGCTACTACCTCTGCCAGGCCAGCAACGGCGTGGGCACCGACATCAGCAAGTCCATGTTCCTCACCGTTAAGAGTGAGTCTTGCCCCCGTGCAACCCTCCAAACACCCCCTGATCATAGACCGAGGCCCATCTCTGCACTCACCCTGCCTCCCCATTTGGTTTCCATTGCTCCTTCTGTGAAGGGAAGGCAGGAAGGATGCCTACACAGAAGTGGGCTTGGGAACCTCTGATGGGGGATTCAAAAGCACTCTCATCTAAAACAATGGCCTCACTCTAAATGGCCCCAGCTCACTCCACTCCAGTCACGATAAGCTCATGATTTGCTGTACCACAGTATCATACGACAGCCCATTTATTTTGCTCTGTAGGTTGGCAATTCCATCTGAATAGTCATATCAAACAAGTTCTTTCTTTTATTTAATGTACACCTGCTAGTGTATAACCTGTTTGTGGCTTAGCAAGAAGGAGACCATGTATGCGATGTAGGAGATAGGCCTATGGGCAGAAATCCTGGGTTCCAATTCCACATCCGTCTGATGAGCTTCCTGGCTTTGGGCAAGTGACTTCACGTTTCTAGGTTCCTTTCCTCACCTGTGCTAGGGGTTCATTCCCAGCCCACTCAGCTCCCCAAATCATCGTAAATAACACAGGAACGGATCATGGAAAGGGGAAGAAGCTTTGGAAAAGCCAAAAGAGCAATAAAACTCACTCTAGTTCAGTACCATATCTCTGGCTTCTAAATCCCCAGACCTAGAGCTGGAATCAATGACGTTGAAGTCTAGAATATCCCTGAGTTCTGTTAAGTCACACACAGACATTCCTACTGGACGAGCCTATCCCTTTACGCTCTTAGGGGTCTGTATAGTGAGCCCCCAGGAATCATGTCAAGACAGTGTCTGGCCCTTTGTCATGAAACAGACCATGGGCCACGGAGAACAGCAGTAAGAGCCTGAGTTTTAGCATCTGCCCAAGCCAACTGTGAATCTGGGCGTCGTGTGGTAATTACAGTGACCTCTAACTGGTTTCCTTGGCCTCTGTATCTCATTTTCCTGATGTACAAAAGGAGGGTCAAGAGAGCTCCTTACCTGTTATGTTTTGTATCAAGAGTAAGTCAGATGACATGGATAACGCAACCAGTATGGTAACTGGCACCCAGTAGGCCGTCAGAGATTTAGCCACCAGTTTTGTTTTTAACGGGAGACACTCCAAGGTACGTGTAGGAAAGGCAGCTGAGAGCAATGCCCAGTGTGCGGTCTGCCCAGCGTCTCCCTGGAGTCCCCACCTTTAAGAATCATAGCTTCTTTATCGCTTGCCAAAGCCTCACTCACTCAGCACAAGACGGGGAAGCCCCAGCAATCGATCGATGCTCGGGAAGCTCCAGGCACCGGAATCCCCGCCCTGGGGAGCTCTTCCCTCACACTATCAAAAAGCACTTTGTCCTTAATAAAACCAGGCAATCAATCTACATCCCTCAGCCGGGGAGAACTTTGCTAATTCTGCCTGCGTGAGGCAAGAGGAATAGTAGGCACCTCGTGCAACTATCGCTGTCCTTGGTATTTGATCCTTATCTCCCCACCGTCAGCGGGAGAAAAGAGCCCAAGCTCTCAGGCTTTTTTTTTTTTTCTTTTGGTCTTTGCCCTTTTTCTCTAAGTTAGAGGATTCTACTGGGCAAGCGTGGCGGTGCCTTTGTGGCCCGTGGCTTCTCTGTGGCACTGAGGTGGATGTGGGTGAAGGGAGATGCAGGGGTCAGGAGGTGGGCTGTGTGCAAGGTGACCCAGTTCACGTCGGCCTGTCCCTGATGTCCTGGGGCGTCCTGGGCAATTCGCTTCTCCCCTCTGGACCTGCATTTTTCGGTGCTATCCTCACTTCACGACCCAGGCAGCAGCTACGAGCACACATCTCGTAAATCCCGGGCAGCCTCATGAACACGTGCAGCACCAAGTCACACACTCAGCCACCACGCTCGCAGTAGCATCCGCCTCTGGCCCCTCTTCCCAAGGGATGATGGGAGCTCCGCACTACTTGTCCTCACTTGTGGGCAGCACCTGGACCTTGTTCCTTCCGTCTTCCCCCTTGTCCTCATTCCAGCCACCTGGTCACTTTGCTTCCTTCCACAGTGAGGCGCAGGCGCACGCCTTCCCTTCCTCTGCTCTGTCTCACAAACACCTCCGGCTCATGTTCTCCCACTCGCCGCGCCCCCCTCATCGGCTGCCTGTGACCCAGTCTCTCCGAGCGGCTCACGCAGCATCCCCCCTCACACGGCCCTCCCCCACAGGTTGCTTTCCAGCTGGGCCCCCTCCCGCACGCTCTACACACTCGGGGTCTCCAAACCCTCCCCCACGTGTGCCCCCTCGGATGACCCTTTCCTTGCACAACTTTCTCTGTCACAAACGCCTCCTTCCATTCCAGCCCCGCTCTCCCCAGTGACCTGCCAGCCCTGCTAGAGGCCCCTGTGCCGCCCCAAATGCCAGCAGGAGAGGAGGAGGAATTTGAGGCCTGAGGGCAGTCGGTGTGGAGCGCTGAGCACGGCTGGGGCCTCTGCCTGGGGTTGGAGAGTCTGACTGCTTTTCAGTACCAGCCTGAATCATTCCACCCAGCATCTGGCTGCCAGAAGGGGCTCCTGTGACAATGGGACACTTTGGTGATGGGGGGGCACACTGCTTCAGGTAACCGACCCTCGGCTCCTCCTCTAGGACATCCTTCCCCCTGCCTGCTCTGACCTTTTGCTCCTTCATTCTCCCTCTACCTCTCCCACCTCCCCCAGGTAGGCGCAGGTAGATAGGGAAGGACCCACAGGACCTGGGCCCGTGGGTCACAGATGGGCTTGCCAGGGCTAAGCCCTTCCTGATCATCCCTCAGTCCATCTCAGACAGCCCACACCACCAGCGCTCCCCCCGCCGCCACCCGCAAGGCCAGCTACAGAAAGACCTGCCATTTACAAAGCCAACTGCACGGCTTTCCTTGATGCCCCTAACACACTCAGGAAAACGTTGACCCTATACGGCTCCACCTTGTCAGACCTCACACTTGTGTGACCTCTCAGAAGGCAAACTGACCTTAATCCCCGCTTTAGCCAAGTAGAAGTAAGAGAGTAAATGTATCAAAGGGATATAGATCATAAAAAGCATTCAAGTGTCAAATTGGACATTTGTGGTTGCCCTCTGTTGACCCTGACAGTTTCCAGTGATAACTCAACAGATGCTCACTGGGCACTCACTAAATAGTCCATAAAACTCTGTGGATTAGAGCACAGACTTTAGAACCAGAGAGACCTGGGTTCAAATCCCAGCTCTGCCACTTGATAGCTGTGGGATCTTGGACAGCAATCTCTGTAAGCCCCAATTTCCTCCTCTGTAAGTTTGGAAATATAATGCTATTTACTCATTGGTAAGATTCAAGTGAGACCCGCACTTACAGCAATTAACACAGTACCTGGCACCAAATACGCATTCAATAATCATTAACAATCATTAGTTTTAGGTGCTGAAAATCTAGTGCTGGATTAAAATGGAGTTGCTATTCTCAGGAAATTTAGGATCTTGAAGAGGAGATAGACATATACCCAAAATAACTATAACACACAAAGCGATAAGTGCCTTAAAAAGCCACAAACAATGTGACACAGAGAGAATCAGGGATGGAGTAATCAGTTTTAATTTGCAGAGCCAACAAGGGAAAGCCAAGAAAAGCTCCACAAAAGCAACAGTCACTAAGTAGGACTTGAAGGATGAGAAGGATTCTGACAAGAACCAATAGAAGCAAAGGTCATTCCATTCCAGGATGAGGACAAAATATATAGCAAGAGCATGGAGGCGGGCAAGGCCATGCATGTCATCAGATGAAGGGGGAACTTAGGGTGTCTGGTGGAGAATGAAGGGAGGATGGACAGGGAGAATACATGTGAGGTGCTTATGGGTTTTGGAAGCGAAATGTTTTCTTTTTATGCAGTGTTGACTCTCAATATCAGGCAGCAAACCAGAGTTCCGGAAGCTCAGGGGTCTGATGGCGGTTGGGATTCCAGAGGTGGTTCTTGGAGAATTGCTTTTCTCGAGGTCCCAGATTTCTAAGAGTTTGTTAAAGGGAGCAAAAGTCTTTCCTAGCCCCTGGACACCCGTGTTGGCAACCATCCAGTCCCGATTGGTCCCCACTCCTCCCTGACCCCGAGAGCGTGGGTGGTGCTGAGCCCATGAGTGCCTGAGCACACAGCCCAGCCTTACCACTGTCACAGCACAGCGCTCAGCACTTGACAATTTGCAAAGCCCATACCTTGCCTGTGAGGTTGGTGGGCAATAGCTCCTTCTCAGGGAAGGGAAGGTGCTGGATCAAGGTCATTGGGTGATACCGTCCCAGCTGAGACAGGAGCTTGCCTCTGTGGACTCACAGTTTGGTAGAGAGAGCGCAGAGCAAGAGAGAGAAGACTGGTTGCTGGTCCCGACTCCAACTCACTGGCTCCGTATCTGCGAGCCATTCCTTCCCTTCTCTGGGCCTCGGTTTCCCCATCTGTACAATAAGAGGCCTGGACTAGAATCTAGTCATAACTGAACCAAAGGTCCCTGCCAAGCTCAGACAATCTATGATTCTAGCTGTGTGCATGGTCCTATCAGAACACCAGATCGCCTCCCAGAACTTGGTTGAAAAATAAATGTAATTAACAGAAGAAAATACTACATCCACAGAGCTACCTTTTATCTCCCTGTTACAAAGTAAAATTTAAATAAAAGAGAGATAATGACCAAAAGGAGAAAGAGGCAATCCGTCCTCCAATTGACACGTGGGGGAGAAAATACAGCATCTTCAAAGAGAATGCTTCACCGAGAGGCAGGTACAAAGAAAGGCTGCTTAGTCCGGGTTGCAAGGGGCTGGCTGTGTTATTTTTTGTTTTTTGTGTTTCTTGAGGATTTTTTTTTTGAATATTTGAATTTTATTTTATTTTATTTTTGTACAGCAGGTTCTTATTAGTTATCTATTTTATACATATCAGTGTATACATGTCAATCCCAATCTCCCAATTCATCCCACCACCACCCACCCCAAACCCCGCCACTTACCCCCTTGGTGTCCATATGCTTGTTCTCTACATCTGTGTCTCTATTTCCGCCCTGTAAACCAGTTCATCTCTACCATTTTTCTAGGTTCCACATATATGTGTTAATATACGATATTTGTTTTTCTCTTTCTGACTTACTTCACTCTGTATGACAGTCTCTAGATCCATCCACGTCTCTACAAATGACCCAGTTTCGTTCCTTTTTATGCCTGAGTAATATTCCATTGTATATATGTACCACATCTTCCTTAACCATTCGTCTGTCAATGGGCATTTAGGTTGCTTCCATGACCTGGCTATTGTAAATAGTGCTTCACTGAACATTGGGGTGCATGTATCTCTTTGAATTATGGTTTTCTCTGGGTATATGCCCAATAGTGGGATTGCTGGGTCATATGGTCATTCTATTTTTAGTTTTTTAAGGAACCTCCATACTGTTCTCCATAGTGGCTGTAACAATTTACATTCCCACCAACAGTGCAAGAGGGCTCCCTTTTCTCCACGCCCTCTCCAGCATTTGTTGTTTGTAGATTTTCTGATGATGCCCATTCTAACTGGTGTGAGGCGATACCTCACTGTAGTTTTGATTTGCATTTCTCTAATAATTAGTGATGTTGAGCAGCTTTTCATGTGCTTCTTGGCCATCTGTATGTCTTCTTTGGAAAAATGTCTATTTAGGTCCTCTGGCCATTTTTGGATTTGTTTGTTTGTTTTTTTAATATTGAGCTGCATGAGCTGTTTATATATTTTGGAGATTAATCCTTTGTCCATTGATTAGCTTGCAACTACTTTCTCCCATTCTGAGGGTTGTCTTTTCATCTTGTTTGTAGTTTCCTTTGCTTTGCAAAAGCTTTTAAGTTTCATTAGGTCCCATTTGTTTATTTTTTGTTTTTATTCCCATTACTCTAGGAGGTGGGTCAAAAAAGATGTTGCTGTGATTTATGTCAAAGCGTGTTCCTCCTATGTTTTCCTCTAAGAGTTTTATAGTGTCCACTCTTACATTTAGGTCTCGAATCCATTTTGAGTTTATTTTTGTGTATGGTGTTAGGGAGTGTTGTAATTTCATTCTTTTACATGTAGCTGTCCAGTTTTCCCAGCACCACTTATTGAAGAGACTGTCTTTTCTCCATTGTATATCCTTGCCTCCTTTGTCATAGATTAGCTGACCATAGGTGCGTGGGTTTATCTCTGGGCTTTCTATCCTGTTCCATTGATCTATATTTCTGTTTTTGTGCCAGTACAATATTCTCTTGATTACTGTAGCTTTGTAGTATAGTCTGAAGTCAGGGAGTCTGATTCTTCCAGCTCTGTTTTTTCTTCCCTCAAGACTGCATTGGGTATTCGGGGTCTTTTGAGTCTCCATACAAATTTTAAGATTTTTTGTTCTAGTTCTGTGAAAAATGTCACTGGTAATTTGATAGGGATTGCATTGAATCTGTAGATTGCTTTGGGTAGTAGAGTCATTTTCACAATATTGACTCTTCTAATCTAAGAACATGGTGTACCTCTCCATCTCTTTCTGTCATCTTTGATTTCTTTCATCAGTATCTTATAGTTTTCTGAGTACAGGTCTTTTACCTCCTTAGGTAGGTTTATTCCTAGGTATTTTATTCATTTTGTTGCCATGGTGAATGGGATTGTTTCCTTAATTTCTCTTTCTGATCTTTTGTTGTTAGTGTATAGAAATGCAAGAGATTTCTGTGCATTAATTTTGTATCCTGCAACTTTACCAGATTCATTGATTAACTCTAGTAGTTTTCTGGTGGCATCTTTAGGATTCTCTATATATAGTATCATGTCATCATGTCATGACAGTTTTACTTCTTCTTTTCCAATTTGTATTCCTTTTATTTCTTTTTCTTCTCTGATTGCCGTGGCTAGGACTTCCAAAACTATGTTGAATAATAGTGGTGAGAGTGGACATCCTTGTCTTGTTCTTCATCTCAGAGGAAATGCTTTCAGTTTTTCACCATTGAGAATGATGTTTGCTGTGGGTTTGTCATATATGGCCTTTATTATGTTGAGGTAGGTTCCCTCTATGCCCACTTTCTGGAGAGTTTTTTAATCATAAATGGGTGTTGAATTTTGTCAAAAGCTTTTTCTGCATCTATTGAGATGATCATATGGTTTTTATTCTTCAGTTTTTTAATATGGTGTATCACATTGATTGATTTGCATATATTGAAGAATCCTTCCATCCCTGGGATAAATCCCACTTGATCAGGGTGTATGATCCTTTTAATGTGTTGTTGGATTCTGTTTGCTAGTATTTTGTTGAGGATTTTTGCATCTATATTCATCAGTGACAATAATCTGTAATTTTCTCTTTTTGTAGTATCTTTGTCTGGTTTTAGTATCAGGGTGATGGTGGCCTCATAGAATGAGTTTGAGAGTGTTCCTTCCTCTGCAATTTTTTGGAAGAGTTTGAGATGGATGGGTGTGAGCTCTTCTCTAAATGTTTGATAGAATTCACCAGAGAAGCCATCTGGTCCTGGACTTTTGTTTGTTGGAAGATTTTTAATCACAGTTTCAATTTCATTGTTTGTGATTGGCCTGTTCAAATTTTCTATTTCTTCCTGGTTCAGTCTTGGAAGGTTATACCTTTTAAGAGTTTGTCCATTTCTTCCCGGTTGTCCATTTTATTGGCATAGAGTTGTTTGTAGTAGTCTGTTAGGATGCTTTGTATTTCTGCAGTGTCTGTTGTAACTTCTCCGTCTTCATTTCTAATTTTATTGATTTGAATCCTCTCCCTCTTTTTCTTGATGAGTCTGGCTAACGGTTTATCAATTTGGCTTATCTTCTCAAAGAACCAGCTTTTAGTTTTATTGATCTTTGCTATTGTTTTCTTTGTTTCTATTTCATTTATTTCTGCTCTGATCTTTATGATTTCTTTCCTTCTACTAACTTTGGGTTTTGTTTGTTCTTCTTTCCCTAGTTCCTTTAGGTGTAATCTAACCTTACACCAAAAGGTTTATTTGAGATTTTTCTTGTTTCTTGTGGTAGACTTGTATTGCCATAAACTTCCCTCTTAGAACTACTTTTTGCTGCATCCCATAGGTTTTGGATCGTCGTGTTTTCGTTGTCATTTGTCTCTAGGTATTTTTTTATTTCCTCAGTGATCGCTTGGTTATTTAGTAACGTATTGTTTAGCTTCCATGTGTTTGTGTTTTTTACGTTTTTTTCCCTGTAATTCATTTCTAATCTCATAGTGTTGTGGTCGGAAAAGATGCTTGATATGATTTCATTTTTCTTAAATTTACCGAGACTTGATTTGTGACCCAAGATATGATCTATCCTGGAGAATGTTCCATGTGTACTTGAGAAGAAAGTGTAATCTGCTGTTTTTGGATAGAATATCCTGTAAATATCAATTAAATCTATCTGGTGCACTGTGTCATTTAAAGCTTGTGTCTCCTTATTAATTTTCTGTCTGGATGATCTGTCCATTGGTGTAAGTGAGGTGTTAAAGTCCCCCACTATTTTTGTGCTACTGTTGATTTCCTCTTTTATAGCTGTTAGCATTGCCTTATGTATTGAAGTGCTCCATGTTGGGTGCATATATATTTATAATTGTTATATCTTCTTCTTGGATTGATCCCTTGATCATGATGTAGTGTCCTTCCTTGTCTCTTGTAACATTCTTTATTTTAAAGTCTATTTTATCTGATATGAGTATAGCTATTCCAGCTTTCTTTTGATTTCCATTTGCATGGAATATCTTTTTCCATCCCCTCATTTTCAGTCCGTATGTGTCCCTAGGTCTGAAGTGGGTCTCTTGTAGACAGCATATATATGGGTCTTGTTTTTGTATCCATTCAGCAAGCCTGTGTCTTTTGGTTGGAGCATTTAATCCATTCACGTTTAAGGTAATTATCAATATGTATGTTCCTATTACCATTTTCTTAATTGTTATGGGGTTTTTTTTTTTGTAGATCCTTTTCTTCTTTGTGTTTCCCACTTAGAGAAGTTCCTTTAGCATTTGTTGTAGAGCTGGTTTGGTGGTGCTGAATTCTCTTAGCTTTTGCTTGTCTGTAATGCTTTTGATTTCTCCGTCAGATCTGAATGAGATCCTTGCCGGGTAGAGTAATCTTGGTTGTAGGCTCTTCCCTTTCATCACTTTAAATATATCGTGTCACTCCCTTCTGGCTTGTAGAGTTTCTGCTGAGAAATCAGCTGTTAACCTTATGGGAGTTCCCTTGTATGTTATTTGTCGTTTTTCCCTTGTTGCTTTCAATAATTTTTCTATGTCTTTAATTTTTGTCTGTTTGATTAATATGTGTCTTCTTTCTCCTTGGATTTATCCTGCCTGGGACTCTCTGTGCTTCCTGGACTTGGGTGGCTATTTTCTTTCCCACGTTAGGGAAGTTTTTGACTATAATCTCTTGAAATATTATCTCGGGTCCTTTCTCTCTCTCTTCTCCTTCTGGGACCACTTTAATGCGAATGTTGTTGTGTTTAATGTTGTCCCAGAGGTCTCTTAGGCTGTCTTCATTTCTTTTCATTCTTTTTTCTTTATTCTGTTCTGCAGCAGTAAATTCCACCATTCTGTCTTCCAGGTCACTTATCTGTTCTTCTGCCTCAGTTATTCTGCTATTGATTCCTTCTAGTGTATTTTCATTTCAGTTATTGTATTGTTCATCTCTGTTTGTTTGTTCTTTAGTTCTTCTAGGTCTTTGTTCTTTAATTCTTCTAGGTCTTTGTTAAATGTTTCTTGCATCTTCTCAATGTTTGCCTCCACTCTTTTTCCGAGGTCCTGGATCATCTTCACTATCATTCTTCTGGATTCTTTTTCTGGAAGGTTGCCTATCTCCACTTCATTTAGTTGTTTTTCTGTGGTTTTACCTTGTTCCTTCATCTGGTACAAAGTCCTCTGCCTTTTCATTTTGTCTGTGTTTCTGTGAATGTGGTTTTCCTTCCACAGGCTGCAGAACTGTAGTTCTCCTTGCTTCTGCTGTCTGCCCTCTGGTGGATGAGGCTGTCTTGCTGGCTGTGTTTTGATGCCACTACTGCACAGGACTCAGCAGCCCCCTTGTGCTGCAGGTTACCTGATTAGATAGGCCCTATTGCATCCCCCAGACTCCCCTCCGCTCTGTGAAAGCTCCAGTGATGAGGCCAAGGCAAAGCACTTGGCCAGTTAAACCCATAAGGGCTCTTTGTTTGATCTGAGTTTTGATTTGTTTGTTTAGCAAAATGTCAGACCAATTAAAGCCAGATCGAAGAGCCCTCCAGAGCACAGGCAACTGCAGAGTCACAGAATTCAGGAGGGAGGAGAGGAGGAGCCAAGTGGAGATTGGGGGAATGGGGAAGGGGGGGTCCACCCTGGTGGAAGAAAGCCCCGGGACTGGGTCAACCAGGTCACCCACCAGTGGTTGACCACTGGTGCAGATGTCAGGATGCAAAACCTTGGAAAGATAACTGTGTTTCCGATGACCTGAGGTGGTCCTAATTTCAAATTTGCCCAAAGGAATGTCCTCCTTATCAAGCAGAAGCAGCACCTCCCTTAGGCCTGGTGACTGGGGCTCCTGCTTTAGAGGGCCTCTTCTGCCCTCCTCAGCGCCCACCCTTCCCACAGGGCAAGGAGTCTCCAGCCAAAGGACATGGCCACCCAGAGCCCACAGCTCCCTTTCTAGACCAGGCTGGATGCATCCTGTCACCAGGCCAGGCTCCCTCCTGCAGCCCCCACTGAGCCCTGGCCAGGAAGTCAATCCATGGGCCAGCTTGGGCTCCCCTGCCCTATGTAGGACCCAGGGAGGCCAAAGTGAGTAGAAGGCTTAGGGAACAGAAAGGCCTTGACCAGGGAGATGAGAGTCCTGCTCTCTTGTCCCCCACATCCCCCACTGCTTCTGGGTGAACTGGGGTCAGTCACTCCCTCTCCCTGGCACTCAGTCTGCTCCTGTGCTCAGAGGAGTCACGACTCTTCTCTCCCTCTCCCTCAGCCCCCAAGTCATTAACAGAGCTCAACGAGTGGGTGACATTTGCTGTGCCAGTGCAGACCTGGCAGGGAGTGTGATCACAGTTCCAGAAGCTATCTTTCAGAAGCTGGAGCCTTTAGTGTTTTAGGGGTTTATTTAAAAAAGCAAGTCTAAATCAGAGAAACATGGGAGATCATACTGACCTCCAAAGGCAAACAGTATCATCGGAGCAAGTTATGTCACATCCAAACCCAGCCCCCAAAGGGACCTTTGTACAAAGGTTTTAAGGTAGGAAGAAAAACGTCTCCATGTGAAACAACCCCCCAACCCAGTCCCACCCCCTCTCATCATCACAGCAAGCCAGGTCCCCTGACAGCAGGAGAGATTTTAGTGAAGGGACAGGAATGAACCTGCCTGTGCAACCTGCATTCCCAGTTTGAAAGCTCCTGTCCCACGCCCTCATCTGGGCCCTTACGTCTTTCTTAGAGGCTTTGGTGGCACAAAGCGCATCACCACCACTCCACCGTCACCCCTACAGTCAGTCCCCATGACCGTGAGCATGGCAGACCTTCCAGATGGATCTGGGCTCTAAGGGGTCATCCAAGGCTTTCCCTACATTCAGCTCCAGCAGGTCTGGATGTTAATAACAAAATTACATGCATTGTACTTGCCAACCAAGGAAAATGTGCCAGTAATTTCGAGGCACAAGGGAGTCAGGGCTATCACTGGATGCCTCGGTGTACTAGATAAGAAAATGCAGACAGGCCAAGAGCTACATTAGTGCCTCCAGACCCTGCCATAAGTGGGGATCCCAGAACTGCTCCCCCGGTTGTGATCAAAGCCCCTCTGAATGGCAGGGGCGGAATAAATTATTGGATCGGTCAAGCCATAAACATGTACTTCCTGAGAAGCCCCTATGTGTCCAACGTGGCCTCAAGGTCTGAGAAAGAGAGAACAGCAAGAGTAAGTCACCACCCCTGCCCTCAGGGTGCTTACAAACTAGTTAGGAAGCTGGCACTAACCTTCAGGAAGCAAGGCAAGATAGCGTGCTAAAAGGTCCGGTTCATTTTCTGATTGTTTATACTAATAGGAAAAAAAAAACATTTTTTTGCATTGATTTTGTACACTTAAATCTTGCTATATTCACTTTAATAAATACAAATCATCCAGACTGGAAATTTTTTTAAAAAAATAAAAAGGTCTGGGGTTACACGTGCAGTGTTGGGTTTGAGAAGGAAAATCCCAGTGTGGACAGACATGGTCAGACAGAGCTTTCTAGGGGAGCAGGACTCGGGTGGAACCTTAGGAATAGGTAGGGTTTGGATCGACAAAGGGAAGAAAGGAGGGTGGGCAGGTGGAAGGCGTGGGAGGCGGTGGGGAGGACGCCTGATAGGAGGGCCGGGGATGAGGGGATGGATAGTGGCGCCAAAGTCTGGATGTGCTCCTCGGGTCTTGAGCAGGGAATGGAGAGAAAGGGGGAGCCTAAGAGTCGCTGAGAAGGAACAGGTGCCAGCCCAGATGATGGACTGGGCAAAAGGATGGGGGAGAGTCAAGGGCTCCAGGCTAAGGGATAAGTATGACGGTGCCACCAATAACAATGAAGGAGGCGGCGGGACTTCCCTGGTGGCGCAGTGGGTAAGACTCTGCGTTCCCAATGCAGGGGGCCTGGGTTCGATCCCTCATCCAGGAACTAGATCCCACACGCATGCCACAACTAAGAGTTTGCACGCCACAACTAAGAAGCCAGCGAGCCGTAACTAAGACCCAGGACAACCAAATAAATATATATTTTTCAAATTATTTAAAAAAAAAAAAGGGAGTGGAGAGATGACATGTTTGCTTCGTGCTGGGAGTGCCCTGACGCAGCCGAACCCTGGCTGCCTTTCTGCCCGGATTTCTACTCAGAGGAGTGTGCTGGACCCAGTGACCCCTACAGCTCCCACCTAGCCAGGTGACTCATGAGTCATTGTGTGACTAACTGCTGTCCTATCCTGGGCCGGGAAAGATGACACAGGTGGGCTTTCCCTGGCAGCCCAAGCCCTGACCCCATCCCCTCCCAGTCCTCAGGACACCGTCAGGCTCCCACATGGGCCTCTCAGGTCTGAGGAGACTTGAGACCTGGCAAAGTCGAGATTCGGAGAAAACTTTCTCCTGCTTGCCCTGTTCATGGGCAGCGGGTGTGCATCCCAGGGCCAGGTGCTGGGGTGGAAGTTGCGGGGAAGGGCACTGTGGCCCGGGCACACTCCTGCCGCTGCTCGCCTGCTGCCAGCTTGTCTGTGGCGCTGGGGGTGTAACGGGAGTGGGCTCCCCACAGAGCAGAGAGGGTAAAGCCCACGACCTCCCACCTCAGGAAGCCCCCTCCAGCTCCATGGGGACAGGCTGTGGCTGTCCTCCTGGAAACCCTGCACAGGGAATTTCTGTCACACACTGCAACCTTGTATTAGTTCCCTAGGGCCCCTGTAACAAAGAACCACAAACTGGGTGACTTAAAGAACAGAACTGTATTCTCTCACAGTTCTGGGAGGCTAGAAATCCCAAATCAAGGTGCTGGCAGGGCTGTGCTCTCTCCTCAGGCTCTCAGGGAACATGTTTTCTTGCCTCTTCTGGGGTCTGCAAGCGATCCTTGGCATCCCTTGGATTGTAGATGCATCCCTCCAGTCTCTGCCTCTGTCTCCCCGGGTGTCTTCACACCATCTTCCCTCTGTGTGTGTTTCCCTTCCCCTTCTTTTTTTTTTTTTTTTTTTTTTTTTGCGGTACGCGGGCCTCTCACTGTTGTGGCCTCTCCCATTGCGGAGCACAGGCTCCGGACGCGCAGGCTCAGCGGCCATGGCTCACGGGCCCAGCTGCTCGGCGGCATGTGGGATCCTCCCGGACCGGGGCACGAACCCATGTCCCCTGCATCGGCAGGCGGACTCTCAACCACTGCGCCACCAGGGAAGCCCTCCCTTCCCCTTCTTATAAAGGACACTAGTCATATTGGACTAAGGGCCCATCCTACTCCAGTAAGACACCTTAATTACATCTGCAAAGATCCTATTTCCAAATAAGGTCACATCCACAGGTCCTGATCTCCTGTGGCCTCGGCCTGCAGCAACTTGAAGCAGGATTTTGATTCCCGGCCAGAGATTGAGGTCGGGCAGCGGCAGTGAGGGCGCTGAATCCTAGCCACCAGACCACCAGGGACCAGTGGCCAGCGACAAGGCCCTGGCCTGTCAGCTATGAAGAAATGAATTTCCACACAGAGACGGAAAGTAGTGAAGCAAGTAAAGTGTTTATGAGGAGGAAAAAGAGTACAGTACGTGTGGATAGACACATGGGCGGGCCTAGAGAGAGAGAGTTGCTCACTCGTGGCAGTTTAAATCACTTTTGTGTGGCATTTCTTCTGGGTTTCCTTTGACCAGTCATCTTGCTTTGTCTGGTTCTGAGTCCATATTTGGTTGATCTCAGGGTCCTCCCCTGTGTGCTTGTGCATCTCTTAGCCAAGATGGATTCTAGTGAAGAGGCCTATGGGTAGCTGGCATCACTTACTATGGGGTGGCACCCCTTCCCTTTTTGACCTCCATGGAGCCTTTCTGTGCATGTGCAGTTGGGGAGGTCTCCTTGATTTCAAGAATGAGGAATATGTGGTCTCTTATCTTCCATCTGGGCAGGGCCCAGCCTCCTCCATCATCCTGCTTTTATGGAGTTTCTGCTATTATGGAGTTTCTGTCCACAGGAGAGAAACAGTTCAGCCTGGGGCCCATCTATCTCCTGCCTTAGTACCAGGACCTAGGACTGGACATATCTTTTTGGGGGACACAATTCAAACCACAACAGTCCCCAAGCCCAGTGATTTATTATCCATAACTGCATGCTTTCCAGACCTCTGGAAGCTCAAGTGCTCTCCTTTCCAATATCCTACAACTGCCCTTGTCTGAATGCAACCAGCCTCCTAACAGAGACTCCTTCTTTGTCGAGAGTCGACAAGCCAAGCTTCTCCTGTGCACTAACCCTAGAGCAGTGGTCAGCAAACTGACCAAGGGCCATATCCAGCCAGCCACCTGTTTTGCTGGAGCCCAGCCATGCCCATTCTTTTTTTTTTTTTTTTTCGGTATGCGGGCCTCTCACTGCCGTGGCCTCCCCCGTTGCGGAGCACAGGCTCCGGACGTGCAGGCCCAGCGGCCATGGCTCACGGGCCCAGCCGCTCCGCGGCATATGGGATCCTCCCAGACTGGGGCACGAACCCGTATCCCCTGCATCGGCAGGCGGACTCTCAACCACTTGCGCCACCAGGGAGGCCCCATGCCCATTCTTCGTATCCTATTGTCCATGGCTGCTTTTGAGCTACAGCAACTGAGTTGAGTCGTTGAAACAGAGACCTATGGCCTGCGAAGCTTAAGATATGTACTGTGGGTTCTTTGCAGAAAAAGTTTGGTGACCCCAGCTCTAGGGTATTCACAGCAATGACCCCTAAATACTACCTTCCAAGCAATTAAAGAAAGATGGTGGTATCTCCTTTTGTCTCTGAAAGGATTCTGATATTCAGGGTCATTTCAGAGTTGAGTGTTTTCTCATCTCTAAGATGGGAATAAAAATACGACCCACCTCCTAGGGTTGGGGGGTGGATTTAATTAAATAATTCATGTAAAGCATTAACCAGGGTGCATGGCACATAATGAGCATTCAATAGACATTAGCTGTTTTCATTATTACTATCACTTTTCTGAGATTCTGGGCAGAGTAGAAGACCAGAGGCAGTGGAGGACCAAGTCCCACCCTCATGTGAGAATACTGCCCCCACCTCCCGGGCCCCGACCCTGTGCTTATGCTCCTTGGCAAGCAGTCAAGAGAGGGACTGACTCATCCATTTTATGGCTGGAGAAAGCAAGACCTGGTGAGTTTCAGGGTCTCAGCTGGGCCCACCATGCAGCAGAAACAGGGCTGCCATCCAAGTCTCAAAGGCCCCACAGTTGTCCGTGACCCGCGTCCCACCCCCTTCACACGTACACTGTTTGTCAGTTCTGCTCCCCACGTACACGGGCAGTGGACAGCTAGGGTCCCCTGGCACCTCCCCACCAGCTCTCAGAGCCAAGGCTGATTGCTTCCATGCAATTTGAATTAATCTCATACTTCAGGTGGAGCTTGGCTAATCAGGGGAGACAAGAAGCCGAAGTGGGTGCAATCAAATTAACAACGCTAGGCCCTGGCTCTTTAAGAAGGAAAAAACAAAGCAGGCACCAGAAGGCACCCCCAACACCAGCCCTTCCCCAGGGGGAAGCCTGGAGCGGCTGCCAGGGCTGAACGCAAAGAGCTTCTCCCACCCACCCCGCCCCTCCCCAGGCAACCACCCCAGATGCCAACAATGCCCCTTTGTGGCAGCTTATCTCACACTGCCAAACAGGGCTGCGGTTCTTGTCAGGGTCTTGTAAACAAGGAGCAGAGACACAAGCCTTTGGAGGGAGGGAGGGGAGTGGGCTGAGTTGGGGAGAAGGAGGGGCCCACTCACCTCAGATGGGTGCCTGTAATCCTTTCGGAAACAAAAGGAGATGAGAGCCTCTGAGCTGGAAGGTTCCCTCCTCCCATGGCAAGGTGGTGTGCAGAGCTCTCTAGAGCCTTCAGGGCACACGTTTTCCCCTGGAAAAACCTCTCCCAAAGGCAAGGAGGAGGACATCCAGAAAAGCATTTTAGCGTGCCAGAGAAAGCATCCTTTTTAGCAAGAAACTCTACAAGACTCTTGGAGAGATTTAGGTTAGACTCTCAGAAGGACTTCCTGAGACAGTCAAGTCCCGTCCATCACTTCACTGCCCTTCTTCCAACCTTATCGGCCTTGAGGTTGTCCTGCCTGAGGCAGAGGAAGGACCAGAGGGATATCCACTTGCATGGGGATGGAAGAGGAGGGTCATCCAGCACTAGGGTTCTTCCCTCAGACCCTGTGAAAAGCTCCTCAACCCCCTCCCCCCAGGCCACCCACCTAGAAGAGCAGAACAGCCTAACACCTTGGTGTCCGGGTTCCCAGACCAATCTGCTTCACCCCCAGTTTGGCTGCATTTCTCTTCAGAGAAGCTGGACTCTTTGCACGCCCATTCTGCTCTCCTGCCTCCTGCCCTTCTCTGACCAGTGTCACATCATGGCTAAAACCACAGATGCCCTGAATCCTGGCTCTGCTGCCTACTAGCTGTGTGGCCTTGGGCAATTGACTTCTCTAAGCCTCAGTTTCCCCATCTGTAAAGTGGGAATAAAAACAGGGTTGTTCTGAGGATTAAATGAGTTACCGCATGTAAAGGAATACAGAATAGTGCCTACAAATAGTAAGCCTGAAATAATGTGAACTTCTAGGATTATCATACACTGGTGCCCACGAATGGGGTTAAGAAGTACCCCAGGCTTCCTTTTGGAATGCAACATTCCACACCTCTTTCCCATTTTATCAGGCCTCTCCCAACAGCTGGTGGCATTCATGCCCTTCCTCTTCCACGTCCTGCTTCCTGAACACACTGCTCTCCTCCTTTGGGTATTCCTTACTGAATCTTCCCTCCCTGGTGACTCGGGGACTGTCAGAAACACCAGCTGAGCTCCAATCATCAGGCGGAAGAGAGGGAGGGGGACAGAGACAGAGAAGGCCCGACTCACCGCCCCCCTAACTCCTGCCCCCAGCCCCAGCTGGCCCTGGACTGGCCTCCTGCCCCACCGGCCCAGCCCTTCAGTTCTCAGCCTCCTGCACTGCCCCCAGGACTCCTCCACATCGTGTTATTCCCACCCAGCTTCCTACTTCTGGGACAAAGCCCAAGGTGGGAGAATAGTCCACCAGGCAGAAGGATAAGGCTGGATGAAAGCAGAGGAAAAGGCGCTGGTGAATTGTCAGGGGACTTGGGGCTGCTGCTTCTTGCCGCTCACCGGCTGTGTGACTTTAGACAAAACACTTAGCCTCTCTGAGCCTCCATTTCCTCCTAAAAGCCCCCAGGCTACCTCCTTAACAGGAATGAAGCTCCTGATAAAGGATGTTCTGGTGTTCTGTAAACTGCAAAGATCAGCCCACCCCAGCTTATGGGTGGGATCCCAGAGAAGAGGGAAGCTGGAGCGATAAAGGAGGGGCCGAGTAGGTGCAGAGTTTATAATCCCCATGGCAGGGTCTAGGGGCCCTAGAACTCCATCCCCAATCCTGGGGGTTGCTCAGAAAGTCTGTGGCTGCTCAGGGTGAAACGGGGGAGTGAGGAAGCAGAGCTGTCTTGTGGTGTTTTAAAAATCTATCAGCCTCTCACATCAAATTAAAATGTAAATAGCAGCTGGTCCAGGCAGGACCTGGGGGTGACAGGAGCTGGCCTGCGAGTAATTTCACAGACGGGAACCAGTTACATCGGATTCTGACAACTGTCTTGTTTCTGAAATTGATTTCCTCTCCCCTCGGCTTGCTGCCCCAGGAGGGCCCTGGAGCGAGGGGAGGGGGTGAGTCCACTGTGGAGGCTGGTGCCTTTCTCCTCTCTGTGGCTCCAGCCAATAAAGCCCCATTGGATCCAGGAGGAGGAAATCTGGGAATTCTGCAGGGCTATAAGGCCGTGGCCTGCAAGCCAGAGGCCCAGCGAGGCTCCTTCCTGCCCTGGAGTGAGTCTGTGGACCAGGGCAGGCTGCCCCAGGGCACTGGGGGAGCCTGCCTTCTTTCCACAAAAACATGCTAAGTCCTGAACAGGGATGCTCCTACCCTGGAGTCTCACAGTCAGAGCCAAGGACACTGCAGTATGACATGTGCCATGCCAGGGACACTCGATGCCCAGAGGAGGGGTATCTGCAGTGACATGGGGTGTCAGGGAAGGGCCCTGGAAGTCATCAGGAAGCCCCTTTGGGTTCGACCAGAATTTGCCCCAATTTGGCCATGTGCAGTGCCGGCGTTATACCAAGTACGAGGGTTGTAAAGCTTTGAATGAGACTGGCCTAGCTCACCCCAGGACCTTCCACAGGACCCCAGGGAAGAGCCCACCTAAAGGAGCTGTGTTGGAAGGAGCTATGTAGTAAGGGGCAGCTCACCCACTTGGGTCTCCTTGATGCCCTTAAGCCCAGCCCCTCCCTGCTCCCAAGTCCCCAGAGAATCTCTTACTGCACCCCTCTTTGTAAAAAGAAATTAGGTTTCCCTGGCTGTTAATTGAATTACACTGCAGGAAAGCAGAGAAGTTGTATCTCATTAAAGCCTCCTGTGTCCTACTGGAGCACTGTGTTGCCTTTGCGGCTGCTATTAGCACTTGTCACGCAGAACTCAGCCCTGTGCATACAGTCCCCGCCCCCTCCCTGGCTCTCCTGCCCATTCCCCTAAAGCTGGAGTCCCTGACACCTGCCCTAGGAGAGGCCTGCTGAGGCTGCCCACCATAGAGAAGTCACAATGTTTTGCTGACAACCAAATTCCATTTCCCAAAGCCAGATTCTTTGTGCATGCATGGCAGACAGGCAGACAGCCAGAAGTGGCCAGCCCCTACAGTAGGACAGGCTTAAAGAGGGAAAAACTGCCTTCTGGAAGCTTCAGTTTCCTCATCTGAAAAGCGGGGATAGTAAGACTTACTTCTCATGGCTGTTTCTGGGGAAGGCCAGTAAGCAATGAACCAAGAGGCCAAGGCATCCAGCAGACTGCCTGCTCCATCAGGGGCATTGTGGGCACAGGAAGGCCATGGTGCTTGGTCAAGAAATACATCAGGACCCAGGTTTCAAGCTGGGGAATAATAACAGTACCTACCCGCATGACTTAATTCATGTAAAGTACTAGAATACTGCCAGCACATGGTACATGGGAAGTTCCCAGTAAAAGGTAACCATAAAAGTGTGTGTGTGTGTGTGTGTGTGTGTAGAGGGAGGGTGCGCTTATGTGAGGCAGGGCTGTGAGTAGATATGTGTTAGACAATCACATCAGGATATTGACATGCAATTGACAATTGCATCAGGCTACCTGTGTATGACGACACCACGTGTGAGTTTACGGTAAGGGTGTCAGAGTGTAGGCTGTGAGGGTGACTGTGTTTGTGACTGTCCATTGGGGGTGTTTTTGACGTTGCCTCTGTGTATGTGTGTGTGCGCATGCATCTGTGCTCCTGCAGGTGACCGCACACGAACGTCTCTCTAGGGAATTTCTGGGGTCTGCCTTCAACCCAGGAAGTGCTCTGGAGCACAGCCAGGTCTCGGTGCAGTGAGGATTCAACTATGTGTATCACTGTGATTCAGTGAAGCAGAGCGGCTTTGTGGTCCAGAGCAAGAAGCAAAAGAGAGAGAGATGGAGGGACGAGGAGAGCAGATAGAGCGGGCACCCGCTGCCCTGGGCTCCCCGCTATTAGGGGGCTGCCTTGTTAAGTACAGCAGCCAGGAGGGCGGAGGCCCCTGGTCTGTGAGCTCAGGAGGGCAACCAGGCCCTTGGAGGCCTGGACAGGGTCTGGGGGAGGGGCACAGTGACAGAGTCCCCTGTTCTGGCCTTGACAGGCAGACTGCGTAGGGCAGGAAGAAAAGAGGAAGCAGGTCCTCTGCTTCTTGCCCAGGATGAGGGGCTGAAGACCCCTATACGCAAGAAGAGTATGCTCACAGAATCCTCCCATAACAATGAGCTGGATTCCCAGACCATCTTTCCTCTCTCCTGAGACCCGGACACCCGCAGGGGCCCAAAGACATGGAATCTTCTCTGTGCTGCCCTGGAATCTTCTCCACGCTGCCCAGGTGGTCTAGTATGGGGAGCTCCCTGCCTCCACTGCAGCCCTTTCCCTAAACAGCCAAAACTACTGGAAAATTCCTTCTTAGGCCAAACAGGAGGTCTACCTTCCCCCTTTTGAAGAGCTGTTGTGCCACGTCCCACCCAACTCCCTGTAAGTTACATGCTCCCAGTTTCCAGCCACTCTTCAAATGGCATGGCTTGAAGTCTGTCCATCTTCCTGGTCGCACTCCAGCTTGTCAATGTCCTCCATCATGTAGAGAGCCCAGAACGAGACGTGATGTTTCACGAGCAATTTGGAGCTTGTCATTCTATGTTCTGAAGACCTGGGCGCTAGTTCTCCTGGCATCAGTTCACCTTCCACCATTAGTGTTAGAGCTTCATACGTTATGTATCGCCTCTCCCATCTGTCCACTTTTAAGAAGTGTTGCTGTTTATTAGTATGACCAGGGCAAATCACTTCTCTGCGTGGCCTCAGTTTCTTTATTTGTAAAACGAAGGGTCTTTGTAGATGATCTATACCTGTGCCCTTCAGTAGAAACAAAATGCAAGCCGCCTGTGTAATTTAAAATCTTCTAGTTGTCACATGTTCAAAAAAGTAAAAAGGAACAGGTGAGATTCACTGTGATAGTATATCTTATGTAACCCAATATACCTAAAATATTAACATGTAATCACCGTAAAATTATTAAGGAGCTATTTTACATTCTTTCTTTTTCTTCCTGTGTTTTTGAAGTCCAGTGTGTACTTTACAGTCACAGCACATCTCAGTTTGGACTGGCCACGTTTCTAGTGGCCAATAGCAGCGTGTGGCTAGTAGCTACTCTACTGAACGTTATGTGGGCTCTGCAACTCTAGGACTCTGTGATTCTGTAAAACAGATGGCAAGTAACATCTTACGGTGTGCGTGTATTTATCTGATGCTTTTCTTGGAACAGGAGAGGAGCATGAGACGCTTGGGGTGGGCATAGTACCCATAATGAGCTTGAGGCTCGGAGAAGTCAAGTCGCCTGTATTAAAGACCACATAGCTGGGTAGAAACACGTCCATCTGGCCCCCAAGCTCTTCAAGCTGGGTGGGGTCCACAGAAGCAGTCTCTTCTTCTTCACAGATGAGCTCCCTTGAACCTGCCCTGAGCTGCGGGGCTGTGAGAACATCGGGTTCTGCTGCATGCTGTTTGCTGCCGTAACAATGGTGAAGGGAGCCCACCCCCACCCCCGAGCCCCAGGTGTGGTTAATACTCAGGGCTGAAGGACCAAGAGGGCTCTTGAGGCCCTGTTGTCTCTGGTTGCCCCTGTGTCTGTCTCTTTGAACAAACCTGATTGGGAAGACCCTGGGAGGTGGGGCTGGCACGTATGAATACACAGGCTGTGCACGGCTCAGAGTTACGTAGCTAAGGGGCAAGTAAAGTCTGGAACCCAGTCCCTGCTCCACTGGCCAAGCTGTGGCTCCCAGCACCATGTTGCATCCAGCCAGAGGGGTGCCTTTATAATTCACACACAGGCCCTGGACAGGCTGGTACAGCCCTACCTGGAGAGCAAAACAGGCATGAGCTGCCAGTTTCTCACTCTGGTGCAGAGCCTTGAGGTCCTCCTACCAAAGAAAGACTCATCATTTCCCCTTCCTTCTTTGGACCTGTGACCTACGCTGAGGCTTGACCCTGCCCCCATCCCCCTTCACACGCGCGTGCACGCTCGTGCAGGCGCACACACCCCCCCCTCAGCATGAACACCCCCGTCTCGTCTGTGGCTTCAGCGGCAGCCTCTTGAGAGCTAGGCCTCCTCTTCCGCAGGAAGGCCTCAGGGCTCAGGCCAAGCAAGGGTGCCAGGCCCCAGTCTCTGTCCATTCACTGTGCGGGGAGCAGAAACAGCTCGTGCGCCCCTCCCGCCACATCCCGGCATTTCAATCCTCCGGGAAAAATGGAGGCTTCTGCAATGCAAGGCCTGACTTGTTGATGTAAAATCTTACTCTATATTCCACCCAGGTTTATACGAGTGAATTATGCAAATCTTTGATAGAAAAATATTCCTCTGCACATCCTTGAGAGTGTAAAACCTTAGTCAATAATTCATACTCGCATGTCTCTGACTGCAGGCTTTTTCTTCATTATAACTTGCACCTTGTTATTTGTGTTCCACGTTTTATTGTATATTGGTGTGATGCCGTGCATTATAAAATTTATCTGCTTCATTATATGATGAGCCGGGGCTGGGGATTGTGCTGAGATGCTGGTGCAGGGGCCAGGGTCCAGAGCTGCCCTCAGGATCCAGTCCCACATGACAGAAGGCAGAGGAGGTGGCTGGCTGCATGGTGACTTCAGGGAATGCCAGAAACCACCCTTCATCCCCCAGACCTGTTCCAGATGTCCCCTCACCTGCTGACTGGCGTCTCAGGTCCCACTATTACAACTCCATGCCTTCCTTCCTTTCTCCAAAGGCTTATTTGTCCTTAGAAGTCAGAGGACCCTGGAGAGTTTGCTGGGAAGAATGTTGTCTGAGTAGGTGTTTAAAACTGGTGACGCAGTGGTTGAGAGTCCGCCTGCCGATGCAGGGAACGCGGGTTCGTGCCCCGGTCTGGGAGGATCCCACATGCCGCTGAGCAGCTCGGCCTGTGAGCCATGGCCGCTGAGCCTGCACGTCCGGAGCCTGTGCTCCGCAATGGGAGAGGCCACAACAGTTAGAGGCCCGCGTACCGGGAAAAAAATAAAAATAAAAAATAACTGGAGGGGAGGGACTTCCCTGGTGGTCCAGGGGTTAGGACTTGGAGCTCTCACTGCAGGGGGCCCGGGTTCAATCCCTGGTCAGGGAACTAAGATCCCGAAAGCCAAGCAGGCAGCCAAAAACAAAACAAACCAAAACTGGAGGGGAGAAAAATCCTGAGGATGCTAGGAGGGAAAGAAAGGGGCATCCACAGAAGTGGAGCGGGGATGTGGTGCCCCAGAGGGGAGCCTCCGGGGTGGGGGGTTGTAAAGAGAGAGAAGACAGAGCATCCTCTTGTCACATGGCCCAAGCAGGCCAGTGAGGGGGTGGCTCTCTACTCTGCAGACCTCAGTGTGAGCAGGGGTCCTTCCCGCAATGCGGGGCTGGGAAATGCTGTCTGATTCTCGCAGTCAGCCACGGTGCCCCCTAATGTGTGTACTCCGGCATGGCTCATGGGCACTCGTCTGGAGACGAGAGCCCTGGGGACCTGTACTCTAAGAGGCAAGGTTTCCCAGGAAAGTGGTGAGGAAATGGCAAGGACAAGGACAGTCCTCCAGCTGCATGGATCTCTTATCTCTCGGGATCTGCCCTGCACATCACTGCCTCTGAGCCTTTGCTCCAGCAGTTTCCACCACTTAGGGCACCCTTTCTCCGCATGTGTAACCTGCCACGTCAGATGATGAGCACTTCTCCTAGCACAGTGCTTAGCAATCTTTCCTGGAACTGCTATTGTGTTGTCTGTTCTCACCGCTGCAGCGAAGCTCCCTGAGGTTGGGTTTGTCCTGCTCACTGTTGGTTCCAGAACCCAGCATAAGGTCTGGCACCTAGTAGGTGCTCCATCAATGCTCGTTGAATGGCTGGGTGATGCCTTCCCTGACACTCCTCCGCCAAAATTAATTTCCCCTGATACCTCCTTGAAAAACTCATCTGATCTTCCTATGTTCGTGTTGCTCGCACAGGTGCCTACCTCCCCCTCCCCTTCCCCCCTCCTCCCAGGAGGCAAGGACCCCATCTCCCCCAAGCCTGGCACCATGCTGCGTAATGGCATAGGTGCTGGATGCATGTTTGTTGAATTGATGGGGGGAAAAGGGGACAGGATGTCACTGGCCCGAGACCATCTTTCCCTCTACCGCACCCTCCTCCTGCTGCTGCCCATGGTGCTCAGGCCTGGAGGAGGCTCAGGATTGAGACGCCTCTTGTGAGGGCAGTGGGCGGGCTCTCCTGACGGCCAGCCAGGGCCTTGGCTGTTTCATGACGATTTTCTCAGGTCATTGGTTGGGGGATGGGGGATGGGGGAACCTATTAGTGGGCTTGAAGGTTCTTAACTATGGTGCTGCTAGCCAGGGTTTTCTGTTGCATTTTGTTTGGAAGAACAGGAGAGTTTCTCAGCTGTCTGGGAGGGCCCTGCTGCCTAGAAGCAGGGGGTAAACCAGCTGACCGCTGTGGAGAGAGCTCGAGCCATGGACACAAAGCAGAGGCACCAGGCGTGTAACCCAGGGTCCACAGACCTCCCCGCCAAAGGTGCATGGATCCAATTCAAGGGGTCCATGAATTTGGGCTGGGGTAAAACGGCATCTTTTTTTTCACTAACTTCTGACTGAAATTTTGTACTTCTTCCATTTTGAACGTAAGCAACGAACCACAGCAGTAGCAGCACATGTGACTGTGACCAATAGGTATTTTCATACCACAGCCCTGGCAGATATCTCAAAATATCATTTGTGCTCATCAGTATTACAAAATTGTTCTAATACAATCCAGCACTAGATCTTACTTCATAAAGAGGAATACAGAACATATATTATGTGATCTACTGTATCAAAAGTTTGCTTTTGAATGTTCATATTGGTATAACCATACTTCAGCATATCTGGTTTCCTTTGTCATTTTATGTATATTATGCATTTTAAAAGATTCTGAAAAGGGGTCCACGGAATATCAGAACCCCTGGTGAAGAGAGAGGCTGCCCCCGTCGTGGAGGGGCTGGGGAGAAAGGTACAGGCAGTGGGGTTTTCTGTACCCTCCCCCAACCGTTACTATACCCTCCCCCTGGGGCTGAGGTGTTCTGCGGGGAGGGGCAGTGGGGGGCGGGTCCTCGGCGCTGGGCACGTGCTCTCCCCGGGCTGGCCTCCCTCCGCCCTCACTGGGACCTCCTGCGCCTCCTCCCCTCCCCAGTCCCGGCCATGATCACCTCCCACCCCAACACCACCATCGCCATCAAGGGCCACGCCAAGGAGCTCAACTGCACGGCGCGGGGCGAGCGGCCCATCATCATCCGCTGGGAGAAGGGGGACACGGTCATCGACCCCGACCGCGTCACGCGGTACGCCATCGCCACCAAGGACAGCGGCGACGAAGTTGTCTCCACGCTGAAGGTGAGCACCCACGCCCCAGTCTCAGAAAGTGGGGAGCCCACAGCTATTGCATCTGTATCCAAAGGAGGTGAATGGGGAGTCTGAGAACCCCTCCTCCACCCCAAAAAGTACCTCTCCTTTTCCCTCCTTCATCCATCAACCTCTGCCTTAGAACCTCACTCTATCCCCTTTCTGACAACTCCTCACCTTTAAATGTGTGGAATCCCCAGCCCCTCCCTCCCAGGACACCCCCAGCCCCTCCTTCCCTCCCCCCAGGATGCCCTCAACCCTCTCCCTCCCTCCTGGACCCTCTCAGCCCTTCCCTCTATCCTGGGTACCCCCCTCAGCCCCTCCCTCCCTCCTGGACCCTCTCAGCCCCTCCCTCTATCCTGGGTCCCTCCTCTCAGCCCCTCCCTCTATCCTGGGTCCCCCCCCTCAGCCCCTCCCTCCCTCCTGGACCCCCTCAGCCCCTCCCTCTATCCTGGGTCCCCACCCCCTCAGCCCCTCCCTCCCTCCTGGACCCCCTCAGCCCCTCCCTCTATCCTGGGTCCCCCCCCTCAGCCCCTCTCTCCCTCCTGGACCCCCTCAGCCCCTCCCTCTTTGGGAACTCCTCAGCTGGCCTCCCTGCAGGGACTCTTCCACACTTCCATCCTTTAAACTTTCTGGAAAGAGGAGCCCTTGACAAACCCCTGGTGCGTCCCCTCCCAGAAGAAGGTGGCCTTGCTGATCCCTGGCTAGATGGGCCCCCTTCAGCAGACCAGCTCTAAAAGACTCTCCCCATTCCTCCCTCTCTCCCTGCCGCTGCCCCCCAGCTCAAGCCTGCTGACCGTGGGGACTCTGTGTTCTTCAGCTGCCATGCCATCAACTCGTACGGGGAGGACCGGGGCTTGATCCAACTCACGGTGCAAGGTACCTCACCTGCCCCACGCCCCAAGCCCCTTCCCCTGGGACCCTCACTGCCAACTCCCCTCAAGAGCAGGGACACCGCCCACATCTAGTGGAGGCTGACCGGAAACAGCTCTGAGGAAAGGCTCCATCCAGCCTCCTTCCTGCCCAAAGTGGGGTGATAGGGTCTTTCCAGGCACACTGCATACAGCGAGGTTTGCAATGGCTGCGGCCCCTGTGGAGCCTACCGCTGCTCCCAGAGTGGGGGGCCTGGATTTGTGGGCGCAGACCCTGCAGGAGGTGTGGGAAGGGAAAGTCAAGCTGGGAAAAGTTGGGAGCTCTGCATGGGGGAAAGTAGGCTGTCAGCTCCGAGGAAAGGGGCTAAGGAAGAGAGGGGAGCAGGGCAGGAATGGAGCAGGCCCCCCTCTGCCTTTGAGCCCTGCTGCCGGGCACCCTTCACCTCCTCCTGCCTTGCCTGAACTCCAGGGCTCAGGGCCCTTGGGTGGATCACAGGTGACACGGATCCCCCAGGGCAGATCCCTGGTCCTCTGTACGGGTCGGCAGGAGGCCAAACTCTCTGCTGCCATCCTCACTTCTACCCCCTTCCCCTGCCACCCCCCAGAACCCCCCGACCCCCCAGAGCTGGAAATCCGGGAGGTGAAGGCCCGGAGCATGAACCTGCGCTGGACCCAGCGATTTGACGGGAACAGCATCATCACGGGCTTTGACATTGAATACAAGAACAAATCAGGTGGGTGAGGGCTGGGCCTGCCGTGACCCCTTGCACCATGTGCCGGGACGGTGCCCCTCTGTGGGACAGCCCCTACGTGTCGGGGCTGCCCATCTAAGGCAGACACACAAGCCCCTGTGTCTTCCAAAGGGAGGAACATTGGTCAGGTTAGGAACCCTGGGAGCAAACAGGGGGACCCTCAGTTGATGGGGAGGGCGTGTCAGCCCCTTTTTCCCAGGAATGTCCCTGGGCAAGTCCATAGGGTGGTCTGATTTAGAGCAACTTAAAGGCCCTGAGCCAGGGGGCTATGGGCTGTATCTGTGCGGTCAGAGACATCAGAGTTTCACTGGGTCATCTAGGCACTCCTGGTTTGGGATGATGGGGATGCTTGGGAGTCAGAGAGCTGGTCCTTGCCAAGAATGAGTCACTGGGGGATGGGAGTCCCTGGAAAAGCATAGATCTAAGTTTCCTCCTCCAAGAAGCCCTCCCAGATCCCTCCCTTGGGACCCTAGCTAGCTCCTGAGGCTGCCCGCCACTGTAAAGCCATGTAGAGCAGAGTGAACAATGGACCCCTAGGTCTCTGGGGAAACAAGGGACCCACAGTCGTGTGGCAAGAATGGCAAGGAGGAGACGAGAGGCCTGGACAAGAGGCCAAGCCAGAAAAGAACAATCATGTTTGTATCTGTGTGACTCTCTCTAGAAGGTACAGGCAACAGGGGGCTGCCCCCTCACTCCCAACACAGGAGTGAGAGAACGAGAAGCATGCTTCTCCTTTTGGGTTCTTTCATACCTTCGGAATTCAAGACCATAAGCCCATATAAGCTTTTCAAAATAATTTTAAAATAAAACACAGAAAGAGAGTCTGGAAAACTCAAGCCGCCCCAGCCCCCTTCTCCCACCAACTCCAATTCACCTTCCAGGTCTTAGCATAGATCCAAGGTTTTGTTTCCTCAAAAGCTTTCCAGACCCTTCCTCTCTTCCTTAACATAGCACATGGTCATTGGCCAGCTGGCTCTCCACTCCCCTAGAGGGACAGCACCTGGCATAGCGTCCACAGCAAACCTCTGAGCTGTATTCGCCTCTTGAGAAGCCACTGTGTCCGGGCACTGGGCTCGTCATCCTTGATACAGGTTTCAGCAAGGAGGAGCCCTGCCCTCAGAAGCTTACAGTTCAGTTGGGGAGAAAAGTCAGCTCACAGCCAGCACCCCTGGGAGGTCACTCTCAGTGCAGGAGGCGGGCCATAGAGAGGAGGAGGGGCTCTGCCCACAGGGGTCTTCAGGGAAGCATCTCTTCGGTCCCTATAGACGGACGCTCCACTGAGCTGGGAGAAGATGGAATGCTAACAGGCCTAGATTCAGGGAGATGGGAACAGCCGAGCCCCAGCGAGATGCAGCGCTCTCCAGGGAGCAGCACGTCTAGCAGAGGGTTCACAGACCCGGTTCCTGGTCAATAAGACTAAAATGTGCTCTGGGCTCCAGGTTGGGGGAGAGGGGGGCTCTGGGCTGAGCTTTTCCTTCCTTGGGGAAGGTCATTGAGAGCTACTAACAATGTCTGTGGTCCCAGAGAGAGACTTGGCATGGCACCTTGAAAAGGATCACCAGGTGTCAACAGGAAGGAGAGGTATCCAGAAGCTGAGTGAGCAGGCTGCCGCAGCCCTGCATCTGGGACAGGTGATGAGCGGTGGCTGGGCCTCAGTGGAGGCAGAGGACACGGGGAGGAGAGGAAGCCCACTGTGTTCATCTCACACCTCGGGGCTTCCCGAGTCTGGGCACAAGCTCCCCAGGAGAGCTCCCCATCTCCCCAGAAAGATGGGCCAGCATCTCCCTGCCTGGCTGATGTGGCCTGTCGGGGGCGGGGAGTGGATGCCTGGACTGTCACTCGGGCCCCTCCCCTATTGCTCCTTTTGACTGCCGCTCTGCCCTCCTCCCCCATGCTGCCCCATTGCCCACCCGGCCCCTCCACTGACCGCCCCCTAATGTGTGGAAACCTTTCCTGGGGCACTGCTCAGCAGGGCGAAGCTGAGAACATCACACATCTGGAGAGCAGTGCAGAAGGAGAGGTAGGCAGGGAAGATGCTATTTTCAGAGCTCATCCACATCTTCCCCCAACCCCCTCTGGCTCTCCTGAAAGATGAGGAATGGCCATACCCCACCCCAGAGCCAGGATGGATGGCAAGGTGGAGAGGAGGGTAATGAAAACTCAACCTCAGACTCTCCCATCCACAAGGGCTTTGCACCTGTAAAAAAAAAAAAAAAAAGCAAAATAAATCACAGGATCAAGAGCACAGAGAAGCTGGCTGGTCCTTTCTCCTGTCTTTAGGTAGGACTACTCCAGGCCGCCCCACTCAGACGGGCATCTATCCTGGCACTTAGGAAAAGGAATCCCATGGGAACTGCAGTGAATTACCATATTGGAGTCAGGCAGATGCCGTGAGCATAGCACAGCTTCCTTGTCTGTGAGGGGGAAACAGTAATGCCTACCTTGTGGGATTGTTTTGAGGAATAAAGAGAAAGCATCTAGCATGGGGCTATAGTCAACCTTTAAAAAATGTAAGTTCCTCTCCTCCTTCTAACTCAAATACTTCATGTGGCAATTTATAGTCCTGTGGGACTTGCAGGCTGAAATATGTGTCTGTCAGTCAGCAGCGTGTACTGAGTGCCAATAATATTCTTGCAGAATCATGCACCAGCCATGTGGTAGGGAACGAGAAAGAACACGGAGACAGAGTGTTGCCCTTGGAGCTTACAATGCAGTTGGAGTGAGAATAAACACTGTGTACACACACTCGCATGCACATACATACACACACACACACGAAGGCACTTCCAGGACCATTACAAAGCACTATCCAATCACGTGTAATACACCACAAACTGAATTACATGAGAACTGTAAAAGGTATCCTAGGGAACAGATGGATGACTCAAAGGAGGGAGGGGCATGTGTATGTGTGTGTGTGTGTGTGTGTGTGTGTGTGTGTCTAAGTAGATCTTCTGCCTGCAGGTGGAATAGTAGAACAAGAACAATTCTCAAAGCAGAAGACTTGGGTTGACCAAGTGTCAGGGCTGTATGATCTTTAGCAAGCAACTTAAGGTCTTTGGGCATCTTTACCTATCAGTGGAGACAATAACACATAATCCAAGGTGGCTGCAGGGATTATGTGAATGTGATGACTTATGTGCATGTGCCTAGCACAGAGCCTGACACAGAATAACCCTCCATGGGTCCCCATCCTGTGCCCCACTCTCCCTTCCCCTCTTCCTCTTGCCCCAGACCACACCCATCCTGGGTCTGGACCATCTGCCCCTGACCCTCTTCTGTGTTACGACTGTGCCTTTGCCAGGTTTTCTGCCATGTTGCTCATCATGCTAATTTTCCAAGGGAAATTACCAGGTCTGCCCTTTCTAAGCCATCCCGCTCACGCTGACTTCTCCTGGCCCCAGGCAGCAGAGTAATAATACATGAATGCTGAATGATAAATAGCACCGTCCACACAAATGTATCAGATGGCGCCGTGCAGATTTAAAAATGCAGACACCACATTGCGCCCCTGTTTTCCAAGCAAGGAGCAGGGATGGGTTCTTTGAGGATGGCCCTCCAAGCCCAGAAGGCAGCCTCGTGGCGTGCGCCATCAGCCACCATGGGGTGAGCCAGCCCAGTGTGGCGTGGCGTCCTGTGTGAGCTGGAGTGGGGCTGTGAGAGGGTCTGGTGTTGGGATGTGGTGAGTGGTCGTGGTGACCCAGGGAACCTTTTCTCGGTGCTGCGGAGATTGCCATGGTGGGCTCAGAGCTGTGATGCAAGGAGGAAATCAGAGATGCAGAATGGATTTGTTTCCCAAGCACAGGCAGCTAAATGCTCCAGATGTGGCTTTTGTCCAAACTGCTCCCCCTTCTACAGTGAATGTGTCCCCTGAAACACCAAAGGCCCCAGGTCCCCTCCCAGCAAGCAGCCCACAGAGTGGAAGGCACTGACATCTCCCCAGCCACTTCCTTATTTTTTAAGAAGAATATTTTGCATCATATACCCTTTGATGAAGAAAAGGAGAGAGAGCCCTTAATGAAATATGTTAATCTGGGTAAGCCAGGCTTATATGAAAGGGAATATTAAAAGAGACAATATTCACCAAAGCCAGCTCAGTACTCTGAGAGCTGAAAAGGAAAGGGAAGAAAATAGGGCCCCTGATTTCAGCTATTCAGGTCAGAGAGATGGCAGTGATCAAGTATGGAAAATCAGCTAGAGACCTCCAGATTTGACTCTGATGCATTAGCCTGCAGGCGCTGTGGGGAGAGAGCCATTTTGTGCCAACATCAAAGATGATTTGGGAACACAAGGGCAAATCCACCTGCAAACGACTGGCAAAAGCAGAGCAAAAGGAGGCCACTCTCTGGGGCATCCCCCCCGCCCCAGCCTTCCTGTGACTGGCAGTTGAAGGAGGCAAGGGAGGGAAAGGCAAAGGGTATTTCTTGTGACTACAAAATGCAGAGGAACTGCGAGTCCAAAGTCCAGGACAACAAAGTGGCTCTGATCTAAAACCAACAGTGGGTTTTAAGTGCCCAACGCGTGCCAAGTGGGCAAGATGGGCAAAGTTTTAGACATGGTTCCTGCCTTCAGGGAGCTTATCTGTGTGTAGATGGAAATAGAAGCCAACGGTGGGGAAAGTGTATGGAGTGAGGAGAGCCTAGGATGGAGCCTTGAGGAACCCGAACCATTAACGGTAAAGTAAAAAAGATGCACCTGCAAAGTGAAGCGATGACCCAAGAGAATAGGAAAAGCTAGAGAGTGTTTTAATAGGAAACCCAAGAGAAAAGTGTTTCGGGAAGGGAGAGGTCTAAGCGTTGAACACACCTGAAAGGCCAGGTGAGAAATCGGCCTTGATGACGTGAGCATCACCTATACAGTGGAGATATGGTGCTGATGTCATTGGAAGGGGTGAAGAGTAAATCGTGTCCATCACTGCACCTGGCACATCACAGGTGCTTGATAAATATTAGCACCTCTTTTCTTTAGCCCCTCTGTTTTCAGACACCGCATGTGGTCTCCTTCCTCTGCCGCACTCATCAAAAATGAATGCACTGACTCATGATCACTGTCCCTCTCCTGTAAACACAGGCAAATCATGTATGATGTGTGAACTGGAACCAGCTCCCAGAATGCCGCAGAGAGAAGTGAACACCTGCCTCCGCATCGCTAGCCCATTTCCTCCCAAACCAAAGCAGTACCCACAGCAGTAGGAGCCTGCATATTTGCAATTCTGGCTTAACCTGCCAGCCATAGTGACTCTTGGGCAGTTGGGGTGCTTTAAATGACAAGGAGAAAATACTGTTTTTCTGAGCATCCACTGTCTGCCATTTGTGACTTTGGCTCATGAAACCAAAGAATTAAATGCAAAACTGCAGATGGGGAGCTGGGCCAGTGCCCTTCACAGATGCCAAGCCTGTGTGGCTAAAAGTGGTGTTTTGAAAAACGTCAAGACCTCAATTAACCAGAACCTTGGGGGATGGGAGAGTCTTTTCGAGTGAACCAATTCTCCTGATTTACCAGGCATTAGCTTAAAAAAAAGTCTTCCTAAAATTTGTTCTAGAACGTGCTAGCCTCCCTCCCTGATTTAGGGGTTAAACTGGAGTGAATACAATCTAATCTTTTCTACTGAGAATTTTCAGGATCCTCTACTGCGGATTTAAAAGACATGGAAAATTAGACTGAATAGTCACACCAGGATGTGCCCTGGGAAGATTTTTAAGCCCCACTATCAGCTAGTTTCCTTGTGCTTTGCCTTTTTGTTTCTTTTCAAAGCAAAGTGCCAATAACGTAATCTGGTTATGAATTCTGCGTTTGGAAGGTCCTAGGCTGAGGCGTTGCTGTGACCGCAACCCCTTCCATGTCTGTCTGGAATCCCCTGGTAGGTGCACAGCACAAATATATTGAATGAATGACTGGATTCCTCTGGAGATGCCGAGTGTTTCCTGTCACAGTATCCCTGAGTGGTATTTATCTGGTATTTTTCACATTCTACAGTTTTGCTAAACATTAGCCCTGGAATGGGCTGCCAGTCCCCCTGGATGAATCGGGAACATGCTCACCCTTTGTTGGCTTCTGACTGTAAAGACCCAGAGACCATTCTCTTGCTGGTGAGAGAGAGGGTAGGGTTTGCCTAGGGACTCTGGCACATGGTTTGTCCCCCTGGCAACCCAAGAAACAGTCAAGACCACCACCACACAAATGCACAGGGAAGGCAATACAGAAGCACACATAGGAGGAGAAAGGGGTATAAGACTTGGCTTCCCCCTTTGCACTGGGATCATGGGTTGAGGGGGTGTCTCACAGTTATAACAGGTCTCTGATGTGGTCTGAGAAACCAGGAACAAGGGCACTGGCCAATCAGACCCTCAGGAATAGCAAGCAAATGGTGATCTTGGAAGGGACCATAGGAAACATCTGACCCCCATCTGAGGTTTGAGTTCACCAGGCAGCCCAGGGCAGAGAAGGGTTAAGCTCCCTGAGTTTCCAAGCGGTGCATTTGCTGCTCCCATCCTCAGGCATCCCTTGGTCACTTGAGCTTAATGGAACAGAACCCTTTGGTTCTCTGTGAAGTTGTGAAGGCTGTCTTGCTTCAGTCTCTGTGAACTAGACCTCTTCTGGGCATCTGAGTTGACGTTGGGATGTGCTGCTGCTTGAGGCTGGAGAGGGGTCCTGGAGTTTGCCTGGCTGTGGTTAGAAATGGGTGTCCTCTGTCCAGATTCCTGGGACTTCAAGCAGTCCACACGCAACATCTCCCCAACCATCAACCAGGCCAACATCGTGGACTTGCACCCGGCATCCGTGTACAGCATCCGCATGTATTCCTTCAACAAGATTGGCCGCAGCGAGCCAAGCAAGGAGCTCACCATCAGCACTGAGGAGGCCGGTGAGCACCTCGCCCAGCCACCCCTGCACATGGGCTCGGGACATCTGGGGCCACACCCACCCTGTCCACTGGCAGTGGGCTTGCAGTTAGAAGAGGAGAAGGGAGAGATTCCAAGGTGTTTGTGTCTGCCTCTGGATCATTGGAGATTCTTCCGTCTGACCTTTTCCAGATGGGGTTCCCGATGCAATGCTTTCGGGAGCTGTCCATGGTCCTGCCCCCACTCACTTGACCGCAGCCTGTCTGGAAAGGACAGATATGCTAGATCCGCAAAGGATGGGGGTGCTAGTGCCCTGAATTACCTCCTGTGATTTTTGTCATGAAGTTTTCCTGAGAGTTTAAACAAAATTTTCTTTGCTGTATTTTCTCTTACCTGTCATCACAAAATATAAATTAATACAAAAAAGTATATATAACATACATGTTCCATTTTACAAATAATAGTAAAGAAACACTAGTATAACCAACACTCATTACCACTTACCAGAGGTCCTCCATAGGCCCTTTCTCAATTGTAACCTCTCCCCCTGAAGTAACCAGTATCCCAACTTCCTTCCTTTCCTTTTTTATACTGTCACCACAATGTATGTACACATAACCCATGCCATTTAGTTTTGTCTATTTTCTAATAGAATATATGCATGAAATCATACTTCATATATTCTGTCTTCCTTGTTTTGATCGATATTCTTTTTGTGAGCTTCATGTCATCAGTACAGCTGTACCATTTGTGTATTTTCATTCCCCCCAAGGGATATAAGCAGCTGTAGAGTTACAGTCATCAGATGGACAAACTTCTACCCTTAACCAAAAAAACGCCAAAATGTTTTCCAAAGTTTTGTACCAACTTGCTCTCTCATGATCAGTGTTCAAGAGTCCCTGCCACTTCATATCTTTGTCTGAACTTTGTACTATCAAACTTTTAAAAAATATTTGCCAGCCTGCTGGATGTGGAGTAGTATTTCATAGTCATTGTTCGCTATATTTTCAGCAAATTATGGAGAATGAAGGGGAAATTTAAACCCTATGATCATTTCAGAAGGACTCAAACAAAGGTTCTCTGCTTCTGTAGACGAGCTTTTCCTTTCTCCCCAGCAGTCCTCCAGCTCAAGCATGGGAGTAAGAACATAGGACTCTCTTCTTCCAAGACTTGACTCATAATGTTGTTTCTCCCCACCACCCCCCAGCTCCTGATGGGCCCCCCATGGATGTAACCTTGCAGCCAGTGACCTCACAGAGCATCCAAGTGACCTGGAAGGTAAGTAACTTCAAAGGCAATTTCCTCTGAAATACCTCCTTTCTTCCCCTCTCAATCTACAAATGAAACCCTAACAGACTGGCTAGTCTCTGGTCTCTTAGAGTGCCCAACCCCGTTTATTGCTAAATCCATGAGGTTGGAGGGGTGGAAAGAGAGGAGGATAAAGGGACTGGTTTCCTCACCAATCCCCACTCCCTTCTCCACCCTGACTCTCTTATGGAGGCCCATGCCTAGGGTGGGATGAAGAATTTGTCAGTGCCAAGGAGGGAAGATGGTTCTTCCACCATGCTGGTCTGTCCTACACACCCCACACGTTGTAATAAGTCTGGAGTTAGGATTGATTATGTGTAAATTTCAAAGGGGCCCTGTGGATTATGGGATATGAAACGACAGAGTCTCACCCTTATCTTGGCCCTGTGACTAGAGCTGGGAGGTAGGGTGAAGCCACCCCCTATATTCTCATGGTAAAGCATTGAACAGGGAGCTTGGTCTTTTCAGGTCTTTGTTTCCTCCTCTATAAAGTCAGGATTAAAAAATAACTGCCCTCCCCAGCTCTGGGGGAGGGGAGCTGCAGAGAAAACAAACCAGTATGTGCTGCAGCCCTTTCTAAGGGGAAGAAACTTGTAAATCTAGAGGGTATCTGAAGACTGTCACTGAGGGGAAATCTTCGAGGCAATTCCACAGCTGGGCAGAGAAACAGACCAGAATCACCTTGAGCAGGACCAAGAAATGCTTTCCTGGGTAACTCTGGCCTCATTGCTGCATCCTTGCCATGGGCACAGAAGGGCTGTCCGTCCTTGATGGCTTCCTGTTGCACCGCATTTTCCAGTGTCTGAGTATTTTCTTGCACTAATTTATCTGACCCTCTATTCCTGTGGAGTGGACAGAAGAGGTATTTTTATCCCCACCCGTCAGAGGAGACCACGGTGTAGAGATGCAAGGTGACTTCCATGGTCATTCAAGTCGTGACAGGTGCAGAACTTCAGTGCACAGAGTCTGGAGCCCCTGCCCAGTCTCCTCACCAGAGCTTACTGCATGGAGGTCAGGAACAGAGAGTTTTCTGAGTCCCATCCATGTTCTTCTTCTTGGATCTCTCCCATCTCAACAGTGGGGCTTGGGGGGGGGCTGCCTCATCTTCATCTGGGATCAGAGTCCAAGGTCATCTTCTGACTTGAACTCCTGGTGGGAAAAGTCCAGGTGCTTTAGTCCTCCTTCTGGGCCCTTCAAAAAGGTAGACTCAAGAATAGGAGATTCAGAAGGGCCTAATAATATTTTTCCTAAAAAGACTACATGCCTGGACATGTACACACACATGACACACACAGACATACACATACACACACACACATACACACACACAAGGCAACAGAGCCTGGTTCCTTCCCTCCCCAGAGAAATGACCAGGATAAAGGTGGGACAGAGGCTGGGCATTTGGTCCTCCCCGGGGAACCAGCCCTCCTAGCAGATACCTCCAGAGCCATGGTTCCCTCCAGGTTCAGATCTGGGTGCCAGGGCTTCTCTCAGAAACTGGGGGTGAAGCCTGGAGTCTAGTCCCCAAGTCTTGTCTGCATCCTGACTCTGCACCCATTTCCTGAGAATACTCCAAGGAAGCCTGGAGGTGGGGCAGGGCTGAATAAGTATGTAAACCACTGAGACATTTGGCTACAAAGCTCCGACCTGGAGGTTGATAAAAATTTAGAATCAGATTTATTTCTCCAAAGTCTCATAATGAAAAATAAAATTGATTAGAAAGTTAGAACTTGAGAATGAACGAGCCCATCAATAAATTTGGGGCTGACTTCTCGGGGGATTTTTTTTTTTAACACCAAGAAACAGATTAATGAAAAATAAAGATTCACTTGAAAGATAAGTCACTTCATTTTAAGACTCTTTCCACGAGATGGATCACCACTGCTTTATGACATAAATTTGCAATCAGCCCTATTGATTTCTTAATGCTTCAGAGAAATATTGTTAAGACTGATTTAAATCCTGAGTGTGCCTGTTTGTGGGGAGGTGGGGCAGTATGGGGGAGAGGGGAGAGAGAGGGAGGGAGGGAAGAAGGGAGGGAGGGAACATGTGCCAAGATTTATAACAATATGTGAATATCTCTATGTATGTAGCAGGGTATGCCTGAATGCCTATCCAAGGCCTCTGCCAGTACATTTTGATGTGGTACTGTGTATATCACACATATACAGGTGTATATCATGGTGTAGGCGGCTCTGTGTATGTAGGCATATGTGTCATTGTGTACTGATGTATATATCAGTGTGTTTCAATACGGACGTGGGTATGTAATAGGAGAGTATATGTCAGTGCGAAAACAAGGGCACCTTGCAGATATATTTGTGTCTATAATAGATGTCTGTCTGAATGTGTGAGTGTGTAGATACGAACCCAAATTCAGAAATTTGCCCCCTTACAAACTAGCAAACAGGACTGCCCAAGTACAGAGAGAAACATTATTCAGGCATTAACAAAAAGTCAAGTCAATTAAATACATGCACACCTAGTTAATGAGTTCAAAACAATTATGTTAAATTAAAAACTTCATTTTATTGCATTAACAGTGAGCTTAAAAATGCACTTCAGTTTAAACATTCATTGAATTTTTAAAAACGGGCTGTTTTACTAACTTAATTGTTTCTCATCACACTATTTTTTAGTACAATAAAAGGTGGGCTTTTAAATTAACTGCATTGTCTTTAAAACCCTGATTCAAGCTGTTTTTATATGCACTGGGGTGTGTGCTCTCTCTCAGTATATAGACGGGTAGGCCCCCTCATTAAAAGAGCCAGTTTCTATTTGTGGGTCTAAATGTTTCTGGCCATGGGTAGGTGTGGATTGGGATGTTTGCTTTGATGGGTCTGGATGTGAAGGGATATATTGGGATCCAGTGTGTGTGTGTGTGTGTGTGTGTGTGTGTGTGTGTGTGTGTGTGTGTGATCATGTATGAGAATGTCTGTGTTGGTGAGTGTTTACCTGTTGATGTGTTCTCTCTCAGAACACCTATGTGTATGGCTGGTTGGGTATCAGGGTTCAAGCTGGGGGTGAGAGTATGTTTCCCACCCTCCAGGCTGATGCCAGTGGAGTTTTCTCCCTTTGCCTGGCCAGCTGGGATCAGTCCTTCATTCCAGACGGCCCAGGCAGAGCTCCGAAGTGCCCCTTTGTCACCGGCCTGTCCTTGCCCATCTCTGTCCCTCCATCCAGGAGCTGGCTTCAGGCCTCAGCTCTCAACACACCCCAGCCGTTGGCCAGGATGTCAAGGGCAATCCAGCTCCAAGAGGAGCTGGGCCTACATCAGAGTCAAGGACTCTTTTTTTTTTAACTTGTGGTAAAATATACATACCATTGTATTTACATAAAACTGAACATTTTAACCATGTTCATGTGTTAGAAGCAACCGTCACCACTGTCCACCTCCAGAACTTTCTCATGATCCCAAACAGAAACTCTGTGCCCATTAAACACTAACTCCCCACCCAGCCATCCTCAGCCCCTAGTAACCTCTATTCTACTTTCTGTGTCTCTAAATTTGCCTATTCTAAGTACCTCAGAGAAGCATCATACGATATTTGTCCTTTTGTGTCTGGCTTATTTCACTTAACATAGTTTCAAGGTTCCTCTATGCTGTAGCATATATCAGAACTGCATTCCTTTTTAAGGCTGAATACTATTCCATTGCATGTATAGACTACATTCTGTTTATCCATTCATTTATCTGTGCACACTTGGGTTGCTTCCACCTTTTGGCTGCTGTGAAGAATGCAGCTATGCATATGGGTGTAGAAAAACCTCTCCAAATCCCTACTTTCAATTCTTCTGTGTATATACTCAGAAATGGAATTGCTGGATCATAGGGTAATTCTATGTTTAACTTTTCGAGGAACTGCCAAACCACTTTCCACAGTGGCTGCGCCATTTTACATTCCCACCAGCAATGCACAGGGGTTCCAGTTTCTCCACATCCTCACCAACAGTTGTGATTTTTCATTTTTTGATAATAGCCGTTCTAGTGGGTGTGAAGTGGTATCTTGCGACTCTCTCTTTTTATTCAAACTAATTACCTACCTCCCTCTCCATTGGGTTACGTTTTGTCTGCTGTTGCATTTCTCCCGGGCCCCTGAGCCCATGCCCAATGATATCCCTATTCATTCATTCATTCGCCCATTCATTTATTCAATAAATATGTATTGAAGCACTATTACATGCCAGGCACCATTCTAGACGCGGAGAACAAAATAGGCAACTCTCATCCCCACAGCACTTACATCCCAATGGGGACAGATAGTCAAAGACATAAGTAAACTCTATAGAATGTCAGATGACACTACTACCATGGAGAAAAATAAAACCAGGAAGAAATGTAAGGAGCACTAGACAGAAGGCAGGGAGCACTCTTACATGAAGAGCTTAGGGAAGGCCTCATTAAGAAGGCAGCATTTCAGCAAGGACACCACAGTGTTGAGGAGGCGAGCCATGTAGGTGTCCAAGGAAAGAGTGTTCCCCTGGATGGAAATGTGCCTGGTGTGAACAGCAGAGAGGTGTGTGCAGGAGCATAGGAAGCATAAGGGAGAGGAGATGGGTCCAAGAGGCATGGGGGTGGGGTCAGATCATGTAGGGTTTTGTAGCCATTGTAAGGACTCTGGCCTTGACTCTGGGTGAGATGGGAGCCTTTGAAGGCTTGGAAGCAAGGGAGTGACATGATCTGACTTTGGTTTTAAGATCATCCTCTCAGGGCTTCCCTGGTGGTGCAGTGGTTAAGAATCCGCCTGCCAATGCAGGGGACACGGGTTCGAGCCCAGGCGTGGGAAGATCCCACATGCCGCGGAGCAACTAAGCCTGTACCACACAACTACTGAGCCCGTGAGCCACAACTACTGAGCCTGTGCTGTGGAGCCCGTGAGCCACAACTACTGAGCCCGCACATCTAGAGCCCGTGCTCCGCAACAAGAGAAGCCACCTCAATGAGAAGCCCGCGCACCGCAATGAAGAGTAGCCCCCGCTCACCGCAACTAGAGAAAGCCCACAGGCAGCAACGAAGACCCAATGCAGCCAAAAATAAATAATAAATAAACAAATTTATTTTTTTTTTAAAAAGAGCATCCTCTAAGAATGTCACTGTGTCTGTCTCCTCCCCACCCCACCCCATACTCACAGGCACCCAAGAAGGAGCTGCAGAACGGTGTCATCCGGGGCTACCAGATCGGCTACAGAGAGAACAGCCCTGGCAGCAATGGGCAGTACAGCATCGTGGAGATGAAGGCCACTGGAGACAGCGAGGTCTACACCCTGGACAACCTCAAGAAGTTCGCCCAATATGGGGTGGTGGTCCAGGCCTTCAATCGGGCTGGCACGGGGCCCTCATCCAGCGAGATCAATGCCACCACCCTGGAGGATGGTGAGGGCACCAGTAGAGGGTAGCGAGCGGGTACAGATCTCAGCTGTGGGCAGAGCCAGGGCTGCTAGGGAGGGCTCGGGGCCCTTCCCTGCTCCTGAGCCCCGTCGTGGTCCTGTGGTCCACACAGGCTCCCTGGATCCCTCCATCTCCTCTCACCCATTGGGTCCTTGAGGGATGCTTAGTCCATTTAGCACTCCAGGCCTCTCCATCCATTGGCTGGCTGTCTATCCATCGCTTGCTCATGCTCTGCCCTTCGGTCTCTCTATTGATCTGTTGTCCTGTCTGAGCGCCTGTCTGTGCACCTGTCTGACGCTCCGTCCATGCTTCTCCCTCTGCCTTTTCCTCCTTCCTCATTCTGGTCCCTCACCCATCTTTGTCCCCAAGCTCTTTCCTCTGCACTCTGGGTCCTGTTTCTCCTCCCTTACATCCTCCAGGTTGGAAAAAGGGCAGGAGCCACGTTACCTTTGTACTTCCGGGCTGGAATCTGTCCACCATCTGTTTTAGGGACCTGAGATGAGACTGTGGAGTTACGATATCACAAGGTCCGTGGACAGAGGATTTAGGGCCCGATTTTTAAAACTGAATTCTTTGAGGACTGGAGTACTCCAACTCTGATGAGTGAATTAAGGGGCCCGGTTTCTCAGGGGAGGGGGTTAGAAGGCAGCAGGAGCCTGCCTGCTCCCCAAGCACAAAGAAGAGCCAGCTGGTACCTGAGCCTGTGCCAGGAAGGGAAAGGAGATGTGATCCTTGATGCCCCCCAGAGATAGAGCTGGGCTGGTCACAGCCCCCCAAAGAGCAGATTAAACAGAGCTTCCTTCTTGATGCTCCAGCCTAAAACCAGGATGTGAGATTAAAAGCTGTCACTAAGTCTGAGCCTGCCCCCAGCAGAGGGAGGGAACTGACTGCCCCAGTAACATAATGCCATCACCCCATGGCCATCAGGATACCCAGCATTCCACCCTTTTGTTAAGCATTCCATCCTTTTGTTAAGCAATGCCCTCTCCCTGCCTCATTCTCTCTGAAAATGCAGACACCCTTGGGAGGGAGGATGCATCAGGTCAGAAACGCGTGAGAATAGATTAGCTCGTACCAGTGGTTCTTAACTTTGGCTACAAATTGGAATTATCTGGGGAGTTTTAAAAATCCTGTTGCTTCATCCCCAGAGATTTCCATTCCATTGCTCTGGGGCACAAGCTAGGCTTTGAGAGAGAGCAGGTGTCTAGCCCCAGAGCACTGGGCCCCTGGGGAAAAGGAACACAGAGAGAGGGAAAGGTGCACAGAATGCACAGAGGTACAGAGAAGCACCTGAGCTCCCCTGCCACCAGCTGCCCAACCCCTCCACCAGCCCGAAGCCTCACCAGCCCCCCACCAGCCCCCTCCCTTCCCTGCTGCTGGCCACGGGCCCGGCTGGACTGAGGAAGATCAGCTTGTCGCCTCTTAGCACCATCAGTACGAATCCCAAGCAGTGCTCTGACACAGTGGTTCTCAGACCTGAGCGCACATCAGAGGGCTGTAAACAGATGGCTGGGCCCTCCCCCAGAGTTGTGCTTCAGCAGGTCTGAGGTGGGGGCCAAAAATGGGCACTTCTAATAAATTCCCAGGTGATGCTGATGCCGCTGGTGTAGGGAGCACCTGTGAGAACCACAGCATTAACAGCCAGGTCATTACCCATAAAAGGAGCCAAGGCTCACGGAGGTTAAGAACCTGTCCAGAATTGCCCATCTAATGAAGAAGAGTCCAGGTCAAAATGCAGGCCTGACCCTGAATCCCATCCTCTTTCTACTTCACCTTATTGTTACCCTGTTGCTTGGGGGCAGGGCTGGATGCAAGACCAAGTGACGTGGATGCAGGATGCTCAGGGAAGTCATGTCCAGGGGGAACAGCTGCCCCAAGACCACCCAGCACCCCTGACCAGACACTAAACTCTGTCCACTGGGGCCATCCCAGAAAACAGCCAGGCCAGGCCCACCTTTGGCCTCCATCAGAGCCCCACCTCCCTTGCTTTGGGGGGCTGCAGTGAGGGGTGGGTGCTGGGATTACCAACAGGGAGAGATCAGCATGGGCTGTGGAGTCCTTTTGCAAACAAAGGAGGAGAAGGGGATGAAAGTTTCCAGCAGCATTTGCTCAGCAGTTTTTCACACTTAATTAAGGCCCTCGTTAGCCTGTCAGATCCTGATCGTTTCCTTGCAATATTAGCACTCCTCCTGGGGTATTCAAGGACCCCTGCTTTAGCAATAGTGTCTCTTCCATAATTATATTACCTTCATTTTGTTCGAACGGGCGATCTGTATTAGTTGATGACACTGGGTCCCTAATTACATGGTGCTTATATTTTTACACCTAAGTAATATGAAACAATAATCATTCTCAAAGAGGATCGTTAGGATGATGTATTATCATTTAAATGCTCATAAAAATTAGAGTTGCCTCTTGTGGGGCAACGGGATCTAATTACCTTCCATCCAGCCTGTGCCTCCTTTCTCCCACTCAGAGCAAAGCAGACGTGGCCTTTCCCTTTGCCCCCAGCTCCTCAGAAGCCAGTGGAAGTGCCACCAAAGTTGTCACTCGCCAACGTGGCTCTTTGCAGCCTGGTATCACTACTGTCTCTCATCATCATCATGCAGCAGGGCCGCCCGCAGGGGGTGGGAGTTAGGTTAAGCTCAAAGGTAGGTCTCAGATGGAGAGGGTTAAAGGCAGGGCAGACCACCCAAGTTGGTCTTAGAGAGTGTTTTCCATCACCCAAGGCATTTTGGTGTCTTCAGATGCAGGGACAAGGGACAAAAATGTAATGATCCTAGAGGTCCTAAAGGTGTCTGCGGAACCTCTTCTCCCCTTGCCCCAGGGTTGCTTGAAATCCTCTTTCCTTCTTTTCCTTCCCTTCAGCTTGGTATGAGGACAGAAGGGTCCCTAGAGCTGGGCCTTGGTTCAGACCCCGAGCTCAGGTGACACAGAGGGCTGGCAGCCATCAGATAAGAGCATCGGTTACAGATCCTTCCAGCGCTGGCTTGGTCTTCCAGGTTCTGTTACGTTCAGCGGACGTGGACTCTCTGGGCTGTGGTGCCTACTGGTGAATCCCCAGGGGCTCATGCCTGGAGTTCATCACCTTCTTCCCCCAGCGTTTACCCAGAACCAGGAACGTGCCACCCAGAGCCCAAGAACCAAGCTATAAAGATCTCTATTCACCCAAATCTCCAGGAAAAGAGACTGGGTTGACTTCCCGGTCACCAGCCCCAAACTCTTGTGACTCACTGAATCAGGAGGGCCTCCCACTTGTGTAACCCAAAGTTCCTCTGGCGCCTGCGCATGGACGTGTCCTGTACCTTCCTAACCAGGCCTTTCAACTCTACCCCCACACTTGCAGTGCCCAGCCAGCCCCCTGAGAACGTCCGAGCCCTGTCCATAACTTCCGACGTGGCCGTCATCTCCTGGTCAGAACCTCCACGCAGCACCCTCAACGGCGTCCTCAAAGGCTATCGGGTCATCTTCTGGTCACTCTACGTCGATGGGGGTGAGTCTGCTGGGAGTGGTGGCCGGCTCGTGGAGCGAGAGGCACGGGGCCGGTGGAGATCCGTACTAAGAGCTGAGCATCTTCCATGGGATGTCGAGTGGAAGTCCAGCCCCTCCTCCATACCTGTCATCCCGGGGTCAGAGCCGGGGCCAGGGTGGGTGGGGTACACATAGTCATCTCCCTGGTGGGGACGGACACCAGCTGCTCCTGGACAGCAGTATGTTGGGCAGTGATTTGAGGGGTGAGACAAGCACATTTGCTTTTCTGATGGAATGTGTTGATATTAGGACTTTGTGGCCATGTCAGTCAGGGGACAGGTGGTGTGCTCAAACAGGGCAAGTGAGGAGACTTTAATGAAGACGCTGCTTTCCAAGGAGTCTGGAGGGAGGATGGGGCCCCTGGGACTAGCAGAAGCAGGAAGCCATCAACGCCTAGGCCTGAAGGGGCAAGAGGAGGAAGCAGGGTCACCAGAACCCAGGGAGAGCCACCCCTCAGCCAGACGGACAGCGAGGCATGTGGTCTGTGCAGATGAGCCGCCCAGGACCTGGAGAAGGGTGCACGGCGGAGCTGGGGGTAGGAATGGCAGAAGGAGAAAAAACGACAATGGCCCGACCCTTCGGGTGCCTGCCTTCCCCTGGGATCCAATAGTCCAGACAGGCTTGTGTAGCCCCAGACACACCAAGCCCCTGCCCAGTGGTGTAACAGAGCCCTTGCAGTGACCAGGAAGTCTGCAGTCTTGCAAGCCAGAGGCCCAGCATCCCAAACTACGGAAATCAGTTTGCCTCCCCAGATCCTCAGCCTTTTGCCACTTGTCCCCTGGCTCCTCCCTTCTCTCCTGGAGGCCTTGGGACTCCAGCTCATGGTCATCCCTCCGTGGCAGCGGCCCTCCCCTTCCTGACCTGGATTCTGCTCTGCCCAGAAGCCCTGCTGACAGTAGTTGTCTCTCCCTGCCACACCTCCATCATCTCCTCCCAAAACACAGAGACCTGAAGGTCTCCCAAGGCCTTATACGATGAGGTGGCCTCACATATCCGTGCTGAGCCAGGGATGGGGCCTCATTTTCCAGAATTTGCTTCCACTTTCCTAAGCCTGTGGCTCCCCACTCAGCCCTCAGGTGAGGAAGGCATCAGCCTCTCTAGTCTCCAAAGGCAACGTGGATTGATGGCCATGCTGCCCTCTTCCTGGGTCTTTCTCTGTCTCTAGTCCTAGACAAGTCCACCCTGGTTTCTAACCTTCCCAAAAAGGAAGGTCCCACCACTCAGGCCTCTGAGGTTCCCCTGCACCCACCTGGAGTCCCCTCAGGCTGGGCCTGGCGTCCTCACCCTCTGGAATCTGGCCGACTGCTGCCTAACCCTGGCCGGGCCCTCTGCCAGGCCTTTGCCTGCGCCAGGTCCCTGATAGGCGCCAGGGTAGGTTTGCCGGCACTAGTCTTCTACAAGCCGGTATCTGGGGCTGTTTTCTGAAAAGCCGGTAGTACCGGGGGGAGGGCTGTGAGCTCAGGAGTCTGTCTCTTTCCTCCTCCTAAGGCCCTGGCCGTCCCACAGGACCCTCTCCCTAAGCCCTTCTTCAGAGTCTACAGCGCGTTCCTTGGCAGAGCCAGGATGACAGGTCCTCGCTGAGCCCGAGGAAGGCTTGGCCCTTCCACCAGCCTCGCCCGCGTTCTCTGTGCGGGTTCTTTGCAGGGAGGGTGTCCTCAATTGGGGGGAGAGGGTAACGGGGATTGACCCCTTATCCTCTCGAGAGTTCAGGGTGCTGGTCCAGGAGTGGTCAGGTGCGGGGGAGGCATCCTCAGCCTGTCATCCCCCGTGGATCCACTGCCTAGGCAGAGCTGAGAGCCCAAGGAGGTGCCGGGCAGCCAAGAGGAACAGCTGCTGCCTGGGCGCCTGGTCCAGGCTCCCCTCCAGGTCCAAGTCACTCCTGGGGTCCCTCACATGGAGAGAGGTTTGGGTGGAGGACAGGGAAATGTGGCTTGGAGAGATGAGAGATGGGACTATCCTATGGGGAGAGTATTAAGCTGAATTTGGTGCAAGGTTGACTAGGGGCCAAGGCCAAGGCCCAGCTGGCATTTGTCGCTCACCCTGGTTGGTCCACCTGGGGAGAAATGTGGTCCAGGAGCAGTGCCCCACATCCGCACCCATGAACTTGAGGTGGAGGGTCCCCCTAGTCGCCACCACCATGGAGTCAAGGTCTGAGCCCAGTGGAGCAGGCCAGCCCCGAGCCCAGCCTGGCGGAGGGGCGGCAGCTGGGGGAATGTGGCCTGGCCGGCCTGGACCACACTCAAGGGCTGCTCGTGTCCGGCAGAGTGGGGCGAGATGCAGAACATCACCACCACGCGGGAGAGGGTGGAGCTGCGAGGCATGGAGAAGTTCACCAACTACAGCGTGCAGGTGCTGGCCTACACCCAGGCCGGGGACGGCGTGCGCAGCAGCGTGCTCTACATCCAGACCAAGGAGGACGGTGAGTGCGCTCCTCCAGCCCCGGCCTGGCCTCGGACCGCGCGGCAGCTCCCAGGGCCTGCTGCTGAGCACTGCCCTCGAGCCGCCCCGCTGCTCACCCAAGGAGAAGGGTGAGAGCAGAGCCCCGTCCTTTCTCCTGTCCCTTTGGTTCGCTGAAGGGTGACTCTGAGGACGCTGGGGCCCTGCTTTGGGAGAACACAGCTTACTTACTGTAAATGGTGGTGAGGTGCTCCGAGACTCGAGCATAACCTTACGAGCCACCGTACCCCCTCCCACTGCAGCACTGGGTCAGAGGCCAGATAAAGCCTGTCCCCCCCACCCCAGGAGCATACTTTAGGGCATCTGCTCCCCTGCAGGGTTCAGCCTGGTGTCCTCTGGATACAGGTGGTCGGGACTGGGGGAAAAGGGAGCATCACCCGACATGTCCTAGGTTAGGGACTCGGCAATCACCCCACAGAGGCCCCAGAATGGGCCAGGCCCTGGACTCTGGTGTGCAGGGGGCTCTCAGGGAGGGAATGGGATGTGCTTCCACTTGGAGCTGTGATCTCAAAGCCCTTCTCCATGGGGGCAGAACTGGAAGAAAACAGAGATAAGGAGCCAAACCTCAAGGGGAGAGTGACGGAGTCAGATGGGGGAGGCTGAGAGCTGAGTCATCCCAGGAGGGATCAGGTTGGGAGAAGGGCCAGACTTCCTGCCTGAGCTGGAGCTGACACCTCCAGGGGCCTTGCCGGGTCCAGGAGGTGCTGTGTGTAACCATGCACAGCTCCAAGCTCGTCTTCCACTTCCTTCCTCACCGCCCCCCCAACCCCATCACTGAGTTGATTCTAACCCTTCTGAGCCAGGTGTTGTATCGGCAGAAGAGTCGGTTGATGTTAAGTGCCTTGCACACACTGGGCGCTTAATAAACGGTAGCCAGGATTGCCATCATGGCTTTCTTCCCACGCAGCCTCAGTTTTTTCAAAGGATACAGAGACCCACAGTCTAGGCCCTACCCAGACACTTTAGCAGAAGGAGCTGGAGAGGTGAGAGGAGTTAAAAGGAGCGGCTCTAATGTGATGATGGAGATGTTCCCAGTGCAGCCCCGCGCTTGGTGACTTGGTGACCCGACCAGCTCAGATTAACGCTCCTTACTCTCCCTAAGCCCCTCCCTTTCCATCAGATCATCCCCCTCCCCCACTTAAGCTCTGAGCAATTAAATATTTACCAACCTGCCCGCCCTACTTTTCCTGTCATTAATCCCCCCATCGAGGTTTCCTGGGACAGCTCCAGGCAGAGCCACCTGCTCTTGTGTGGGGACTGAACGGAGATGGTGCTCAGCGCCTGGCCCCTTTCAGGGCCTCAAGGACACACTCACACACACAGACACACACACACACACACACACACACACTGGCACCTTCTTGGCCTCTAGAAATTAACCACCCAGACCCCCAGACTTTTTGTGTCCTATTCTGATGCAAGGCCTGAGTTGTAAGCACCTACACATGTTTAACTGACCAAGGCGAGACCCCACAAGGGTATCCAAAGGTCTAGGAGCACCATCCCTCCCTACAAGGAGCTGTTGACCCCCTACCCTTGAGCTGCCTACGGAGCCACACACAGGGATACGCACAGGCAGGGGCCAGGTCCTAAGGCAGCAGCTTCCCCGAGTGGAAGGGACACTGGTAAACACAGCAGCCGTGCGTGCCCCAGCCCTGCCACCTATTGGCAAGTCACTTAACCTTTCTGACCCTCAGTTTCCTCATGATAAAATGGGGACAGTGCCTCATCTAGACGTTGTAAGAAACAACACAGCTATAGAATCCTTTCTAAAATGTCAAGTGCTAGCAAATGGTAGTTGCTTTATACATGCCAAGAGCTGGCAATGAAATGACTGCTTCTGATGGACCCAGGTGCCCTTGAGGAAAGCCTAAGCTAAAAGGAGCCTGCTGTCCGATGAGATCTCATCCAGAACAGTGGTCATAACTTGACATGTGTGTGACGTGCCATCATAAGCATGATTTAACCTTCCAATAACCCTACAGGATAGGTATTCTTTCCATTTTAGAGATGAGAAAATGGAGCCCTAGAGCGCTAAAGCAACTTGCTGAAGGTCACAAAGCTAATGGGTGGCAAATCAAGGCTTTCTTGCCTCCCTAGCCTCTATACTTTCCATCATACCACTTGTATCGGTTAGGAAGCCTTTGGTAGATTTTAGCAATACGCATATTTATTATCATATATAACAAGAAGTCTTGAGTAGGGCAGCTCCAGGGTTGGTTAACTCAGTGGTTCCCATCTTTCTGCTCTGCCATCCTCAGCCTCTCAGCTGTTCCTCCCGTGATTTCAAGATTGCTGCAGCTCCAGGCATCACGCCAGACAAGACAGAGTTCAGGATGAGAGAAGCAGTCTCTTCCTATGGGCCTCTCTTGGGAGTAAAAGAAACCTTTCCCAGAAATCCCCTCAACAGGTTTATGCTCATTTCCCATCGGCCACAGTGGGGCAATATGCCTCTAGCAAAGCTAGTCACTGAGAGGAGAAGGGAAATATCATGGCTGACTTACTCTAAGCCTGATAAATCCTCTGGTGTAGGTGATGGAGACAGCTTTCTCTGAAGGGTGGAGGAGCATGGGTGACCCAAGCAAGAGTGAGACTCTGTTTGCAAGGAAGAGGAAAGAATGATAGCAGAGGGGTAGGTGGACAGCCATGCCCGCCCCAGCCGTGCTGCTCCAGCTCCGCCAGACTCTCCCATCTGTAGGTGGTAGTCATCACAGTTGTTACTCAGCTGACTTGGAAAGCAGACAGACCCACATTCCAATTCCAGCTGCGCCATGGGACAGATACCCTAATCTGAAGATTCTGTGACTCCGTACCCACCACGACCACTCCCCCTCAGGAATTTGCATTTTGCCAAAGGAAAAAAATTACCAGAAAATTTAGAGAAAGGCAAGATACATAAAAAGATAAAATGCAAATATATCAATTCAAGCTCATTTCTTAAGTCCAGATCTCTCAGTCTGAGCCTGGTTTCAGGCTGGCTTGGCTGCACTCAGTTCATGAGCTACAAAACTTGCCTACCTCTTGTCTCCCCTGTGAATATCAGACCTGGCTACATGGCCTCGGAGTGCAAAGTTGGGTTGGATTTTAGACCACTTTAAAGGTCTTTAACTGAGGAAGAGGCTTGAACTAGAGCCGCGTGTTAGGATGGTAACTCTTGTAGAAGCATGGAGGATTGATTGCAGGAAGGGGATGGGGGATAAGGACTTGGGTCAGAGGGGCCTCTTAGAACCTGTGGGCATCTAGACAGAGAAGAGGAAGGTGTGTGCTAGTTCAGCAGCAGTGAGGATGAAGGGAGGAGGAGGGACACGTTTAGGGAAACATATCAGAGGAGTTCCACTTCCAGGAATGGTAGACGTGGTAACTCAAACCCACTCTCCTCCTTGCTGGAACACTAGAAAATATGAATAAAATATTTTTTAATACTTGCTTCAAGGTATCAGAGAGCTGGCAGGAAAGTAAAGAGTTACTGGGCCAGGATCCAAGGAAGAATGGAGGCCCAGGAGGTGAGCCTGGTATTTGGAACAGCCCTTCCCCTCGGGGGCATTTGCTGAATCTGGAGGCAGTGACTGAGAAACTGAGCAGTACTAGAAAGACATTAATTGGAGGCCAGGGCCTGCTAGGGTGTGTGGGTCTGTCTGGTGAACCCTTCTCCCATCCCCTTCACCCCCCAACCCCTGCCTACTTTGAGTTGAGACCATGAAGGGTAGAAGAACTCTAAGATTAAAAGTGGACCAAAAGTAGCTCAGCCTCAAATCATCTCAGTCCTAGAAATTAGATTGAGTTGACTTCAGGTTGCTAGTGCCCGAGATTGCAGGTGCCTGTTAGAAGCAAACATGAATTCTTTCTTTAGGAAGATTACATCACCTGAGACCTCAAATTATTTCCACAAACAATTTTGCAAATAATATGTCTGGCATACAGTAAAAAATAATGGTGACAATGTGAACAAAAGCCAGCAGAAAAAGAAAAAGACAAAAGAAACAGATCCACAAGAGTTCCAAACATAGGTTTTATCAAATATGGACTTTAAAATAATTATTCTTAACAATTGAAATTTGAAAATTTAAGAGTATTGGAAGCTATCAAATGGAAAATCTAGAAATAAAAACTATTAATAACTGAAATTAAGAACTCACTAGATGGGTTTAACAACAAATTAGTCACAGCCAAAGAGATAAATAGTGAACTGGAAGATAGGTCAAAAGATAATATCTTCTGACATTAGAAAGACAAATGAATGGAAAATAAAACAGCAAATAAGAGAATGGAAAATAAAAGAGCAAATAAGAGATATAGAGCAGTGATTTTCAAACTTTACTGTGCACACAAATCACTTGGGGATCATGTTAAAATTCAGATTCTGATTTAGTAGATCTAGGGTGGAACCTGAGATTTTGCATTTCTAACATGCTCCCAGGTGACACTGCTGCTGATCCACGGACCACATTCTGAATATCAAGGACATAGAAGTTGTGAGAAGATATCCCAAAGAAGAGGAGAAAGAGAATGGAGAGGAAGATAAAATGTCTGAAAACTTTTCAAAGCTGTGAAAGACATCAAGCCCAAATGCACAAAGGTCTACAACCCTCACAGGCAATAACTTAAAGAAATCCACACCTAGGCTTATCATAATAGAGCTGCTAAAAAACAAACACAAAGAGAAAAATCTTAAAAGCAACCGGAGGGAAAAAAGACCACTTACCTTCAAGGGAGCAAAAATTAGATTGTCAGCTAACTTATCAGAAACAATGGAAGCCAGCAAACAATACAATGGTATATTTAAAGTATGTATGAAAAAATAGTTATCAACCTGTGATTTTTATACCTAGCAAAAATATTTTTCAAGATTAAGATGAAATAAAGACATTTTCAGACCAAAAAAAAAAACGGAGAGAATTTATCATCAACCTACCTGCCCTGGAAGAAATACTAAAGGGTATTCTTTCACTAGAAGGAAAATGATCCCAGGTGGAAACTCAGTGACGTAGGAAGGAAAGAAGAGCAATTAACGGTGAATATATAGGTAAATCGAAATCAATATTGATTGCATAAAAGGGTGATCATGTCATCGTCTTGAAGGGGGATCTAAAATATATACAGAATTAAAATATACAACAATGGCATGTAAATTGAGAGAGGGTAAATGCAAGTTCTAAGTCCTTGCATTGTCTGAGAAGAAAAGTGCCAATTAATAATGTTAGACTTTGGTAAGGCAAAGATTCACATTGTAATCTAAAAGTAATTAAAGACTGTATTATAGCAAAACTAATAGAGAGGGGGAAATAGAGTATTTTTAATACTCAATCCAAAAGAAGGCACAAAGGAAAAAACAATAGGTGGGACAAATAGAAAGTATTTAGTAAGATGGGATATTTAAACCCAAATATATCAGGAATAGCATTAAAGATAAATTGACTAAATTCTCCAATTAAAAGATAAAGATTTCCAGGGCCTCCCTGGTGGCGCAAGTGGTTGAGAGTCCGCCTGCCGATGCAGGGGATACGGGTTCGTGCCCCGGTCTGGGAGGATCCCATGTGCCGCGGAGCGGCTGGGCCCGTGAGCCATGGCCGCTGAGCCTGCGCGTCCGGAGCCTGCGTGTCCGGAGCCTGTGCTCCGCAACGGGGGAGGCCACAACAGTGAGAGGCCTGCATACCGCAAAAAAAAAAAAAAAAAAAAAAAAAAAAAAAAAAAAAGATAAAGATTTCCAGATTGGCTAGCAAGGAAACAAAACCCAAATATGTGCCACTTATAGGAGACATCTAAAACATAATGGTGTAGAAAAGTTAAGCATGAAAAGATGGAAAAAGATAGACATACCATGCAAAACTGAGAGAAAACTGGAATATTAATATCAGACATTGTATGCTTTAAGGCAAAAACTCATTCTTAGAAGGACACTTTGTTATGGTAAAAGACTTAATTTACTAGGCAAATAAAGCAGTTCTAAATTTCTATGAACTTAATAACCTTGAAATACATAAAACAAAAACCAACAGCACTACAAGGATAAATAGATAAATCTATAATCGTAGTGGGAGATTTCAACATATTTCTCTCAATAACTGATAAGAAAAAAAAAGTATGCAATGACAGAGAAGATTTGAACACTGCAAATTGCCCCAGTGGCCATCCATAGACCCCCTTGCATCCCGAAACTGCAGAGACCCCTAGCAGAGGTAAATGGCAAGGCTATAGCAGTGAGGAAGGGCAGAGTTAAGGATGATTGCGAGCTTCTGGGTTCAGGTCCCTGGATGGATGATGATGCTGTTCTTAATTATTTTATTTAACTTAGAATTGTTGACCACTTATTAGATTTAAAAAATTGAAGTAGGTGCTAAAAGCTGAGAGTCAGGGGAGGGAATGCAAAAATACTAGTTGTTACAATCTATTGAGTGTCTTCTGTGTGTTAGGCACCATGCCAAGTGCTTTATTTTAATTAGCACTAATTCTAACTACAGACCTTTAATGTGGTTGTTACGTCCCTATAGATGGGGAAACTGAGGCTCAGAAAGGTAAAATAAGTTGAATAGGATACCATCACAATCTTCGAAGGAGCATAAAAGCTCCCAGGAGGTAAGACAAGTCACAACAATACAAGGGGAAGACGAAGAAGGAGACTGTGGGCTGCAAACAGGATGCTTCCAGTCTCCCAGGCAGAGCCCTGGGGTCCCAGCCAGGCCAGGCAGGCTCAGACATGGGAGCAAGGGGAGGTCAGAATCCATACAGATTGGATCCACTTAGGATGGATTTCTCAGCCAATTCTAAAGTAAACTTTCCCTCCTGAAAAGAGAAAGGGCCTAGCCAGCCCCCCAAGGGCAGTGCCCTGAGCACATGGCAGGAAACACAGTCACCCACTGGCTGACCACTGACCCTTGACCCTCGGGAGGAGGCCTGCTCTGTGAGTCTCTAGAGTCCCCAGCCTCAAGGAGCTCACAGGGCAAAAAGCGAATTGACCTGTATATTTGTTTGGCCTAAGTACAAGCTTCGTTAGTAGAGCATTGCGGTGGGGATCAGATTAGGGTCATTGGGATCAAGATGAATTCCTTATGGGTTCTGTTTCTTTCTTGTGTATCTGAAGTCCTTGGTTCTGGCCAAACAGTTCTGAAACTGGCCACTCCCAGTGCTTCCATCTCAGAGACTTTGTTACAAGCCCCTAATAATCACCACCTGTTTGCCATGCTAGAACCTCCTCCTTTAAACCACAGCTCAGAGATGCCTCCTTCAGGAAGCGCTCCCAGATTGATCTGCCTCACTCTCCCCACCCTGCATTCTTTCCCAAAGGCTTTGCTCCTCCTTTCTCTAAACTGACCCGACCTTCCCCTGCTCAGTTCCAGGTCCCCCCGCTGGCATCAAAGCTGTCCCTTCATCCGCTAGCAGTGTGGTTGTGTCATGGCTCCCCCCAGCCAAGCCCAACGGGGTGATCCGCAAGTACACCATCTTCTGCTTCAGCCCCGGGTCTGGCCAGCCGGTAAGTGGGCCCAGGGCCAAATGATGAGCAGGACAGGAGAAAGAGAAAGTACCTGTAGATCAGCTGGCTTCCGAGCCAAACCCTGGGGCTGCTTATATCTCTGCTTCTTCTTGGATTCATGGATAAGTATGGGCACTGGTCACCCAAGAGTGGCTAAAGCTTTACCCCAGTCCATCTTGGGTCAGTCCTCTGTTCCAGGGGCTGCAAGATTATCACAAGCCCTGGAAGCTCCTTTGAGTCAGGGGTCACGTTCAAGCAGGTGGGAGGACAGGGCCTTGGCTTTTCTGGTCTGGCTGACCAAGGAAGCTCCTAGCAGATCCCAGAGCTCTGGACTGGGGACTCGCTGGCCCACGGCCTTTGGAAATGAATCAACTTTTCAGTATGATCAGTCCAGGCTTGGAGGGCTGCTGGAGCTCTACCCTGAGTGGCCCCCTCAGCATGATGCCAGTTGAAGAGAGAGGAGAAGATGGGGGACAGATGGGGGAAGGCAAGGGCATCTCTCTCTGGGCCAGGGTCTGGGCCTAGCCTTGGGGAGAGGACTGAGAGATAGCTCTATCTGCCCAAACCTGGGAGCAAAGTGGGCAGCCCCCAGGCTGGGGCACAGTGCGGGGGGCTAACCCCTGCCCTCTACTGAGGGCTGCTAAGAGAGAGGAGAGGATGAGGGCGGGTGCCGTGGGATATGCACCCATATCCCATAATAGGCATCCTTCCCTCTGCCTCCTTCCTTATCTCCAGCCACTCAACCAGAGTTCTGCTGGGTGACTGCTCTGGAGCACACCTCTTATAGTTACAAGAGCAGGTGCACAGTGGTTGGGAGTCCGCCTGCCGATGCAGGGGACGCGGGTTCTTGCCCTGGTCCGGGAAGATCCCACATGCCGCAGAGCTGCTGGGCCCGTGCATGGCCGCTGAGCCTGCGCGTCCGGAGCCTGTGCTCCGCAATGGGAGAGGCCACAGCAGTGAGAGGCCCAGGTACCGCGAAAAAAAAAAAAAAGCTGGTGCAAAATTAGAATTTAGTTAAGAGGGCAGAGTTTTCTTGAAATATTGATCTGCTTTTGATAACAGATTGTAAAGTTTCTTTCCCTTTTAAATCTGTTTTAACTTTCTGCATTTGCCTTGGAAATCTTAGTAACACTTTGGTTAAGAGAATAAGTATTGTTTCACAGTGACCTATAATATTTGGTATGTTAAATTACATGGAAAGCATTGTCAAATGAATGATGATAAACCTTCTCAGATTATACTGTATGGGTAAATATTATTAATAAAATGTTCTAGAGGGCCTCCCTGGTGGCGCAAGTGGTTGAGAGTCCGCCTGCCGATGCAGGGGATACGGGTTCGTGCCCCGGTCTGGGAGGATCCCATATGCCGCGGAGCGGCTGGGCCCGTGAGCCATGGCCGCTGAGCCTGCGCATCCGGAGCCTGCGCGTCCGGAGCCTGTGCTCCGCGACGGGGGAGGCCACAACAGTGAGAGGCCCGCATACCGAAAAAAAAAAAAAAAAAAAAAAAGTTCTAGAAATTATATGAAATTCCTAAAAAAAAAAAAAAAAAAAAAAAAAAAAAGAGCAGGTGCAAAGACACCTGCCCTTGGGGCGCTTTCGGTCTAGTGGGAAAAGCAGAGGGGTGCTCCCTCGGGGGGGCATGAGTACTATCAAGGGATGTGCTCAGGACCGGGGAGAGCAGGGAGCAGATGGAGGCCAGCTTCTCCCTCCATCAGCAACTTGTGACGTGACAGCAGGCCCAGCACCTGCAGATGAGCTTCCGGCAGCCCGGAAAGCTGCCCTGAAATTGCTCGGTAATTGTGTCATCATTTCATCCTCTGTTCTCTGCTTTCCTGTGGTCTTTCCGAATTACCCTCTGAGCCGTAGGGGCCCCACTCCTCACCAGTGAGGCCAGAGTTCTATTACCAGAGGGGAAGCCCAGAAATGTCTTTTCAACGACTCCGTCCCCTCCTCTCCATCCTCACAGCCACTATGTCACATGCAGAAAAGTACATATATGATGACTATACAACTCCATGAATTTTCACACATCCAAGTATGCAGAAGGGGGGATTCCCAGAGCAGGGAACAGGACAACACCCCAGAAGGTCACCACCCTCCCCCTGAAGGCGTAACCACCATCCTGACTTCAGATTAGCATTGCCTCTTTTTGTTCTTTATATTACACACACACACACACACACACACACGCCATTTGCCTAGCTTCTTTGACCCAACATTATTTTGAGTTTGTGAATTTCATCCATATTGTTGTGTGTGGTTAGAGATCACTCACTGTCACTTCAGTATAGTTTTCAATTACGTGTGTGTATTACAATTTATCCATTGTGTTATCCGTTGATAGGCATTTGGGTAGTTTTCCGTTTGGAGCTATAACAGTTGGTGCTGCTGTGAAAACTCTTGTCCATGTCTCTTGGTGCTCTTGTGTATGCGTTCCTGTTGGGCCTATGAGAGGAACTCTTGGATCACGGGGTCTGCAGGTGTTAGGTTGAGAACACCCTGCCATTGTTGAGGGGTTGTACCAATTTTCCAATCAACATTTTCAGCCATGTCTTCTGCCCCTTTTTCCCCCCTCCCACTCACACACATCCTAGGCTCTTGTTACACTCGGCTTGTCACCGTCTGGACAGTCGCTCTGCCTTTCACCCCCAGTCCTCTGCCCCTGCTGATCCTACTGCCCATGGCATGTTCTTCATCCTCTAGCACACGCTGAATGCATTAGCTGGCAGTTAGCTGCTCACTCACCTGTCTCCCGCACTGGTCTGAGGGGCCCTGTGAGGACAAGGGCAGCATCTATCTATTCATCTTTGGGTCCCCAGCTGCGGAACATGGTGCCTGGAACATCATTGTCACAGAATACGTGTTTGATGAATGAATTACTAGCACCCTGGCAATTGTAAAGCCTTGGACATTGGGCAAGTTTCCCTTCATAAATTGATGAGAGGGTGGGAACTCATTCTCCAGCTTGGGTTTGTATGGTCATTACTTCCTCTGATAATGAAGTCTTTCAAAGGGATTGGTATCTGGGAACTTAGCCTCCTCATTAACTCAGGCTCCAGGATGCCCAGTCAACTGGCTGGGGACACATCTCCCAGGCTCCGGAGCAGAGTGCCTGGTCCCCATGCCCTCCTCCTGCTGCTGGAGACCTGGGGAGCCTCCCTCCTTCCTCTTTATGCCCCGAGCATAGAGGAACCTCCTCTCTCCTGGGGAGATTTCCCATCAGACATTGTCACATGGTGGGTGGGGCAGGTGTGCTAGTGTGATGAGAACTGCAGTTCAGCCATGTTGCAAGGCAGGGACTGGGCTGAAGGAGGGACCAGGGGACCTAACCACCACATGTGATTGTGTAATATGATTGCTTTGCAGAAATATATTCCAGATTCCAAACAACTGCATCACAAATTCATTTATGAAAGAGCTCCAGGAGTGAGGGCACACTCGTGTACATGTGATAGTGCAAGACTGTGGGAGTAAGTGTGGGGTGAGAGGCAAATGCATGTGAGTCTATGTGTGTACATACTGGAGTGTATGAACTTGTGTGTGTGGAATCCTCAGAATAGATGCGGGAAACTACATATGGTGCAGGATCCCAGGAATTACACCCTAGGGCTGGCCAGAGCTGCCTTGAGTCCTGTTAGAAATTTTACCAAACAATTTAATACACTTGTTGTTTTTCTCTGATTATCAAAATAATACAATTTTATTGTAGAAAATTCTGTAAATATATAAAATATAGAGAGGAAAGTAAAAATTACTTGTACTCTCATTCCCTAAAGATAAACATTGGCAACGTTTTGGTGTATAATCTTCTAGTCTTTGATCTGTACGTATACCATGGTTTTGTTTTGGTTTTTTTACAAAATTAAAATAAAATTTTACACAATGTGATATAATCTGCATTTTTCATGTAACATATGAAGGCACTTTCCCACACCATCGAATATTCTTTTTTATTGAAATATTCTTGACATCAAATATTCTTTTTTTTTTTTTTTGGTTGCACCACATGGCTTGTGGGATTTTAGTTCCCTGACCAGGGATTGAACCCAGGCCCTTAGCAGTGAGAACGCAGATCCTAACCACTTTACCACCAGGGAATTTCCATGACATCAAGTATTCTTTTAAAATATCATCTGTATGTACATAATCTATTTAACCAGTCCCCCAATTATTCTATATTTAATCTGTTTTTATTTTCACCATTATAATGTTTCATTGAGAGTTCTTCATAAAAGTTTTTATGTACACGTTTTATTTTTTTCTTAGGTTAAATTTCCATAGGAATTCCTGGGTCACAAAGAGTATGAACATTCTTAAGGTTTGCATACACGTTTGCAAATTACTCTTCAGAAATTTTGCACCAATTTATACTTCTTATATAGCATTATAAGTAGCATATACTTCTTCCTTGCACCCATACTAATCCAAGGTATTATATGTTTTTCTTTTTTTGACAGTTGGGATTTTTTTAAAAAGAGGTCTTGTTTTAAGTTATATTTCTTGGATTACTAGTTAGGTTGATTAGTGCTATGTGTTTTCTGGCTGTTTTTTTCATCTTTGGGTAATTGTCAATTCATGTCCTTTGTCCATTTTTTATTTGGGTGTATCGTGGTCTTCTTCTTATTGATTTGTAAGTGCTCTTTACATATTAAGGATAATAACCATTTTTGACCATATATGTTGCAAGTATTTGCTTGCCTTTGATTCTAGTTTTTATTATACCATAGGTTTTCTTTTTGTATAATTTAAATTTATAAATCATTTTCATTTTTGATTTTTCCTTTATTTTTGTTATTAGGACAGATAAATATTAACCTATAGTTTCCTCTTTCATAGTTTTACCTTTTTTTAACCTTTGATCCACTGGGACTTTATTTGGGAGTAGAGTTGTGTATTTCTGAAAGTGATTTCAGGACATTCTTGGGGAATCCAGGTTAAAAGAAGGCACCCAGGATCTGGGTAATATGCTAATGCCTTCAGGGGGATGCCAAAGCATTCCTGCCCTGTGTAGACACAAATGTACATTCAGGTACACACTGACACACACAAGCAAGTACACTCAACTTTTCTCTACACATACATACACACACACCCCTCCACCCTCACAGAAAAATGTGCCAGGAGAAGACCATTTCCCCTTTTACAAAAGACTTGCACACCCCTTGCCTCATATGTGCCTCACTGTAACCACACAGGGTAGGCCGAGCTGTATTGCTTTCTCAGTGTGCAGGAGAGAAAACTGAGGCCCCAGAAACCATGGGAGACACTGTGGATCATATAGCAAGTGAGGCAAGCAGGTATCAAAGCCACTGCCCTGCCCTGCCTCGTGCTCAGATATGACCTGCAGATATCCACACAGTCCCCCAGTGCTGCAGCCTGAGAGGACTTCCCAACTACTAGGGCTCAGGGTGGCTTTCAGGGACCTCCTGGATTCAAGGCCAGATCTCCACAAGGGAGGCAGGAGGAGGAGTTTGCCAGGGAGCTCTGTGTGTGTTGTGGGGATGCCTGTACCTTCTCCCGAGCATCCCCCTGCAGACAGTCTGGGGCCAAAAAGGATGTTTTCTCCTATTATAAGTCACTGGGCCCCTCAGCCCTCCCATGGCGGACAGAGAATGTCCTTCTGTGACCCCATATCTGTCTGGAGGTCTGTCCCTCAGCACGTGCGTGAATGTGTCTACATGTCCATGTGCGTGTGAGCGTGTGCATATAGGCGTGTGTGTGCAGGATCCCGTGACTGCAGAGGTAACTAATTATTAGCTCCCTCTGGCCTTGGGGGCCCCCCATCTGTTCCGGGGCTGCTCCCCCTGCCTAGACTTCCTCCCTGATGTCAAAGAGGCCCTGGTGCTGTCCTGCTTTCCCTACCCCACAGCTGACCAAAAAATAAAATAAAATGAAAGTCAGCCCCATCCCGCCTGCACCAGGGAAGGGGCTGACAGGAGGTCTGCAAACTAGCGCTTATCAAAAGCTCCTTCTCAAATTCATTTCAATATCTGAGCCTCTGGTTTCCAAGGCAACGTAATCTTTTCATCAAAGCAACTGGTAAAACCACTGGGATCCGATATTGTTTTGTTGGCAACTTGTCAAAACTGTCATTTGGTTAAAAAAATTTTATAGATTTATATAACCTACAAATATAGATATGGTGATCTATACCACTAATCATCATTAATAAAGTGCTGCCCCCGAAGGTTTCTTAGTTCCCTCTCCCACCCCTTCCTCCCCCAGAGGTGGGGGGAAGGGGGGAGGAATGAAGGAGCAGTAATTAGACAGTAGGGCTGGGAGGTGACTCTGACTGGGGACAGGCTAGGGGAGCCTGTCTACAGCCCTAATAAGGCAAATGTAGTAATTTAGCTTCTTCCCAGAGACTCCCTTTACTCAGGGTTTTCCTGAGACCCTCCCTCCTCCCTTCTCCCTTCTCCTCCATCTCTCAGAACACTCACACTTCCTGGCCTGGACCCACAGTGGCCAGTGCCTAGATCAGTCCAAGAGGTAAACTGAGGCTGACCCAGCAACACGCCCGTCAGAGCAGGCCCGTCAGCTCCCAGGGCTGAGCCCCGTGCCAAGTCCAGGGCAAACTCTGTTCAGTGTGGCTCCAAAACCAGAAAGGGCAGACTAGGCAGGATCCTGCCTCCCCGGCCCCCAACCCGGCCATTACCTCCTCCGAGCCCAGGGCCCCCAGCAAGGCTGGAGGCGGAGGTGGAGGCCCAGGGGCCTTGGGTCTTAGCATGCGTTCGCCTCTGCCCCGCAGGCTCCCAGTGAGTATGAGACGAGTCCGGAGCAGCTCTTCTACCGGATCGCCCACCTAAACCGAGGACAGCAGTACCTGCTGTGGGTGGCTGCCGTCACCTCTGCCGGACGGGGCAACGGCAGCGAGAAGGTGACCATCGAGCCTGCTGGCAAGGGTGAGCAGCCTGGGACTGCGGCAGAGGGCAGAAGCCGCCCCGCCTAGCATTCCGGTTCTCCCCGGGGAGGGGATGTCCTCCCTTCACCCTGTCGGTGACCTGGCTGTCAGGGGCTGGCCGGCCGCCCGCCTCCCTCCTGCACACACCAAGACCGGGCCTCTGCTGCCCCCTGACTCCCAGAAAGCCTCACAACAGGCTCAAGGCAGCACCGCTAGCCAGGGGCGCTGGGCGTAATGCACCCTGGTCCCCAGCTCCCAACTCCAGCCCAGCTCAGCTCCTCCAAAGGGGACTGAGGTGGGGTACACTGCTTCCACGGCGCAGAGAGCCGGCAAGACGGCCCCCTCCTTCCAAAGCCCGGACACCTCAGGCAGGGGTGACCCCACTGATTGGTGGTTCGTTCAACCAACAGACATTTACAGGGGCCATGCCAAAGGAGACTGTGGGCTAGATGGGGCACGCAGGGTGAATAAGACCACGTCTTTTCTTGGGGGTGCTCCGCCAAACCCCTGACCTGGGCGTACGTATGGCATGGGGGCACGTGTACCCCCACTTTACAGGGAATGACAGCTCTGAGGCCTCAGCCCAAGATCGAGACAGAGGCCACCTCGCGGAGCTGCCGGGCCGCCTGCCCCGTGCTAACCCTGGGGCATGGGACTTAGCCACACAGGCCCAAGACTTCCAGCCTCTACTCTGACCCTGGGCTTCCCTGGGCCCTCCCTCGTCCCACAGCCACCTGTCGCTGTAGCCCTGGGGCCCCAGGACCAGGGCTCGGATGGTTGGTGCCTGCCTCAGCCCAGGGGGTGACCAGCTTCCTTTGGCTGAGACCCGAGAGGCGCCTGCCCTCCCTGGCCTCAGGCTCAGGGTCAGCGGGCACTGAACGGAGGACCCGCAGCTGCTCTGCCAGCGGGGGCTGTCATCCCATTTTCCAGTGGACACTCTGAGGCCGGGATGGCATGGTCTGCAAAGACAGCCGAGAGTGGTGGGCTAGCTCTTCTGGCTCCAAGTCAGGGCTCTTTCCACACGGCCTCAGGTGTCTAACCTCCCCGGGCCCCTCCTCCCAGAGGGGCTACCCACCCCTTCTTCTGGACTTGTTTCCTTCAGGAGGGAAGGGGCCCAGGGCCTCTGATCCTCCCAGGACAGCTGGCGCTGGCCCAGAGCATGGTCTGAGAGCCTGGGTGTCTTGGCTGAAGGCTGGCCCCTTCCCCTGTGGAAATCAAATGGAACACGTTCCCAGAGGGCTTCGTACTTCTTCAAATGTAGACATCATGCTCTTCTGTCCTCACAGCAGCCCTGGGAGGTGGAGGGACAGGAGCCAGTCCCAGCCACAGGGCAGAACTGGGTCTAGAACGGGATCTCTAGAGCCCCTGGCGCCATCCCCGAGGCCCCCAACACTTCTCTCTGCCCGCGATGGAGGCTGTCTTCACTGGGCCCCTCAGCCCAGTCCACGTCTTTCTGGCCCCCGGCGGTCCTCCACTGCCCCAGGCAGCCTTCTGTTCCTCGGCGGCCCCTCCAGACCTCACCTACTGTCCCAAGCCCATCGCCCCGGCGCTGCCCTCAGAGGAGAGGAACCTCCATTCCCTGCACCCAAACCTCTAAGCATTGCTTCCTCAGCCACCTTACATCTTCCCTCTCCCCAAGAAGGGTCCCGTGGCTCAGTGGGGCTGACTGTGGCCCCCCGAAGCACGTGGTTGCTTGGTTAATTTAACACTTTCAACCCTGGGCCTGGAGATCTCCAAGGTGCCTGACACGACTGCCTTCTCACTGGGCCCTTGGCATCTTTGCCTCCCTTTGCTTTCCATGATGCCGCCTGTGCATCAGGGTCCTTTCAGTGTGCTCCTGTCTCCCCGGGGACATGTCTTCCTCCTCTACGCCTGCATGCTGAGGACCCCAGGGCTCTGCCATTCCTCTGTCAATCTGCAGTCCCCCTCCTGGTGACCTCAGTCAGTCTGCTGCTGAGTGCACATCAGTGTGGTCCAGTCATCTCTCTCATGCTCCAAAAGATTTATATCCACCTGCTTTCCAGCTACCCCCATGGGTGTCCCCCAGGTTTAACGTGAGCAGAATCTTCCCGTCTCTCCCACCTACCCTGCTCCTCCTCCTGTGGGCCTCAACTCCACGAGGGCACCAGCACCCATCGGGTTGGCCCAGTTGGGATCCTGGAAGTCACCCTCACCTCCCCCTCTATCTCTTCCCCAAAACTAGGCAGACCCCACGTCCTGGCATTTCTTCCCTTGAGCCCCTAGTCTGTTCTCCACCACCCTGTATCACCTCTCGCCTGCACTCCAGCCACCGTCTTGTCCCTGGTCTTCATCCTGCAAGATCACCTCCACCATGGGCTTCCCTGGTGGCACAGTGGTTGAGAGTCCGCCTGCCAATGCAGGGGACACGGGTTCATGCCCCAGTCTGGGAAGATCCCACATGCCGCGGAGCGGCTGGGCCCGTGAGCCATGGCCGCTGAGCCTGCACGTCCAGAGCCTGTGCTCCACAACGGGAGAGGCCACAGCAGTGAGAGGCCCACGTACCACAAAAAAAAAAAAAAAAAAAAAAAAAGATCACCTCCACCAAACCATCCTCTGCAAGCAGCCAGGGATTTGTCTAAAACTCTACTTTGAACATATCACTACTTACCTGTAAGCCTCCTCATGACCTCAAGAAGAAGCCCAGCCTCCTTGAGGTGCCAGCAGAGCCCTCCATCTCCCCCTGCCTCCTGCTCACCGCTCTGGCCCCGGCTCTGCTGCCCCCTCCTCACTCACCCTGGGCTTTGGTTGCCCCAAAGGATCCTCCCACTCATCGTGTGTTTCAGGCCCCCGTGCCTCTACTCAGTGCCGTTCCCCCTTCCGACATGCCTTTCCTTCTCTGTGTGGTGAATTCCTTCTTAGCCTTCAAGATTCAAGTCAAAGCTGCCAATTCCAGAAGCCGCCCCTGGCCTTTACCTCCACCACCACTGCACTGCCAGAGTTCATTCCTCCTTCTTTCTGCTCCTAGGGTTACTTGTCTCTACCCCTACCATAGTATTTTTCACCCTAATGATTTTTTTAAGTATCCGTCTCCCTCTTGGATGGCGAGCAACTTGAGGACAGGGAATAGATCTGATTCATTTTGTGGCCCCTCAGAGCCTCCTGTGATACCTGGCCCAAACAGGTGTTTGATAAACGTTGGTTGAATCAATGACTCGCATCTGAAATTTCCTGGACTCTCCCCCAACCCCAAGCCCAAGGTAGCCAGTGCGGTGCTGGTGGTAAAAGTGGGGTGTCTCTCATCCTTTCTTTCCTGTAGCCCCAGCAAAGATCATATCCTTTGGGGGCACTGTGACAACACCCTGGATGAGAGATGTCCGGCTGCCTTGCAATTCAGTGGGAGACCCAGCCCCTGCCGTGAAGTGGACCAAGGACAGGTGTGTGTGGGACCCCGCAGGGATAGGTGACCCCCAGGGCTGGGCACAGCAGAAGAGCCATGAGGAGAACCAATGTCCCTCCCTTCCAGTGACTCAGTCACCTCCAGCCCTGCAGGGGCCCAGCCAGGTACACGGCTACCACTCTCACACACAGGCCTGACCTCCCTGGCTCCCCTCTGTTGGCTGCCAAGGACCTCCCTTCCCTGGGTGATTGAAGGGCCCAAGATTCCTGGATATGCCCAGGAAGCACTGAGTAACAGCCCAAGAATCCAGGGTCCCCGAGCCAGCCCCATGCTGCTCCCAGCTCCAACTGCCTGCAGACCTGGGGGAAGCCCCCGGAGGAGGGGATGCCTTCTATAACCCATCCCCCACCCCCGCAGCGAAGACTCGGCTATCCCCGTGTCCATGGATGGGCACTGGCTCATCCACACCAATGGCACGTTGCTGCTGCGCGCGGTGAAGGCTGAGGACTCGGGCTACTACACCTGCACAGCCACCAACACTGGGGGCTTCGACACCATCATCGTCAACCTTCTGGTGCAAGGTGAGACCCTGCGAGGCGGGTGGGGCTCCGGTGGGGACAGGGATGGAGGAATTCCGTCGTGTGAGAGAGAGGGTTGTCGAATGGAAGAAGAAGACCCGCCACTGGGGAGACAGACCCTTGGTGGATCAGAGGGTCCCCGTGGAAGAGGAGGCAGGAGGGCTAGAGAGGAGAATGAGCAGGAGTGAGGGTGGCACCGAGAGGGTGGGACAGCCAGCCCCTCGCCCTCAACCCACCCCAGTGTCAGAGATTAACCTTCTGGTGCGGACCGGTGGCTCTCCCCTCACAGTTCCCCCGGACCAACCCCGCCTAACTGTCTCCAAAACCTCCGCGTCGTCCATCACCCTGACCTGGATTCCAGGTGACAATGGGGGCAGCTCCATCCGAGGTGAGAGGGGTCTGGATGAGGAGGGGGGAGACAGGGGAAAGAATTCTGGGCCCAGGGGCAGTGGAAGGGCTTCACTCACTCCCACTGCTTGTCCTCATAATGCTTAGGAGATAATGGGGGAGGGGCGATTCAGACCACATGGAAGTTACCCAAGTGCCATGGAAAATATACCAGCCTAGATGTCTGGGCTCTACAACACCCAACCTCCTTGCCACTGGTGAGCTGTGCGAACCTGAGGCAGTCTGTTTTCTTAGGAAGCCTGTCTTCTTCTCTGGGCCTTAGTTTCCACATCTGTAAAAGTAGACAGATGTTCTAGATAGTGCTTCTCAACCTTAAACGTGCATATGAATCACCCGGGGATCTTGTAAGAGCAGATTCTGATTCAGGGGGTCTGGAGTAGAGGCTGAGAATGTGCCTGTCTAACGAGCTCCCAAGTGATGCTGATGCTCCGGGGCCAGGGGACTAAATATGGAGTAGTAGGGTCTAGACAGGACCCCTCGTAAGCCTCACAGCTCTGGTTTCTGCTCACCTCCCCACCTTGGCTTCTCAACCCTAACACGAGCACTGACAGGAGAGAGCCCTACAGCTCAGCCCAGGGCCTTTCCGTTTTGCATCTAATTTGCATCCACCCCATCCCAGTGGCCAAAGCACCCCCTGCCCCCTGCGGCACCCAGCCCCATGATGCCTGTTGGGGTACCCCAGGCCCCGCCCTGCCCGACCTGAGCCAGGCAAACCTCCCGGGCAGGCTTCGTGCTGCAGTACTCGGTGGACAACAGCGAGGAGTGGAAGGATGTGTTCGTCAGCTCGAGCGAGCGGTCCTTCAGGCTGGACAGCCTCAAGTGCGGCACCTGGTACAAGGTGAAGCTGGCGGCCAAGAACAGCGTGGGCTCCGGGCGCATCAGTGAGATCATCGAGGCCAAGACCCACGGGCGGGGTAAGGCCCAGGCCGGGGTGGAAGGCTGCTGGGGTAGGGAAGGAGGGCACAGGGGAGCATGGAGACTCAAGGGGAGACTCCACCTACTTCCCACCACTGCAGCATTGGATGAGTCACAGTAGGAGAAACTGGCCCCGCTTCCCTGCGGTGGTAGGGCAGATGGGTGGCTCACCTCTTCCTTTTTCCTGCACCTGTCTTCCTCCTTGGCCAGGCCCTTCTCTCCTTGTCCTTCTCTCCCTCCTCTTCTTCCTCCCCTCTGTCCCCTGGAGCATCCCTACTCCCATCTGCACCTCCCACCGATCCCCTGGAGCCCCTGTGGTCCCAGCTGCCCAGAGAAATCTTTCCCAGTCTCTCTAACCTCTCTCTCTCCCTCTGGCCCCCCAGAACCCTCCTTCAGCAAAGACCAGCACCTCTTCACCCACATCAACTCCACACATGCTCGGCTTAACCTGCAGGGCTGGAGTAACGGGGGCTGCCCTATCACAGCCATCGTGCTGGAGTACCGGCCCAAGGGCACCTGGGCCTGGCAGGGCCTGCGCGCCAACAGGTCCGGGGAGGTGTTTCTGACCGAGCTGCGAGAGGCCACGTGGTACGAGCTACGCATGAGGGCTTGCAACAGCGCTGGCTGCGGCAACGAGACCGCCCAGTTCGCCACCCTGGACTACGATGGCAGTGAGTCGGAAAGGGTGGGCAGGGCTGGAGCAAGGTGCTGCCAGGGAAGCTGGCAGAGAGGCAGACACATAAAGAGATAGACACACAAATAGAAAGGAGGCAGGACTATAGTCAGGGACAAAGGCTGACAGTTGAATAAGCAAGCAAAGGACAGGCCAAGGAGCAGCAGATGGGTAGACAGGTAAGTGGGTAGATATACCTGTGACCAACACAGATGGATAGGCAGACAAGCAGGTCAGTAAGGCTAAAGACAGAGGGCCCTTGAAGGTGCAACACTTGCTCTCCGTTGCTTCAAAGAGATGAGAGGGAGGTAGAGATGCAGTTGCGGTCCTGCCCTATAAGAACCCTCTGCTCAGATGGTACATTAGCCAAGACAGGGTAGCCTGTGCTGCAGTAACAAGTAAACACTAAAAGCTTCATGGCTTGATTCAATAAAGATTTGTTTCTCACTCTCATAACACCTTGTGAGGGTTGGCTGGCCACCATCTTTAGCTATGCCATCTTGAACATGCTCTAACCTAACTGCCAGGAAGTCTGGGGAATGTAAATGAGCACACGGATGTTTAGTGAGTACTACCTGGTATCTGCCACATGGGGGCACCTCACACTCATGCACACACATGCATTTAAGCACATAGAGGGCTGAATTCATAGGGACCAGCTGTCACAAGCTAAATTGAGTCTACCTATGTGTTAAGGAAACAGAATAAAAGTGGTATCGGAAGGGGATGGGCTCAAACAAGGAAGGCTTCATGAAGGAGATGACTCTTAAGTGAGGTTTTGAAACAAGCAAGCATCAGGGCTTGGCAGAAGGCCATGTCAGCAGGAGAACTCAGCATTGCCTCCCTGCAGCCCCCAAGGTTAGCAGATTTTGCCCACGGGATGGGGAGCAGGGAGAGAATGCAGGGTGTTTAGTGGCTTTTGCCTCCATCTGGGGAAGAGAGCACAGGATCCCACTTCCCTGACTTTTCTCTCCTATGGTCCTCACCATCCCCCACAACATTACCAGCTGGATGTGGGAATCTTAAGTTCAGCATTCTAGAAATGAACACTGAACTCCAACAAGCAGTAGACTATCTCTGAGAGACTTTAGGAAAATTCTAAAAGGAAGTCACTAATATATGCAGTATAAAAACTACACAACTGTTCATGGCTGTCCTGATGGGACCAGAATCAGGGGGAGCAGAGGGGAGAGTTGGGGCTCTGCACCAGGAAGTAGAGATCAGAGTGAGACCAAAGGCAGCAAAAGAGGGCCAAGGGCTGCCTGGCCCATGAGACTCTGCATAACACTCAACTCATAAGGGACAACTGACTCCCTTCTTCACCCCTGTTCAGGCACCATCCCGCCCATCAAGTCTGCACAAGGCGAGGGGGACGATGTGAAGAAGCTGTTCACCATTGGCTGCCCGGTCATCCTGGCCACCCTGGGGGTGGCACTGCTCTTCATTGTTCGCAAGAAAAGGAAAGAGAAGCGGCTGAAGCGACTCCGAGGTGGGCGAGTTTCCTGTGGGCTTCCTGGGAGGGAGTGCTGACCCTCAGCCATGCTGGCCACTTTCCACTGGCTCACAGCACCATCTGGACAAGGGAGAGTGCCCGTGTTCCCTTGAAGGGAGAGCTGCCACTCCAGCCTTCTGAAACCCCTTAGTTTTTCACTGCTTCCTCCTCTATGCCCCCAGGACTTTGTGCCTGCCCTCACCAGGGCTGACTTTTAGAGGTACACAGTGGTAAAACCATATTGCTTGTTAAAATATTTAAACATTTCCATGTTGATTGGTAAATAGATGTTGCTCCCTTCTTCCCTGGATGCTCCATTCTCTCATATAGGATCCCCGAGACTTTCCTAGGACCCAGCCACTAAAGACTTTGCTCTGGTTTGCCTGAGCTGTTTCCATGCCTTGTCAGGTGCTAAATATTTTTAATATCACCCCCTGTCCCAACACCTGCTACCATAGTCTGGCATGAATGGGTCTGATTTACCTTGATTTCCCCAGGACCCACTAGTTGCTTAATAAATGTCTGTTCACACATCTGGAAAACATTTATTGAGTATCTGCTGTATTGTAGATACTGCCAGACGTTGGAGGTGTAAAGATGAATGAGGAAGGAACAGCCCATGCCCTTATAGAATTCACAGCCAAGGCAAAATAATAGCACAGAAGAGGGAATGACTAAGCCTGCCTAGGGTGTTTGTTTAGGAGTTGGGTAGATGAAAGGATGATTCAGTGGGTGGTTAATGGTTGTTAAATGGATGGATGGTTGGATGGATGGATGGAAGATTGGATGGTTGATGGATTGATAGTTGAATCGATGGTTGGATCAATGGAAGGATGGATGGATGGATGGATGGATGGATACTTGGATGGATAGATGGATGATAAGATGGATAGATGGTTGTATGAATGGATGATTGGATGAATGGTTGAATAGATGAGTGGATAATTAGATGAATGGTTGAACAGATGATTGTACAGATGATTAGATGGTTGGATGGGTTGATGGCTGAATGGAGGAATGGTTGGATCAGTGGATAGATGGATGGATGGATGGGTGGTTGAATGAATGCATGATGTATGGGTGGGATGGATTAACAGGTGGATAGATCAATAATGAATGGATGGATGAGTGAGTAGATAGATGGTTGAATTCGTTCGTGAAGCTAGATTCGATCTAACAGATCATTCTCAGTTATCAGAGGTCTAGTGGATTACCTGGGTCCTTTGCTTCTTCTCTCTTATCAATTCCTAACCTGAGAGTCCTGAACCTATTCAAGGCTCCTCTGAGACAAAGCACTGACCCTCAAATCCATCCATGGACTTTTTTGGGACAGATGTCCTAGAGAACGAAATGAAGCTTCTTGGTTGAAGTCATCTGGAGATACTCATTGACCCCCCTCTACTTCATTCCCCACTCTCTCCTCTCCCCAACAGATAGATACCTGAGGATAGACCTACAACTGATGCCCATTTCCAGACTGCTATGATGTTTTGTTTGATTAGAGTCAATTCAGGAAGCTGATGGAGCACTTTACATACCCTCTGCTTTGGGAAGGATCTCCCTATTAGATAAAAATCTGAGGAAAGGAAAGCAGAACTGAGCCAAATCCTGAATTGGGAGCAGTGAGACCTTATGTTTTGGACCGTCTCAGAACTCCTTATATTTCTTCCCAGGAGACAAGCCCTGGCCCCATTTTAGGAAGTTCTCCCACCTTGTTCCCCATACCTCTTCCAATTCTCATCCTTCTCAGACTCCATTCTCACTCAGTCCCCTCTCTCTACTGTTTTGCAGATGCAAAGAGTCTGGCAGAAATGTTAATAAGGTGGGTGTCACATAGCTGCTTCCTCTCTCCTCCCCTCCCCCTTCCTCCCTTCAGGGTACAGGTTTCTAAGACCCCACTGTCCTGCAAAACCCCTCCCCCAACCCGTTATGGCTACTGAGTCACCCACCTCCAACCCTTCTCTCCACAGCAAGAACAACCGAAGCTTTGACACCCCCGTGAAGGGGCCACCCCAGGGCCCACGGCTACATATTGACATCCCCAGGGTCCAGCTACTCATCGAGGACAAGGAGGGCATCAAGCAGCTGGGTGAGTGACAGGTGCCATGAGCTCTCTGTCCTGCTGAGTGTGCTTCCCCAGGCCACATCCCACAAAGGGCAACCACCAGTCCTCACACAGTGCCCAGGGTTCCAGAAGCAGCCCCATCAACAACTCAACAACCTAGGAACTCGCTGCAGCTTCTCTCAAGGACTAGGTTTCCTCCTCCGTTAATGGGAAGACTTGACCTGACCTTTCTTGGTTTCATTGTTGGATAACGACAAAGAGAAATTTGGGAAACAAAGATGGTGCCCAAAGGGAAGGACTGCTGCTGATTGTACTTCTTCCCCCAGGAGATGACAAGGCCACCATCCCTGTGGCGGATGCTGAGTTCAGCCAAGCTGTCAACCCTCAGAGTTTCTGCACCGGTGTCTCCTTGCACCACCCAGCCCTCATCCAGAGCACAGGACCCCTCATCGACATGTCTGACATCCGGCCAGGCACCAGTATGCATTATCCCCGGGGAGACAGCCCTCCTCCCACACGGGGTTTCGTGGGCACAGCATAAGACAGAGGTGACATTTTTTTAAAAAAGGAGGGAGGAGCAGCGTGGAGGAAGGGAAAGAGCACTGGAATCGGAGTCTAGAGACCTTGATTATAGACTCACTAGCTATGGCCTTGGGCATGTCACTAACCTTATCTCTCTGGGCCTCAGTTTTCTTACCTAGACATTTTGAGAGGGTTAGTTGTTCTTTCTCTCCAAGGGCCTTCTGCATCTTCCACTAGGACTCTGGACATAAGCATAGAATACATCCAGGACTGTAGGGACTGAACGGACAGTCAGGAGGCAGCAGGAGATGAGGTGACATTCTTCCCAGGCTGAAGGAAGAGACAGGGTGGCCGGGGAGGACTAGGACGCCGCCCAGTGCCCGACACTGCTGCTCTCCTCCTCCACAGACAGCTGTGTGGTCAGGAAAGGCAGCTCGCTCAGCTTTCCCAGGGGAGCTTCTGTGGCTGCTTCTTCCTCCTCTCTTGCTCCTGGTGCCCTTTCTGGTACATGCCAGCTGCCCAAGCCTGAATGCCTGCAGCTGGACGGTACTAGCTCTTGCTTCCTCTGTGCAGATCCAGTGTCCAGGAAGAATGTAAAGTCAGCCCACAGCACCCGGAACCGGTACTCAAGCCAGTGGACTCTGACCAAGTGCCAGGCCTCCACACCCGCCCGCACCCTCACCTCCGACTGGCGCACTGTGGGCTCCCAGCATGGTGTCACTGTCACCGAGAGTGACAGCTACAGTGCCAGCCTCTCCCAGGACACAGGTAAGCCCAAGGACCTGCCTCCATTCTGCTCACTCTCCTCCAGCTCCCCCATTATCCATCTCCACCTTTGGTTTTCCCAACTCCTACCTGCCAGCTGTTGGAGTCCAAGGCACAGGTCAGCTTCATTTCCAGCTGGTCACTGACTCACTCTGTGGCTATGACAAAAACACTTGACCTAGCGGAGCTCTGCTTGGTCAAGGATTTCGTTTTGCTCTCCCAAAAGATGACAGAGAAAATGGTACACATGATGTTTGTTGGAGAAAAGGCTGAGTGCTGCTCAGAGGATGATGCTTATTTTCAAGAATGAAAGATGTTCTGCCCTTCATTAGGCAGCACATCAAATATCCCACTTCTGCCACCACCACTACCTTCACAGGCGGAGAGCAGGACCTTGTGAGCCTGGTCCACTCCATAGTCAGGCTTTCAGATGGCAGCTGGGCTTATGGGTAGGGGACCTGCTCAGTCTGATCTCATTTACACCCTTTCCCCATAAACCCACTTTATTTTTTATTGAGATATAACTGACGTATAACATTTAGTTTCAGGTGTATGACATAATGATCTGATATTTGTAATATATTGCAAAATGATCACCGCAGTAAGTCTAGTTAACATCCATCACCATGTATAGTTACAATTTTTTTTCTTATAATGAGAACTTTAAAGAACTACTCTCTTAGCAACTTCCAAATATTCAATACAGTGTTATTAACTATAGTTATCATGCTGTACATTACATCCCCATGACTTATTTATAACCGGAAGTTTGTACCTTTTGACCACCTTCACCCATTTTGCCCAGCTCCCACCCCCCACCTTTGGCCACCACCAATCTATTTTCTGTATCAGTGAGCTTGGGGGTTTTGTTTGTTGTTGTTGGGGGTTTTTTAGTTTCCACATATAAGTGAGATCATACAGTGTTTGTCTTTCTCTGTCTGATTTGTTTCACTTAGCATGATGCCCTCAAGGTCCATCCATATCTTCCCAAATGGCAAGATTTCCTTTTTTATGGCTGAGTAATATCTCATTTTGTGTGTGTGTGTGTGTGCGCGCATGTGTGTATATATATATATTTATATATATATTTTATATATATATATATATATATCTCACATATTCTTTATTTACTTATCCACTGATGGACATACAGGTGCTTCCATGTCTTGGCTATTGTAAATAATGCTGCAATGAATATGGGAGGTGCCACTCATTTCCCCTCAACTCTGTGCCTTCCATCTCCCCAGACAAAGGACGGAACAGCATGGTGTCCACTGAGAGCGCCTCTTCCACCTATGAGGAGCTGGCCCGGGCCTATGAGCATGCCAAGCTGGAGGAACAACTGCAGCACGCCAAGTTTGAGATCACCGAATGCTTCATCTCCGACAGCTCCTCTGACCAGATGACCACAGGCACCAACGAGAACGCCGACAGCATGACATCCATGAGCACACCCTCAGAGCCTGGCATCTGCCGCTTCACCGCCTCCCCACCCAAGCCCCAGGATGCCGACCGGGGCAAAAATGTGGCTGTGCCCATCCCTCACCGGGCCAACAAGAGTGAGCGCTCAGACCACCTCCCTTGCTGTGTCCCCTGCCCCCAAACCCCACGAGCCCTGGCTAGACCTAGCCCTAACTGCACCTGGGTCCTGCCAGCCCAGCACGGCTCCTTGACAGTCGGGGGGTGGTGCAAAGAACAAGGACTTGGGAGCAGGCAGATTAGGGCGCACATCCTGGCTTAACCTGTTAATACTGCTGTGACCCTGGGCAAGTCATTTAACCTCTATGGCCTTAATTTTCTCATTTGTAAAATGCAACTGATAGCATATACTTTGCATTGTTGTAAGGATCATTAGAAATGATATACGTGCCTGGCACATAGTAGGTTCTCATTAAGTAGTGATCATTCCCTTAATCTGAAGCTATGCCAGGATGGAAAGAGAATGCTTATGGGGTCAGCTGCCCAATGGCCATTGGTCTCAATACTGTTTGAACTTAATCTAGACCCAAAGTAGCAATCCTGGCAGTTCAGCCCATGGTGGCCAAACCTCGTGATGGGCAAGGACCTAGCCTGACTGGGAACCATCTGACTCCAGAGGCCTGGCCAGAACATATGTCCTTTGGGGTCAGCAGGGCAGGTCTAGGATAACCAGGGGGAGGGGAGCAGGGAAGCCCCCCAGCAGACATTAGGGCCACAGGGTGCAAAGCCCAGGCTGTCAAAGCAGGCAATCTGGTCTGCTCAGCACTGGCCTTGCTAAGTGGCCATGCTGACCTAGGGGCTCAGGGTCATCTAGAGAAGAGCCTGGGGTAACAGAAATGACAAAGACTTAGGAGACGAGCAGCCCTGAATGACTCCCCCTCCCTGTGTAGCTGTGTGAAGTTGGGCAAATTACTTAATCTCTCTGAACCTCAGTTTCCTCACTTGCAAAATGCAGGCAGGTATTAACCTACGCAGGGGTCTGTGGGGACTAAACGAGATGACCTAAGGAAAGTGCCTGGCACAGTGGACGGGAGAGAGGCACGTGCACAGGCGAGGGTGCTCACAGGGCAGAGGGATCAGCATGTGAGGGTCCTAGAAGCTTGTCCCGTGGAGGCACTTTAAGAAATTAGTAACATTCTTCCTGGAGAAGAGGAGATGAAGGAGAGAGATGGGGAAATGTAGCTGACTTCAGGTGTCTGAAAGGCCGCGGTGAGAAAGAGGGGAAAGCCTTGTTCTGGGGGTCCTCAGAGGACAGAATCGGGCTGAATGTGGGGAGGTGACAGGGAGTGACATTCCTTTCCTCCTCGGAGTAAAGAAAAGCTTTCTAGGGAATTCCCTGGCGGTCCAGTGGTTGAGACTTGGCGCTTTCACTGCCATGGACCTGGGTTCGATCCCTGGTCAGGGAACTAAGATCCCACAAGCCACGCAACATGCCAAAAACAAACAAACAAACAAAAAAAACAACGCTTTCTAACAGCCAGAGCTCTTAGGACATCCCTGTTTACAAATGAGCTCTTCACCAGCTGAAGCTGATCGGCTATAGTGATCAATTAACAATGGGTATCAATTTACTGAGCATTGCCGTGCGCCAGCCACTGTACTAAGCGCTTTCCTTACTTTATCTCATTCCCTCCTCACAGTATTCCTGTAGGGAAATATGATTATCCCCATTGCATAGATAAGAAAACTGAGGCTCAGAGAGGCCAAGTAACATCTTTCCTCGACTCTTTACTGCCTGTCTGGTGGAGGGGCTCCTATGCCAGGTCAGGGAGAAGACTGAGGGGTAGGGGTGGGGGAACAAGCTGGCCGCTGGTTCCAAGAGGCCTCCAGCACTAACACGCCCTGCTTCCTCCATTCCAGGTGACTACTGTAACCTGCCCCTCTACGCCAAGTCGGAGGCCTTCTTCCGAAAGGCAGACGGGCGGGAGCCCTGCCCCGTGGTCCCGCCCCGCGAGGCCTCCATCAGGAACCTGGCTCGAACCTACCAGCCCCAGGCTCGCCACCTGACCCTGGACCCTGCCAGCAAGCCCTTGGGCCTCCCGCACCCGGGGGCCGCCGCCACAGCCACCTTACCTCAGAGGACTCTGGCCATGCCAGCTCCCCCAGCTGGCACGGCACCCCCGGCACCCGGTCCCACCCCTGCCGAGCCCCCGGCTGCCCCCAGTGCCGCCCCTCCGGCCCCCAGCACTGAGCCTCCGCGGGCCGGGGGCCCACACACCAAAATGGGGGGCTCCAGGGACTCACTTCTCGAGATGAGCACATCAGGGGTAGGGAGGTCTCAGAAGCAGGGAGCCGGGGCCTACTCCAAATCCTACACCCTGGTGTAGGGGCACAACCAGAAGAGCGGCCCTCCGCTTGGACCTGTCTGCACCTCCGGCCCTCACACACCAGCTGGGCTGATTTCCTGCATTATTTATATTAAATTGACAGACAAAAACCAACCAACAAGGGAAAGACAACCCCCAAGTCATGAACGCTTGTACATAGAACTCTTTTGTACAAATGAAACTATTTTCTTCTTCTCCATGAAGCCAGGGCACAAAGAATTTGACAGTGCAAGTCAAATTCCCCACCCCACAAAATATGTGTGGAGAGATATATACATATATATAGAGAGAGGAACACATCGACAAGCTATATATCTATATATTTCTCTCACCTTATTTTGAGACAGAGGCACAAAGGCTCAGCAATTTTTCCCTCCCACTCACCCTCCCTCCAATCTAGGTGGTTTTGACAAAGACCAAAATCCCAACTCAGAGACACTGCATGCGATTTTACTGTTCCAAGAAAACCAGGAGTTGCTTCAATTTGCAGATGCTTATGTGTTGATACCTTTTTCTATGAAAAAAGACCCAGCGCCGTGTGCAATAAAGGTTATGTTTCTACATGGTGGCTTTTTTCCCATTTGGCAAGGGCCAGTGGGGAGGCAGGGAGGAGAGGCCCCTATACCAGGCCGTCTGTCTCTCAGGGAGAGACTTCGAGAAGCCCGGCTTTAGTTCAGCACGTTAAACTTTTAAAAAGGCTTTTCATTAGCCAATCTGCCTCCTTGAGCACTTCTGTGCTGGGCCCTACAGGGAACCAGCTGTGTGTCTTTGAGCGAGCTCCTAAACCTCTCTGAGCCACAGTTTGCTTATCGGTAAAATGAGGCAACCTTGGAGAGAGCGCTGGGGAGCCGGTATGGGGGTGGAAGGCTGTGTCTACTGGCTTCTCTCCTTTGGGAGAAAGCAGTGTAGCCAGGGGAACAAAACAGTTGTGTAAGAGATGCCTCTAAACTGGGAAGGGAAGGAGACAGAATATTACCCTGGGGGTCCGTCCAGAGCCTGAAGTTCTGGGCTGACTGTTGTTAGGACAAGATAAGGCCAAAGAGAGAAGGAGTGAGGTCATCAGAGTTCGGAGCCGTGAAAAGGGCTCATGGAGGAGGGGAATGGGTTGCAGCCAGAGAGAATGAGGCAGTGGGAGGGGGGGCACCTGGCGTCAGAGGAGCTGCAATTAGATTCCAGGTGGAAGGAATCGCACCCATGTGCAGGTACGTAAAGGAGCCGTTTCTGAGAAGAGGGTCAAAGGGCACGTGAGCGGGGCTTCAAAGCCGTGAGGGTTTGGATAGGCAGAGGAGAGGGGAAGACCCAGGAGAACGCAAAAGCCCAGAGGCGTGGAGCTCACGGAGCCCCTCCGCGGTGGCCAGGACCCTGGGTGAAAAGGAAGTGTCCCTCAGAAGTACAAAGGGGGCTCCTGAGCTCAACACCCAAAGTCGAGACTGAGTTGTGGACCCGGAATCTGGAAGGAAGGTGAGCCTGCTGTTCCCACGACCCCTTCCCCAAAACGGAGAGAAGGAAGAGGGAAGGGGACCCCAGGGCTGGGGAGGGAGGGAGGGAGGGAAGGTGTGTGCAGGATGTGAGTTGTACCCGTCAGTCTGGGCCACAGGGAAGCCCTGCCTGGCATGCATGACCTTGGATAGAAGCACTTTCCAATAAGCAGCTCATTGCACAAACATTTCCTGAGCCCCAGCGAGTGCGGACACAGGAGCTCCCGCCCATGGGTAACTACGTTTGGTTGGGGGGGGGCTGTTGGCATGAAAGAGGGGAGGGGGCAGAGGTTATGTTCTCCTGGGTGACTCCTAGGCCCTTGGGGAGAGTCCCTCTCAGCCCGGATGCACCCGGAGAATCTGCTAACGGTATTAGTGAGAAAAAGCCCTCCAGACTCCTTCCATCACTGGAGGACGGACCACCTCCCCAGGGCTGCATGCGCCACCTGCAGGTCACTTCTCAAACAAACTGCAGGCACAATGATCAAGCCCCGAGTTCTCATTGAAGATAGGCTGATGTAAACTCACGGCAGGTTTGGGAAGTCGGCATCACCATCTCCATTGGGCAGGTGAGAAAGCTGGAGGCCTGGAGAGCTGAGTAAGTTATCTAAGGTTAGAGGAGCAGGAAGAGATGGAGATGAGGTTCAAACCAAGAGCATCTGATTCCTTAACCACTGGGTCATCCTGCCCCATGTTTCACTATTCAGAGGCTGAGTTTCAGTTCTACCCCGAGGATGATGCACTCCGCCAGGACCAAGTGACCCAGCTGGGCTCACTGATGGGAAAGCAGCCAGTGTGGAACTGTTAGCCATTCAGGGAGGGGAGCCTCTACAACATGCTGAGCTGGATGGAGTGGGCGGATCTGATGGGCTGACTCTGGCAGGGACAGTAATAGCAGGGGAGGTGTTCAGCTCTGGGGCTCTGTTGGAGAAGGCCTTGGACCAGAGGTGGACCTTGTAGGAGGAAAAGGACTTGAAGAGGCAACAGAGCAGTGAAGCACGAGCCAGTTTCACTTGTGCTCAGTTGAGCTGGACCCCTTACTAAGAAACACGAGTTCTGGAAATTCAGACAGACTCGTGCAAAATCCACACAATTTTGTGGGCTGATGATTTCTAACCTCGATGCGTTCTTTAGCTAAACCACAAGCCTGCCTGTTTGAACAGTACCCAGAAGCTAGTTCACTGATTAGCTCACCTCCTGCTCACTCATCCCCGGCTCATCATCACTGAACTCTTTATCTGGAGCCGTCATCTTAAGCATTTTCCTGCTCCTTTCCAGATCTCCACCAGACAAGACCACCATGTGTCTCTAGCATCTTGATACTCAAAGTATGGTCCACAGACCAGCAGCAGCAGCATCACCTAGGAGCTTGTTAGAAATGTGAGTTCCTCACCCCAGGACCACTGGATCCAAATCTGCAGTTAGCAAAATCCCTAGAGGATTTGTATGCACCCTAGAGTTCAAGAAGCCCTCCTCTAGAAAGGCTTCTGAGAGACCATGCCCTTGTTCTCTCCCTTCTGCCAAAAACCAGAGCTAGACCAGTGGATCCTAGTTGCACATCAGATTCACCTGAGAAGCTTGTTAAAAAACAAGCCCAGATCTCGCCAATCTCAACTGAATCACAATTTGCAGGCATTCAACCCAGGCATTTGTATTTTTTGTATGTGTGGTAAAAGATCTACAAAGTAACATTTACCATTTTAACTATTTCTTAAAACTTTTAAACTTTTATATTAGAGAATAGTTGATTTACAATGTTGTGTTAGTTTCTGCTCTACAGCAAAGTGATTCAGTTATACCTATACATATATCCATTCTTTTTCAGACGCTTTTACCACATAAATTATTACAGAATATTGAGTAGAGTTCCCTGTGCTATACAGTAGGTCCTTGTTGGTTATCTATTTTATATATAGTAGTGTGTGTATGTTAATCCCAAACTCCTGATTAATCCCTCCCCCCACCTTTCCCCTTTGGTAACCATTAGTGTGTTTTTGAAGTCTGTGAGTCTGTTTCTGTTTTGTAAATAAGTTCAGTTGTATCATTTTTTTAGATTCCACATATAAGTGATATCATATGGTATTTGTCTTTCTCTTCCTGACTTACTTCACTTGGTGTGATAATCTCTAGGTCCATCCATGTTGCTGCAAATGGCATTATTTCATTCTTGTTTATGGCTGAGTAATATTCCACTGTATATATGTACCACATCTTCTTTATCCATTCACCTGTAGGTGGACATTAGGGTTGCTTCCATGTCTTGGCTTATTGTGTACAGTGCTGCAGTGAACATTGGGGTGCATGTACCCTTTCAGCTTATGGTTTTCTCCGGATATATGCCCAGGAGTGGGATTGCTGGGTCATATGGTAGTTCTTAAGTTTTTTAAAGAACTGCCATACTGTTCCCCACAGTTGCTGTACCAATTTACACTCCCACCAACAGTGTAGGAGGGTTCCCCTTTCTCCACACCCTCTCCAGCATTTATTGTATGTGGACTTTCTGACAATGGCCATTCTGCCTGGTGTGAGGTCATACCTCATTGTAGTTTTAATTTGCATTTCTCTAATAATTAGTGATGTTGAGCATCTTTTCATGTGCTTTCTGGCCATCTGTATGTCTTCTTTGGAGAAATGTCTATTCAGGTCCTCTGTCCATGTTTTGATTGGGTTGTTTTTTGTTTTTTTTTTTTTGATATTGAGCTGCATGAGCTGTTTGTTTATTTTGGAGATCAATCCCTTGTCAGTCGCTTCATTTGCAAATAATTTCTCCCATTCTGTGGGTTGTATTTTCCTTTTGTTTATGGTTTCCTTTGCTATGCAGAAGCTTTTAAGTGTAATTAGGTCCCATTTGTTTATTTTTGTTTATCTTTTCATTACTTTAGGAGGTGGATCCCAAAAGATATTGCTGAAATTTATGTCAGTGTTCTGCCTATATTTTCCTCTAAGAGTTTTAGAGTATTCAATCTTACATTTAGTTCTTTAATTTCATTCTTTTACATGTAGCTGTCCAGTTTTCTCAGCACCACTTATTGAAGAGACTGCCTTTTCTCCATTGTATATTCTTGCCTCCTTTGTCATAATAGTTGGCCATAGGTGCGTGGGTTTATCTCTGGGCTTTCTATCCTGTTCCAATGATCTATATTTCTGTTTTTGTGCCAGTACCATATTGTCTTGATTACTGTAGCTTTGTAGTACAGTCTGAAGTCAGGGAGTCTGACTCCTCCAGCTCCATTTTTCTTTCTCAGGATTGCTTCGGCTATTCAGGGTCTTTTCTGTTTCCATACAAATTAAAATTTTTTTTATTCTAGTTCTGTGAAAAATGCCACTGGTAATTTGACAGGAATTGTATTGAATGTGTAGGTTGCCTTGGGTAGTATAGTCATTTTGACAACATTGATTCTCCCAATCCAGGAACATGGTATATCAACCCATCTGTTTGTGTCATCTTCGATTTCTTTCACCAGTGTCTTATAGCTTTCAGAGTACAGATGTTTTGCCTCCTTAGGTAGGTTTATTCCCAGGTATTTTATTTTTTGATGCAATGGTAAATGAGGTTGTTTCCTTAATGTCTTAACCATTTTTAAGTGTGCAATTCAGTAACATTAAGTAGATTCACCTTGTGGTGCAACCATCACCATTATCCATTTCCAGAACTTTTTCATCTTCCCAAAGAAAAAAACTCTGTACCCATTAAACACTAATTCCCCATTTCCCTTTCCCCCAGCCCCTGGCAACCACCACTCTACTTTCTGTCTCTATTAATTGGACTACTCTAGATGCCTCATGTCAGTGGAATCACAGTCACACAGTATTTGTCCTTTCTGTTGGCTTGCTTCACTCAGCATGTTTTCAAGGTTCATCCATGTTGTAACATGTATCAGAATTTCATTCATTTTTAAGGGGGAATAATATTCCATTGCATGTATACATCACATTTTTTTATCCCATTCACTTATTGATGGACACTTGGGTTCTTTCCTTTTGTTTGTGAATACTGCTGCTATCAGCATTGGTGTATAAGCACCTGTTTGGGTCCCCACTTTCAATTCTTTTAGGTATATAACTAGGAGTGGAATTGTTGGATCAAATGGTAATTCTGTTTAACTTTTTTTCATGAAGAACATATTTCTTTTTTACTGAGGTATAGTTGACATATAATATTGTATGTACATGATTTGATATTTGTATACATTGTGAAATGATCACCACAATAAGTCTTGTTAATATCTGTCACCATACAAAGTTACCAAATTTTTTTCTTGTGACTTTTAAGATCTACTCTTTTAGCAACTTTTATATATGCAATACAGTATTATTAGCCATAGTTACCATGCTATACATTACATCCGCATGACTTATTTTGTAGCTGAAGTTTGTACCTTTTGACCCCCTTCATCCATTTAGCCCACTCCACCACCCACCCACCCCCAACCCTGCCTCTGGCAACCACTAATCTGTTCTCTGTATCTATGAGCTTGTAGTTTGGGGGTTTTGTTGTTGTTGTTTTAATATTCCATGTATAAGTGAGATCATGGAATCCCTTGGCAGTGATTCAAATACAACAGTATTTGTCTTTCTCTGTCTGACTTATTTCACTCAGCATAATGCCCTCAAGCTCCATTCATATCATCACAAATGGCAAGATTTTATTCTTTTTATGGCTGAATAGTATTCCATTGTATGTATATATCATATCTTCTTTATTCTTCATTGATGGACACTTAGGTTGCTTCCAGGTCTTGGCTATTGTAAATAACGCTGCAATGAGCATGAGGGTATAGACGTCTTTTCGAATTAGTGTTTTTGTTTTCTTTGGATAAATACCCAGAAGTGTAATTCCTGGGTCATGTGATAGTTCAATTTTTAATTTTTTGAGGAACCTCTGTACAGTTTTCCATAGGGGCTACACCAATTTACAGTGCCACCAACAGTGTACAAGAGTATACTTTTCTCCATATCCTTACCAACACTTGTTATTTCTTTTTGATAATACCCATTCTAAAAGGGGTGAGGTGCTCTCATTGTGGGTTTTTTTTTTTTTTTTTTTTTTTGCTGTACATGGGCCTCTCACTGCTGTGGCCTCTCCCGTTGCGGAGCACAGGCTCCGGACGCACAGGCTCAGTGGCCCAGCCTCTCCGCGGCATGTGGGATCTTCCCAAACGGGGGCACGAACCCATGTCCCCTGCATTAGCAGGCGGACTCTCAACCACTGCGCCGCCAGGGAAGCCCCTCATTGTGGTTTTGATTTGTATTTCCTTAATGATTAATGATGTTGAGCACCTTTTCATGTACTTTTGGCCACCTGTGTGTCTTCTTTGGAAAAATATTTATTCAGATTTTCTGTCCATTTTTTAGCCAGATTGGTTTTTTCTATTAAGTTGTATGAGTACTCTGTATATTTTGGATATTAACCCCTTATCGGACATACAATTTGCAAATATTATCTACCATTTAGTAGGTTGCCTTTTCATTCTGTTAATGGTTTCCTTTGCTGTGCAGCAGCTTTTTTTTTTTTTTTTTTTTTTTTTTTTTTTTTTTTTTTTTTGCGGTATGCGGGCCTCTCACTGTTGTGGCCTCTCCCGTTGCGGAGCACAGGCTCCGGACGTGCAGGCTCAGCGGCCATGGCTCACGGGCCCAGCCGCTCCGCGGCATATGGGATCCTCCCGGACCGGGGCACGAACCCGTATCCCCTGCATCGGCAGGCGGACTCTCAACCACTGTGCCACCAGGGAGGCCCGCAGCAGCTTTTTAATTTGATGTAATCCCACCTGTTTATTTTTGCCTTTATTGCCTTTGCTTTTGGAGTCAGATCCAAAAAATCATCACCAAAAATGATATCAAGGAGCTTACTGCCTATGTTTTCTTCTAGAAATTTTATCATTTCTTGTCTTACATTCAAGTCTTTAACCCATTTTGAGTTAATTTTTGTGTATGGTGTAAGATAGTGGTCAAGTTTCATTCTTTTGCATGTGGCTGTCCAGTTTTCCCAACAGCATTTATTATAGAGACTGTAATTTCCCCATTATATATTCTTGGCTCCTCTGCTATAAATTAATTGAGCATATATGTGTGGGTTTATTTCTGGGCTCTCTATTCTATTCCACTGATCTATGTGTCTATTATTATGCCAGTACCATAATGTTATGATTACTATAGCTTAGTAATATAGTTTGAAATCAGGGAGGATGATGCCTCCAGCTTTGCTGTTCTTTCTCAAGATTGCTTTGGCCACCTGACATCTTTTGTGGTTCCACACAAATTTGGGGGTTGTTTGTTCTATTTCTATGAAAAATGCCATTGGAATTTTGTTAGGGATTGCATTGAATCTGTAGATCGCTTTGGGGATTATTGACATTTTAACAATATTAATTCTTCCAATCTATAAGTACAGAATATTTTTCCACTTATTTGTGTCTTCTTCAATTTCTTTCATCAGTGTCTTATAGTTTTCAGAGTACAGTATTTCACCTCCTTGGTTAAATTTATTCCTAAGGATCTTATTCTTTTTGATACAATTGTAAATGAGGTTGTCTTCTAATTTCCCTTTCTGATAGTTTGTTATTAGTGTACGTAAACATAACAGATTTTGTATATTGATTTTTATATTCTGCAACTTTACTGAATTTGTTTATTCTAACAGTTTTTTTGGTAGAGTCTTTAGGGTTTTCTATATACAATATCATGTCATCTGCAAATAGTGACAGTTTTACTTCTTCCTTTCCAATTTGGATGACTTTTATTTATTTTTCTTGCCTAACTGCTCTGCCTAGGACTTCTATACTATGTTGAATAAAAGTGGTAAGAGTGGACATCCTTGTCTTGTTCCTGATCTTAGAGGAAAAGCTTTCAGCTTTTCTCTGTTATGTATGATGTTAATTGTGGGTTTGTCATATATGGCCTTTACTCTGTTGAGGTATGTTCCCTGTATTCCCACTTGGTTGAGAGTTTTTATCGTAAATGAATGTTGGATTTTTGTCAAATGCTTTTTCTGCATCTATTGAGATGATCATATGATTTTTATACTTCATTGTGTTAATGTGGTGTATAATGTTGACTGATTTGCAGACGTTGAACCATCCTTGCATCCTGGGAATAAATCTCACTTAATTGTGATGTATGATTCTTTTAATGTATTATTGAATTATTTTTGCTAATATTTTGTTGAGAATTTTTACATCTATGTTCATCCGGGATGTTGGCCTGTAATTTTCTTTTCTTGTGGTGTCCTTGCCTGGTTTTGGCAATGCTGGCCTCATAAAATGAGTTTGGATTTGTTCCCTCCTTTTCTATTTTTTTGGAAGATTTTGAGAAGGATTGGTATTAATTCTTATTTGAATATTTAGTAGAACTCACGAGTGAACCATCTGGTCCTGGACTTTGGTTTGTGGGAAGCTTTTTAATTGCTGATTCAATCTCCTTACTAATAATTGGTCTATTCAGATTTTCTGTTTCTCCATGGTTCAGTCTTAGAAGTTTATATGTTTCTAGGAATTTATCCATTTTGTCTAGGCTGTCCAATTTGGCATGTAATTGTTCATAGTAGTTTCTTAAGATCCTTTCTATTTCTGTAGTATCAGTTGCAATGCCTCCTCTTTCATTTTTTTTTTTTTCCCACACCACCTGGCTTGTGGGACCCTAGTTCCCTAACCAGGGATCAAACCAAAGGTCCCTGCACTGGAAGTGTGGAGTCTTAACACTGGACCCCCAGGGAATTCCCTCCTCTTTCATTTCTGATTGTATTAATTTGAGCCCTCTCTTCTTTTCTGAATGAGTCTAGCTAAAGGTTTACCAATTTTATCTTTTCAGACAACCAGCTCTTAGTTCATTGATTTTTTTCCTATTGTCTTTTTAGTCTCTATTTTATTTACTTCCACTCTGATCTTTATTTCCTTCCTTCTACTAACTTTGGGCTTCATTTGTTCATTTCTTAGTTCCTTAAGGTATAAATTTAGGTTGTTTTGAGATTTTTCTTGTTTCCTGAGGTAGGTATTTATAACTATGAACTTCCCTCTTAGAACTGTTTTTGCTGCATCCCACAAATTTTGGTATATGTCCATTTTCATTTGTCTCAAGCCATTTTTTAATTTCTTATTTGATTTTTTCATTGACCCATTTGTTGCTCAGTAGCATGTTGTTTAATCTCCACATATTTGTGAATTTTCCAGTTTTCTTCTTGTGACTGATCATTTTAACCATTTTTAAGTGTAGAGTTCAGTTGCATTAAGTACATTTACAATGTTGTGCAACATCACCACTATCCATTTCCAGAACTTTTTCATCATCCCAGAGAAAAACTCTATGCCCATTAAGCGCTAGCTCCTTTTCCCCTCCACCCAGCCTCTGGTAACCACCATTCTATATTCTGTCTCTGTTAATGTACTAGTCTAGGAAACTCATATAAGTGGAATCATACAGTATTTGTCTTTTTTGTCTAGGTTTTTTCACTCAGCATAATGTTTTCATGGTTCACCCATGTTGAAGCATGTATTAGAATTTCGTTCTTTTTTAAGGCTAAATAATATTCCATTGTGTGTATATATTACACTTTTTGTCCCATTCACTTATTGATGCACACGGGTTGTTTCTTTTTCCAAACTGTGAATATTGCTATTGTGAACCCTGCTGCTATGAACATTGGTGTATAAGTAATTGTTTGAATCCCTGCTTTTAATCCTTTTGGGTACACAACTACGAGTAGAATTGCTGGATTAAATAGTAATTCTATGTTTAACTTTTGAGGAACTGCCCAACTGTTTTCTGCCAGACATCTGTATTTGTAACAAGAAAGATGATACCCAAGAATTTATTCACTCACCAAATACACTGAAACCCTTCCTGTGCCCTGCCACTGAGCTAAGCAATGGGGATGCAAAGGGCCAATGGATCTGTTCTTAAGCTCAAGGGGCTCACTGTCTGGTGTGTGTCCAAACTGGCAGAGTCCTGAAAATGGAGGCCTGGGGGAACAGAATATGTCAGAGGCAGCTAGCTGTCTGCCAAAGCCTCATGCTCCCCCTCCACAGTACATAATGGCTGGAGAGTGGCTGCCCTGCTGGTGACTACAGTTCCTAGTCCCCTGACTTCTGGATAGGGTCCTAAGACTAAGTTCTGACCAGTGGAATGTGGTAGAATTGATACATGTTATTTTCAGAGCTGGCTTAGCCACCCTCCACTTTCTCCAACTGGATGTCTGCCAAAGATGAGCTCAGAAGCCACTTACTAAAGATGACAGAGCTTCACTCAGCCTGGGTCCTTATACATCTGTGCAGAGCAGAGGCCCCTCTACCCCTACCAATGCCAACTGGACTTTCTATGAGGAAAAAAAAAAAGAAACTTGTATTAAGCCACTGAGATTTGGGAGTTTATCTTTACAACAGCTAACAGCATCTTAATTTATGCAGAAGATAAGGAGGAACTTGGATCTCCACGGAAACCCTCACTCCATAACTCAGGTTCAGGGCATCTCCCCACATGCCATCCCCCCTTCACCTACATCTATGCAGGCAAAGTGTTGGGGAACAGCAACTGATGAGCTCAGAGAGGAGGGTAACTGTGTTTGTAGGAGAGGAGGGTTGGAGGACCAGTCAGGGCTCTGTTCTTCCTTCCAGAATCCATATCTTCTGGGCAGTGGCAGCAATGCTCTCGGGCAGAAGGGGCAACAGCTGCCAGGTGTGTGTTACCCTGGAGGTGATCCAGGTTTGGTTTTAGTGTCTCTAAGAATCAGTGAATCTCAGGATTCAAACAGGCCTTCAAGGCTACCTAGTTCAGATTTCCATCCAGGTCTTGAATCTCTTCTGCAATTAGCAAGGATCGTCTGTCCTTCACGTGCTTACCTCCTGATAGAGAATGCATCACTTCCCAAGCCAGCACAGTTCACCTTTGGACAGCTCTGCTAGGAAAGTCCCCCTTACACTAAGCTTGATCTGCCCCTCTGACTTTCACCCGAAGTCTTGGTACCACCAAGGGCAGAGAACAGCTCTATCCCTTCGCAGTTATACCCAGGACAGTGCCTGATTTAATAAAAGCATAATATATGTTAGACAGATGGATGACAGGTAAAGAGTGGAAGAAATGGTCAGGGAGTGGAAGACCAGTGAAGACTGAAGCCTCATGAAACCTTGATTTTCTCAGCATAGTGTCCCAAGGTACAAGAAAACAATACAATGTAACACACTAATAACTGCTGGGTTTTTTTAACTTTTTATTTTATATTGGAGTATAGTTGATTAACAATGTTGTGTTAGTTTCAGATGTACAACAAAGTGATTCAGTTATACATATACATGTATCTATTCTTTTTCAAATTCTTTTCCCCATTAGGTTGTTACAGAATATTGAGCAGAGTTCCCTGTGCTATACAGTAGGTCCTTGTTGGTTATCCATTTTAAATATAGCAGTGTGTGCATGTCAATCCCAAACTCCCTAATTATCCCTCCCTACCACCCTTCCCCCCAGGTAACCATAAGTTCATTCTCTAAGTCTGTGAGTCTGTTTCTGTTCTATAAATAAGTTCATTTGTATCATTTTTTAAAGATTCCACATATGATATTCCTCTTTATTGAGAGTCTACTGTGTTAAGCACTCTGCTCACCACTTAGCATGGATACTCTCATGTCTTTATAATTACCTGTAAGAAAGTATAACTCCTATGAAAACAAAAACACATGTGGTTCAGTCTCAGAGAACTGGTGCTGGTCAAAGAACCTCAGTCTAACAACCAAAGAGTTTTCTGTTTTAGTTTTGATTTGTTTTGGGGTTTTTTTTAGATTCCACATATAAGTGAGATCATACAGTATTTGTCTTTCTCTGTCTGACTTATTTCACTTAGCATAATGCCTTCAAGGTCCATCCATGTTGTCACAAAGAGCAGGATTTCCTCAATCTTTTATGGCTGAATAGTATTCCATTGTGTGTATATACCACAACTTCTTTATGCATTTATCCAACACTCAGGTTGTTTCTATGTCTTTTCTATTATAAATAATGCTGCTTTGAACGTGGGGGTGAGATATCTTTCCAAGTTAGTGTTTTCATTTCCTTTAGAAATATTCCCAGAAGTGGAATTGCTGGATCATATGGTAGTTCTATTTTTAATTTTTTGAGGTTACTGTTTTTCATAGTGGCTGTACCCATCTACAACCCCACTAACAATGCACAAGTGTTCCTTTCTCTCCACATTCTTGCCAGCATTTGTTATCTCTCATCTTTTTGATGATGGCCGTTCTAACAGGCATGAGGTGATATCTCTTTGTGGGTTTGATTTGCATTTCCCTAATGCCTAGTAATGTTGACCATCTTTTCATGTACCTGTTGGTCATTTGTATATTTTCCTTTGGAAAAAAAATGTCTCTTCAGGATTTTGCCCATTTTTAATTGGATTATTGGGGGTTTTGCTATTGAGGTGTACAAGTTCTTTAAATATTTTAGATATTAACCCCTTATCAGATATATGATTTACAAATATCTTTTCCCATTCCATAGGTTCTTTTCACTTTATTGTTCCTTTTGCTGTGCAGAAGATTTTTAGGTTGGTGTGGTCCCACTTGTTTATTTTTTTATTTTGTAGCTGTGCTTTAGGTGTCATATCCAAAAAATGATTGCCAAGGCCCATGTCAAGGAGTTTTTTTCCTATGTTTTCTTCTAGGAGTTTCATGATTTCAGGTCTTATATTTAAGTCTTTAATCCATTTTGAGTTACTTTTCGTGAGTGGTGTAAGATAAGGGTCTAGTTTCATTCTTTTAAATGTGAATATCCAATTTTCCCAGCACCATTTATTAAAGAGATTATCTTTTCCCAATGAGTATTCTTGGCTCTCTTAGTAAATATTAGTTGACTATATACTTGGGTTTATTTCTGGGTTCTAAATTCTGTTCCACTGATCTGTCTATTTTTATGCCACTACCATACTGTTTTGATTACTATAGCTTTGTAATACAGTTTGAAATCAGGGAGTATCATGCCTCCAGCTTTGTTCTTCTTTCCCAGTATTGTTTTGGCTATTCAGGGTTTTTGTGGTTCCATATAAACTTTAGTGTTGTTTTTCTATTTCTGTAAAAATGTCATTGAAATCTTGATAGTGATTGCATTGAATCTGTAGAAGGTTTTGGGTAGTACTGACATTTTAACTATAGTCTTCCAATTCATGAACATTTATTTGTGTCTTCCTCAATTTCTTTAATTAATGTCTTGTAGTTTTCAGAATAGAGATCTTTCACCTCCTTAGTTTAGCCCTAAGTATTTTATTGGTTTTGTTGCTATTGTATAAATGGATCTTTTCTATATTTCATTTTCAGATAATTTGTTGTTAGCATATAGAAATACTACTGATTTTTTGTATGCTAATTTTGTATCCTGCAACTTTACTGAAGTCATTGATTAGATCTAATAGTTTTTGGTGGAGTTTTTATGATTTTCTGTATATAAAATCATGTCATCTACAAATAGAGACAATATTACTTCTTACTTTATAATTCTGATGCCTTTTATTTCTTTTCTTGCCTGATCACCTCCGTTGAATAGGAGTAATGAGGGTGGGCACTCTTGTCTTAGTCTTGATCTTAGAGGAAAAGCTTCCAACATTTGACCATTGAGTATTAAGTTAGCTTTGAGCTTATCATAAATAGCCTTTATTATGTTGAGGTACATTTCTACTATACCTAATTTGTTTAGAGTTTTTATCATGAATGAATGTTGAATTTTGTCAAATGCTTTTTATGTGTCCATTGAGGAGATCACATAGTTTTTTTTATTTCATTCTATTAATGTGATACATCACATTTATTGATTTGTATATGTTGAATCATCCTTGCATCCCACGAATAAATCCCACTTGATCATGGTGAATGATCCTTTTAATGTGCTGCTGAATTCAGTTTGCTAGTATTCTACTGAAAATTTTTTTTTTTAATATTTATTTATTTATTTATTTATAGCTGTGTTGGGTCTTCGTTTCTATGCGAGGGCTTTCTCCAGTTGTGGCAAGTGAGGGCCACTCTTCATCACGGTGTGCGGGGCCTCTCTTGTTGCAGAGCACAGGCTCCAGACATGCAGGCTCAGTAATTGTGGCTCACGGGCCTACTTGCTCCACGGCATGTGGGGTCTTCCCAGACCAGAGCTCGAACCCGTGTCCCCTGCATTGGCAGGCAGATTCTCAACCACTGCGCCACCCGAAGGGAAGCCCTCTACTGAAATTTTTTGCATCTATATTCATCAGGGTTATTGGCCTGTACTTTTTGTTTCTGGTAGCATCCTTTTCTGGCTTTGATATCAGGGTAACATTGACCTCGTAAAATAAGTTTGGGAGCGTTCCCAACTCTTAATTTGTTTGGAAGAGTTCGAGAAGGATTGTTAATTCTTTAAATGTGTATAGTAAAATTCACCAGTGAAGCCATCTGGTCCTGGACTTTTCTTCATTGGGAGGTCTTTTTTTTTATCACGGATTCAATCTTATCACTAGTAATTGGTCTATTCAGACTTTTTATTTCTTCTTGATTCAGTCTTGCTGGTTTGTATATTTCTAAGAATTCTTCCATTTCTTCTAGGTTGTCCAGTTTTTTGGTGTATAGTTATTCATAGTAGCCTCTTAGGATCCTTTGTATTTGTGGGGAATCAGTTGTAATGTCTCCTTTTTCATTTATAATTTTCATTTGGGTCCTCCCTCTTTTTTCCCTGGTTATTCGAGCTAAATGTTTGTTAACTTTATTTATCTTTCTAAAGAACCAACTCTTAGTTTGGTTAATCTTTTCTATTATTATCCTATCCTCTATTTCATTTATTCCTACTCTAATCTTTACTATTTCCTTCCTTCTGCTAACTTTGGGCTCATTTTTCTTCTTTCTCTTTTTTTCCCCCCAGCTCCTTAAGGCATAGAGTTAGGTTGTTTATTTGGGCTCTTTCTTGCTTCTTAATGTAGGCTTTTATTCTTATGAATTTCCTCCTTAGAACTGTTTTTGCTGTGTTCCATAAGTTTTGGTATGTTGTGTTTCTATTTTCATTTATCTCAAGATACTCTATTATTTCCCCTTTAATTTCTTTAATCCATTGGTTGTTCAGCAGTGTTATTTAATTTCCATGTATTTGAGAATTTTCCATTTTTCCTCTTCTTATTGATTTCTAGTTTCATACCATTGTTGTCAGAGAAGATACTTGGTATGATTTCAGTCTCCTTGAATTTTCTAAGACTTGTTTTACGGCCTAATGTACGGTCTATGCTAGAAAATGTTCCATGTGCACTTGAGAAGAATGTATATTCTCCTGTTTTCAGAACATCTGTATATGTCTGTTAGGTTCACTTAGTCTATAGTCTTGTTCAAACCCACTGTTACTGATTCTCTGTCTGGATGATCTATCCATTGTTGAGAGTGGGGTATTAAAGTCCCCAACTATTACTGTATTGCTGTTTATTTCTCCTTTTAGCTCTTAGCTTTTGCTTTTGTATTTATGTGCTCTGACGTTGGGCACAAATATATTTACAACTGTTTTATCTTCTTAATATATTGGCCCTTGATCATTGTATAATGATCTTCTTTGTCTCCTTTTTACTATTTTTAAAGTCTGTTTGTCTGATATAAGTATAGCTACCCCTGCTTTGTTGTTGTTGTTCTTACAATTTACTTGAAACATTTTTCCATCCCTTCACTGTCTATGTGTCTTTAAGGCTAAAATGACTCTCTTGTAGGCAGCATATCATTGGATCTTTTTTTTTAAACCCATTCAGCCGTTCTATGTCTTTTGATTGAAGAGTTTAGTCTGTTTTCATTTAAAGTAATTATTGATAAGTAAGAACTTACTGCTGCCATTTTGTTAATTATTTTCTAGATCCATTGCACCTTGTTTCTTATCCTGCTGTCTTTTTGTGTGTTTTGGTATCTCGTGGTAAAAGAATGCTTTGACTTCTTTATGTTGTTCTGTGTAATTACTATAGGTTTTTCCCTTGTGGTTACCATGAGGCTTAAAGAAAATACCTTAAAATTGTAACGACTTAACTTCAATAGAATTCCCAAGCTTTACACTTTTACTTCTCCTCCCTCTCATATTTTAGAGTATTGAAGTTATAATTTACATTATTTTCATTGTATAACTAGTAACAGATTATCGTTGTTATGGTTATTTTTACTACATTTGTTTTCTAACTTTTAGAGTTGTAAGTGAATTACACACCACCATTACCACATTATTGAATCTAACTTTGACGATTTATTTACTATTACCACTGAGTTTTACACTGCCTTCTGAGTTCTTATGATATTAATTAGAGTCCTTTTATTTCCACTCAAAAAATTCCTTTTAGTTTTTCTTATAAGGCAGGGCTAATGGTGATGAATTCCCTCAGCTTTTGTTTGTTCAGGAAAGTCTTTATCCCTCCTTCATTTCTGGACAGTTTCACCAGGTATAGTACTGTTGGTTGACAGGTTTTATTTTTTCCTTTCAATATTTTGAATATTTTATCCCATTCTCTTCTGACCTGAAAAGTGTCTGTTGAGAAATTTGCCAACAGTCTTGTGGGGGTTCCCTTATATGTAACTTCTCTTTTCTCTTGCTGCTTTTAAAATTCTTTCTTTGTCTTTGACTTTTGACAACTTAATTATAATGTGTCTCAGTGTAGCCCTATTCAGGTTCAACTTATTTGAGATTCTCTTGGATCTGGATGTCTATTTCTATCCCCTTCTTTGGGAAGTTTTCAGCCATTATTGCTTTAAATATACCTTCTATCCACTTCTCTTTTTATCCTTCCAGAATTCCCATAATGTAAATGCTGTTTCTTTTCCTTGTGTCCCATAAGTTCTATAGGCTTTCTTCACTCTTTTTTTTTTTTCTTTTTGCTCCTCTGACTGGACAGTTACAAATTTCCTGTCTTCCAGGTTGCTGACTCTTTCTTTTGCATGACTGAGTCTGCTTTTCTACTCCCTATTGAATTCTTCAATTGTATTTTTCAGCTCTAGGATTTCTTTTTTCTTTTCTTTTTTTTCTTGGTTGGTTTCTATTTCGCTGCTGAACTTGTTGGGTTCATGCATTGTTTTCCTTATTCCGTTTAGTCATCTGTGTATTCTGGTAGCTCACTAAACTTCCTTAAGAGCAGTATTCTGAATTCTTTGTCTGACAGAACATAGATCTCCATTTCTCTAGGGTCAGTTTTTAGAACTGTATTAGTTTCCTTTGGTGGTCTCATATTTATCTGATTTTTCTTGGTCATTGATTCCTTATGTTGATATCTTCCCATTTGAGTAAGTGGTCTCTTCTTCCAGAATTTGCAGGTTTGCTTTGGCAGAGACAGTTCACTTCTCAGCTCAGTTTGGATTTCTGGATGTATCTGCTGGTGGGGCCTGCTACTAGGATCTATTTTTGTGTAAGGCAAATGTTTAAGCTCTGAAGTTGGGGAGGGGGGATGCCACTGGCTAAGAACAGCTGGATAAGACTGCTGGCATGGTTCCCTACCCAAGTGAGGCTGTAGGATTGGCTCTGTCATTGCCTGAATTCTCTGGTCAGGCTTCCTACACAGTTGGGACTGGATGCTATACTCAGCAGTTGGTGGGGCTATGAATTAGCTTTCTTGCCCTTGTGGGGCAGCAGAATGGGACCCAGGGCCTGCATTCCTCATTGCTTGAGGACCCAAATCAGGCAAGATTGTGCACGGAATATCCTGGTCAAGTGAGGCCACCAGTTTTGCTCTGTAGACAGGGAAAACCACAGGCTGTGCTCTCTGTCCAAGTGCCACTGTAAGCAGGGCTGTTGGATGGGCTATGCAGCTTCTCATGTGCTCTGGGAGGGTTCCCTGGTCAGGTGGGCTAAAGGCTGTATTCAGCAATAAGTGGGGCTATGAATTAGTTTCTCTGCCCAGGAGCTGGGAGAACAGCTCCAAGGCCACTAAGGCTCTTTGTGGTCTTGACTCAAGCTGACCTGTGCCCCAAGTTCCCTGGTCCAACAGGGCTACTGGCTTTGCTCTGGGGGTGATCAGCTCTGCCCCCTGCCTCTGGACTCAAGCATTGCTGGATTACGTAGCAGCTTCCAGGTGTTCTCAGCAACCCTTCCTGTTAGATGGGCCAAGAGCCAAACTGGCAGCCGGTAGGGCTATGTCTGTTCTCCTGCCTGGGCGGGACTGGGAGGCCGCTTCCGACAACTCCCAGATTTTCCGAAGGAGGCCTTCTGGTTGGGAGGGGCTGGGAGGCACACCACAGCTGGTGGTGCTACGACTCAGCTCTTCTGCCTGGAAGTGAGCCAACCAGGCGCCAGGAACTGTAGAACTCCTCATTTGAGGAGCTGAGTCGTGCAGACCTGCACCCCACCAAGTTCCCTGGTCACACTGCACCATCGACTTGTTCTGCAAATGAGCAAAGACACAGGTTGGGACTACTGCGTGGGCTCTGCAAGTGGGAATTTGGTCTGCCAAGACCCAGTGCTAGAGGCCTCTCCCCCTTCTCCATCACCATCAGATTCCCAGTGGTTGAGCCCCACAGAGTCCCCTGCAATCCAAGGGGGTGAAACCAGGGTTTCCATGAAGTGACCCACAATTCTGGGGGTGCTGGATGTCACCCCTGGACTCTCTTCTCCCTCTGGAGGAACCATAGGCCCAAGGGAGACCTCTCGGTGTGTGGCGGGCTGTGCTGACCTAGGGGAGGGGCAGTGTGGTCAGTGTGTAGCCGTTCCTCTTACCCTCTTCCCACCCCCCCACCCCCAGTGTGGTCTGCCTGGGTCTCTGTGGTACAGAAGGTGCTTCATCCTTGCTCCCGGGTTCTAGGATTCTCTCAGTGGTGTCTTGTCCATGAATAGTTGTTAGTTGCTCTTGTGACGTGGGGCAAAGTCAGGAACACCCTATGTCACCATCTTGGTGACATCATTCCCCTTACTGCGTGTTGAACACTGAGAACTTTATATGGATTAACTTCTTTAATCCTCATAACCATTTTATGGGCTAGATACTGCTATTTTTAAATTGTCTTTAATTTTTTTTAATTTTATTGAAGTATAGTTGATTTACAATGTTGTGTTAATTTCTGCTGTACAGCAAAGTGATTCAGTTATACATATATTCTTTTTCATATTCTTTTCCATTATGGTTTATCACAGGATACTGAATATAGTTCCCTGTGCTATACAGTAGGACCTTGCTGTTTATCCATCCTATATATACTAGTTTGCATCCGCTAATCCCAAACTCCTACTCCATCCCTCCCCCAGCCTGTCTCCCCCTTGGCCACCACAAGTTTGTTCTCTTTACCTGTGAGTCTGTTTCTGTTTCATAGATATGTTCACTTGTGTCATATTTTAGATTCCACATATAAGTGTGATGTCGTATGGTATTTGTCTTTTGCTTTCTGACTTAATTTGCTTAGTATGATCATCTCTATCCAGGTCCATCCATGTTGCTACAAATGGCATTATTTCATTCTTTTTTATGGCTGAGTAGTACTCCAGTGTATATATATACCACATCTTCTTTATCCATTCATCTGTTGATGGAAATGTTATTTCTATGTCTTGGCTACTGTAAATAGTGCTGCTATGAAAATAGGGGTGCGTGTATCTTTTTGAATTATAGTTTTGTACAGATATATGCCCAGGAGTGGGATTGCTGGATCATATGGCAACTCTAGTTCTAGTTTTTTGAGGAACCTCCATACTGTTTTCCATAGTGGCTGCACCCATTTACATTCCCACCAACAGTGTAGGAGGGTTCCCTTTTCTCCACACCGTCTCCAGCATTTATTGTTTGTAGACTTTTTAATGATGGCCATTCTGACTGGTGTAAGGTGGTACCTCATTGTAGTTTTGATTTGCATTTCCCTAGTAATTAGTGATGATGAGCATCTCTGTATGTCTTCTTTAGAGAAATGCCTATTTAGGTCTTCTGCCTATTTCTCAATTGGGTTGTTTGGTATTTTTGTTATTATGTTGGGCTAGATACTGCTATTAATCCCACTTTACAGGTGTGAAAATCAAGGCACAGAGAGGATAAAGTGGGAACCTTTGATTCACACCCCCACTGCCTTTAGACCTGAGTGGGACCCCCCCCCCATGCCACCTCCTCCATGATGGCAAATGGTGTTACACTGCCCTTCACTGGGCCCTCTGTCTACATACCTGCTGGAGATGGCAAAGCTAAGCAGGGAGGCCGGGGGCGTAGGTTGGAGATGCAGAAGTTTCAAGGAGGAATGAGGAGACGTTCCAATTCATCAGCACTGGTGATGGTACGTGCTCCATTTTTTTTAACCATCACTTCCCCAAAGAAGCTGCTGGAAGTCTGGGCAACCCCTGCCAGCACCCCTTCCCACCTAAGACCTATATTAGGCCACTGGACGTATTCAGTCCCTCTCTGGATGAGGGCAGCTCTCCACCCAAGGCAGGCCCCTCAGCCACCGAATCTGAGGCAGCTACCCTGAATTGTCCCTGGACTGTGGATTTGGGCTTCGAGTTTTTGACCAGGGAAGACATGGGCCCAGACAGTACTTGCTCAGGTCACAGAGCTTGTAGATGTCAGAGTGAGAAGTAAAGCCAGGTGTCCAAAGGCCAGGGTTATTTCCCCACCCCCATACTGCCATTCTGTGTGGAAGTTTTTGTGTGTGTTTTGGCGGCGGGGTGGGGGGTCTATTATCATGCTCAGCGTTGCTCCCTTAAGAGGCAATGAATGTCTTACAGAAGAGCTTTGGGCAACTGTCTGATCCCCGCGGGAGGAATGACCCTTACCCCACCAGTAAAAGGGAAGAGTCAGAAGAGTCTCCATTCTTTCTTTTATTTACATAAAATCTCCAGAAAGAACTGGTATATTTGTTACCTTCCAGGAAATGGCCCACGGATGGGCTGACTCTTGTACTATTCGAATATTGAGCCATGTGAACTCAGAGCCTATTCAAAATAAATACCCTTTTAAAAATACTTTTCCCTTAAGCCCCAGGCTAGGAGTCAGGACTGCTCAGATCTGGTCCCGCCCCCGCCCCGCAGACTGCACCTTTGGCCTCTCCCGTGATCTCTCTGGGCCGCTCCCTCCACTGTGAGATCTGAGTGGGCTGCCGAGTCATCCCCAGGCGCCTCTCAGCGCCTACCTCCTTCCCATCCTCAGAGCGGCTCGGACACTGGGACACAGAGGAGGCTGGGTTCCTTTGTATGTTTTGTCTTTAAGTCGGTTTTCTTTTGGGAGTCCATGAAACACAGCCTGATTCTCAGTTGGTTCTTCTAGCCATTTTGTTGCTATAAATCCAAGACTACGAAGGCAGTTCACACCACTGGGGCAGGAAAAACTCACCTAACTTTGCCAGCCTAGGACTTCAGGGGACTTACCTTTCATTTGTCTGCATGGGGAAGACGACGACGAATGGCCTTTGGGAAATGGCACAGTGAGTCTCGGGGCCGGTAGGTGGAGTCTGGAGGCTGGGGCACTTCCCCACCAGGATGGGAGCTCTCAGGGCACAGTGATGGGGTAGGAGGCTCTGTGCTTACAGGGAGCTCAGCTGCTTTCTCCAGGACCTCAGGCACTTAAAGATCTCTGAGGCTTGGTTTTCTCATCCATAAGAAATTGAGCTAAAACTATCTACATCACAGGTTTGTCGTGTGAGTAGATCCAATACCTAGGTGTTCTGTGAATATTAATTTCCCTCCCTGTATTTTTAAGTGGGAGGCAAAGTCCTTCAAAAAGGAGACACATTCACACAACTGCCTTGTAGCAACTGGACCTGCAGCGATTTAATTGATGTAAAAAAAACACAGGATTGTCACCAGAGTTGGTTGTAACGTATGAGCTATTCCCAAAGCACACAGAATGAACCAAATAACAAAATGGATGTTTTATGCCCTGGACTGATGCCGAAAAAGTGTCTGGGGGTAGACAAGCCAACTGGATCTTAGTTTCTTACCCCATGACAGAGGAACGAGGGTGGGATTGTGGAGAGTTGGTTTCTACGCACTGGAGATGCAAGGGCAACCCCACAGCTTTCAAGACAAGGAAAATGGGGGCATTGTGTTTAAACAATGGGCAGATGCTGAACATCCCCTGCATGTCCCCCGAGGAGCCCACTGATGGGAGGTGGGGCTGCAGGACGCTGTGCCAGAATGGCAGCAGCTCCCACTGGCACTTGATCCCTCCCTGCCAAGGCCAGGCCCCTCACCTCCTTCAGAACAAGTCTCCAAGCTCTGATGAGGGGTGGAAGGGGGATGGGGTGGGCGGTGGCACAGCTGGAAAAGACAGATGGAAATGACCCACGTGTAGACCCAAGGTGGTCCGGGAAGAGAAAGGCAAGGTGAGGACCAGAGCCATCCCGGACTTTTCCTATGGCTTGTTAGCTTCCTGATAGTTGGGTACTTGAGCCCTGAGAATCTAGCTGGGATGCTCTGGGGAAGGGGAAGGGAGTGCTCCTGAGGTCAGCCCCAGGGCCAGCAGAGGGAAGACAGGCAGCAAAACTTCTGGGCCCAGCCTCCAGCCACCTCCCGCAGGGCTCTGGGCCCAATACTGAGAGAGTCAAAAGGAGAGAGAACACTAAAGAAAGAAAGGGGACGTTAAAAAAAAAAAAAAAAAAAAAAAGTCTGATCTCTACATGGCTGAGGTATTAGAGAGATGGGGCCTGGTCCCAGGGTACAGACACGCCGGGGGGGCTTTGTTCTGGCGAATTAAGGACCACACACGTGACCCTGGGCGCGCCAAGCAGGCCCTGCAGGTCCGAGACCAACTCCGCTCCAAAGGAGTCCCCTGGCCTCGGAAGGAGGCAGCTCCTCCAGTGCCACCTTCTCATGAAGGTCCCCCTGTCCCCGCCGCGCCACGTCACGTCAGTGTTGCCAGTCCGCAGGAGCCACACAGGGCAGCCCGAGATGTGTTACATGGTCTCGGGAGGCGGCTTACTGTTTCTGGTCATACCATCCTTCCCCCACCCTGCCCCAACGCCACCGGTTCCCCGTGGTTCCTCTAGGTTCTGAGTGAGGCAAGCAGCAAAGAGGGGACGGGAGAACGCTTTATCATCATCAGAGGGAGTAAAGTTGCAGGCAGCAACTCGGACACTTGGTCTGGACGCAGGAGAGGCCAGGCTGCCTGCCGGCTCAGGGCTCAGGGCCTCAGTAGCGATACACCTTCAGTCTGTTGTTCTCATCCAGGCCCAGCCGCAGGAGGTCGGAACCAGCCGTTGGCTTGGGCACCGAGGAGAAGAGACATCTGGCCACAAGGTGAAGGAAAACTCTGCAGTCAGCTGCGCACACCTGGGGAAGGGTCACGGGCCCAACGGGGTCCTCCTTGCACCCCCAGGGCCCACATGCCTTGGCAGTTACAGCAAGAAGGGATCGGGCTTTGGAGAGCAGCTAAAAAGATACGACCTGGGGTCATTCTTGTAATGTTCCAGCCACTTGCGGTGAGTCTTGATCACGTCCTGGAAGTTGGTGCTGCCCACCTCGGGGACTTGGGAGGGGGGACGCTGCAGGAGGCGGAGCTGCTCACTGCGGGGAGGGCAGAGGAGGCAGGAGTGCCAGAGGAGGTGGGGAGTCTCTGGAGCAAGGCAAGAATGCCCCTCGGGGATGAGGAGCATCAGTTCCCCAAAGGGTGAATGAATGCTCCTGACGGCAAGGCCTGTTCCCGGCCAATCTCATCTGCAAAAGCTTCCCTCTCTATCGACTCAAATACCTTCCCAGCATCAGCTCCTAAGTTGGCCAAAGGGTGAGAGGGGTTGTACTTATGGTCGGGGGCCTGCAGGGATACATCAGGGGCTACATTCGGTAAGGAATAAGATGAACGGGAAACTAATGACAGGTTTCTATAATTGCCCATCTGTCTCCCCCTCTCACTCCAGATGTTGCTCAGCGGGCCTGAGGGAAGAAGGCAGCCGTGTGATGCAGACAGAGAGCTCAGGGCAAGAGATGAAGGCCACACTCCAGAGCTGGAAGGGGCAGGGTCCCACCAGGGGCCCATTTCTCCCCAAGGTGCCACAGGGCAGCTTCCTCACAGGGCTGGATCAGGTAAGGCCCACTGGGCCCCACTGGGACCTCATCGGTTGGGACTTTTCGCTGGCTGCGGAGGTGCACCGCAGACCCAGGCAGCTTTGTGGCCTGGGGACCTGCCTAACCACTCTGAGTGATGTGACAAGGAGTTCTGGTCCCCTCACAGGTCCCACCTGCCCAGGGAGCTGCAGCGAGCAACTGAATGGTGTGGCTCCACCCTGAGCCCACAGGGAGGCTTACCTGGCAGACACATACCCCAGCCTGTTTTCCAGGGGGGGAGGGCCACTGCTGAGGAACGGGATGCCAGCTGGAAAAGTGGGAGGAAAGCGTTCAGAAATGGGCAGCGGTTCATCTGAGCCAGTCCCCTCCTGCCTTCCCCGAGAAACTGCAAAGGCACTGCCCCCCAACAAAAAAAGGAAAAGCTTCTGTGGTTGGAGGTGAGAGACAGAGGAGGGCCAGGAATGGTCCTATTTATTTTATTTCTAAAACTGAAATTATTTTTAATTTGGGTCGGGATAAGGAGGCGAACATTTTCCTTCAAATAACTGTTTTTAAGGCTTTTCACATTCCTTAGCAGGGCTATGAGACCAGGAGAGGCCACAGACAGCCAAGGGGTCATGAACCCTGGAGTCACAGAGACATGGGGTCAAAATCCAGTCTGTTGCTCACTCCCTGGGTACCCTGGAGCATATTAACAATACTTAACCTCTGAGTCTCAGTTTCCCCATCTGTAAAATGGGAATAAGTATTATAACCACAGAGGATTAATATAAGGACTAAATGAAAAACCATACATAAACTGCCTGGCCATAATATATATAACACACAAGATGGCAGCGATCCTGACAGTGACAACCGTGACCTCCTAGGTTAGGCTGAGCTCTAGCATCCATCGTAAAGGCCCCATCCAGTGAACCGTCAAGGCACGTAGGGCCTCCAGCCACTGGGCGAGCAGCAAGGTCCTCTCAGGCACCCACCACGGAGACGATGGGCCATGCCAAAGTTGGGGGCGAAGGGTAGGCAGAGGAGGAAGGCAGGGAAGCCGAGCCCAGAACCACGCATGGCCTAGAGGGAGGCTTACTTGGAAAATACTTGCGCCACTTCTCCACCAGGAAGTCATCCACGGTCTGAGACACGGAGGAGGAGAGCCGGGGGCCCAGCACTGGGTCCCAGGCCCACTGGGTGGACGTGGGTGGAGCCGGGGATGAGGCTGAGACCCGGGCCAGGGAGGGGTAGGAGGGAGCGGGGGTGCTCCCGGAGGCCTGGGTGGGGAGCGGTGCGGGTGTGGAGGTGAAACGCGGCGGAGGCTGGGTGTTGAGGCTGCCTAGCACGCTGAGGACCCCGTTGAGCTGGCCGCTGATCCGCTGCAGGGAGCTGCTCAGGTAGTGGATCTTGTTGGGGAAAGTGGGACTCGGGGTCGGGCCGACTGAAAAGGAAGAGGCAGAGAGTGGGGCAGGACTCGGGCTCGGGGCCCTGGCACGGCCCAGGCCAAGCTGGCACTGTGCATCCTACTGGCCCACATCCCCACCCCTTCCCCATTCCTCCCAACAAAAGCCCCAGGGCTTGTGTGTTCCAGACAGGAAGCTGGGTGAGAGAAAGAGCATCCCCCGGGCGAGGGCCGCCACCCCTTTGTAGGCCACAGCTGCAGAGGGAGAAGAGCCTCCCTGGGGGGCGGGGGACGGCACCAGGCGGGACAGGCTAAGAGGGACCCCGTCTCACTGTGCGGACCCTGCACGGTCAGAAAGGCTTCCCCTGAGCCTCTGGGCCCTGTGCGCTGGGAAACCCAGAGGGCTCCCTCCTGCCCAAGCATCTGCTCCAGACACTGGCCCCCGGAGGCCCGCCACGCAGGGCTGCAGGGAGGGGCTGCACCTCCGTTCCCCATGGATACCCCACTCACTGTGAGGCAGGGGGCAGGATTCGGAACTGTCACTGCTCTCGTCTTCCAGGTCGCTGAGGTCAAAGGTCACCACCTTCTTGGTGGGGGGTCCTCTCAGAGTGTCTTCATCTGAAGCCTGGTGGGTGGAGCGGCAGTAAGGACTTGCCCTGTGCTTTCTGCCCACTCGTGATACCGGAGAACTTGGTGGGTAGGCTCTCTGGGCCCAAAGTTCTAGGAGAGGCATGTCATACAGGCTGCCTTACAGGTGAGGCTAAGAGAACTCAGCCACCGAAGACAGGGCAGTAGAGCCACCAGGACCAGGCAGACACCAACCCTTCCCCCCCAGTAAACACTCCCCATGGTGTCTCTCCACCTAAGCTTCCCTCCTGTTGTACCTACACCTCTGGCATCTGGGGGAAAGGCTACAAGGCTCCAGGGAAGGTAGGGAAACCTTCTAGGAGCCTCTATTCCTGACACCCAGGGCAAACTTCTCCTTGGGCACCAGGGCAGGGGCCAGTCCCCTCCCAAGAACCTTCAGCAAGAGGCTCCGGGTCTGCTCAGGACCACTCAGCACAGATATCCAAAGCCCCAGATGTGTTCAACAAATTCAAAGCTGAAGCCACTGCCGTTTTCACCAGCCCAGAAGCCCTAAGCCTACTGCCAATCCCGGGCCCTAGCAGCCCAGCTGTCCCGACACAGGACCAAAGAACCCAACCAAATCCCAGGAACAGAGGAGGGAGGCCACGGCGGCAATTGGGCTGCACCTCGTCCCAGAGAGAAGACTCCAGCTGATGCAGCTTCTCCTCCTTTTTCTTCAGCAGGTCATGGCCTTTCCGCATGGCTGACTTCATCTCATCCAGGTGTCTGGTCTCCTGCAGCCAGGAAGAAAGGGGAGGAGAAAGACGGTGACTAACCACACAGGCAGATGCCGGAGGCCCAGCTCTGCCGTTTGTAGGCTGGCTGATCTGGGTGATCTTGAACAAATTACTGAACTCTCAGTCTGGATGTTCATCTAAAAAACAGAAACACTAATTCGTGAGAATTAGAAGAGATAGAGTATGCTACGTGCCCTCCACCAGGCCCACTCCTAATAAATTCTCAAATGGTTACTGTTAACCAAATGGTTATTATGATCACTGCTCCAACTACCAACACTATCAGCAGCAGCAGCAGGAAGGATTCAGCAGAGCAATGACAGGGCCTGGGGGTAGCATGCAGAGGTCCCTGGGAAGGCTGCCCCTCTATCGGGACCAGCCTCTTGCCCTCTGCCGCCCCCCAGCCCGGCTTAGGGGCCACAGCTCACTCACCAGCTCTGAGCACCATCAGAATTCTAAGGGACCATGTACGATCGTCTGCCAAGACCCTCGAATGGCAGAGAGAGCTGTGAGCCCACTGATAATAACCACGAAGTCTCTGCCTTTCATTGCAAATTAGGGTCTCAGAGAAGGAAACCAGAGAAGTAACTCAAGCTTATGCCGAGTGCGCTCAAAAGATTTTCACTTATGAGTGAAGTCTTGAGTGTGATGGAATGGCCAAGCACTGTGGAACTTCTCTCATCTTCCCCTAGAAAAGGGGAATACCACTACTACCTTGCACGTCATCTATGGATATTGTGAGGCCCAAATGACTTCCTATTAGAGAAAGCATTGCACACACTGCACTGGCACGTAAATGTAAGGAAGCTTCCATCCTCGTGGAGATCGTATCCTGGATCTCCTGTCCGGTCTCCCTAGACTTGTCCAGTGACCCCAAGGCCCATGTGACCACTCTCGTGGAGTCCCCAGAATGATCAGCTGAGGGCGAGCCCAAAGGGAGTGCCGCCGGCTGCCCCAGGCCTCCCCCACATGTCTGGCAGGCCCTCCCCCGGGCTCCTGACCTCCTCCAGGTCCTTGCACATGTCCTCCAGGGCCTTGGTGCCTGGCGGGTCTTTGGCCGCCTCCTGAGCGCTGGCCAGCTCGTGGCACCAGTGCTGCTGGGCGGCCTTCAGAGCTGTCTGCCGCCTCCGCATGGAGCGCGTCTGCCGGACCAGGAACTGCTTGGCGCTGCAGAGAGCTACCCCCTCGGCAGAGAGGTAGTGCCGGGCGCTGCGGGGGGACAGGCCAGGGCAGGGGGTTGGAGGGGGAAACAAACCCTCTGAGAACCCCTGCTGTGGGTCACGACCACTTCCCCAGCAGATGCCCATCCTGAGCACAGACTGCGGTGCTGGGGCCGGGCAGAGTGCGGGGACGTCGCCACTAAATACCCACAGAGCGTGGGGCACGTGCTGGGCTGAGTCCTCCCACCCTGACTGTGAAAGGGAGGGCGCCTGAGGCCTCCAGAGATGGCCAGACACTCCCATCAGCCTGACCCACAAGCAGAGGTCAGCAGATGCCAGAGATCACCATGGGCACCTTCTTGGCTTGTCAGAGATGATTCCTCAGGCACCCAGGTCCCCTTCCCTGAACCGAGCCCCACTGGAGACCGCCGTCACGTTTCAGTCCACCCCGGCTCTGTGACGCAGGCACTCACTTACCCCTTCCTGGCATCCTCAATGCAAAATAAGACAGGTTATTGGAACTCACCTGTCCAAGGACACGTCGGTCTCCTCCTTGCTCTGGGAGAGGGAAAAGGATACCTCTTTAGTCTGGTTCTAGGACACACAGTAGAAAAGGCTCATTGAAGGTAACATCAGATACACTATAGGCTCCAAGGACCCCGAAGTCCCTCCTAGTGGCCCAGACACAGAAATGGTTCTGCCAGCTGCTGGACTATTCACTTACAGATATAATCTGACGGATGGAGAAGGGGACTAGGAATGATAAGAATAGGAGGCTAAGGTTCTATGCAGAACAGAGCCAGGACCCCTCCAGGAGCCCAGAACCTTCCTGGAGCCCCACGCCCCGGTGGCCCAGCCCCTCCCGGTGCACTCTTGGAGGCCCACCCCCTCCTGGTGTCTGAGGCCTTGCCCTAGCCCAGCCACCCTGACCCTCCCAAGGCACAGAAAAGCTCACCGTCCCAAGGGGTTTCCTCAGGTTCTCAATGTGGAGATCAGGCTCAAAACGTGGGGAAGCATTACCCTCCTCTACCGCCAGCTCTTTCAACGAGTCCTGCTTCCTCTGAGCTTTGGCCTCCAGGTCACTGTGGTGGGGGACGAGGGGGGGAGGTGGGGGGAGGCAGGGTCACATGACGAAGCAGGCCAGGCAGCACACTGTCAGGACTCCTGGGGGGAAGGGGGGAGAACCACCTCCATCCCTTCACTCCTGTCAAAGACCCTGGAGGCAGAGCTGGGGCGGGAACAGTAGAACCAGGGACCCCCGGCTACTCACAGCCCCGACTCCCTACAAAACGCAGCCCCTCCACCCGGCCCCACCTCTGCCTGTTAGCTGGGCCGTGAGCAGACAGGGCCCATGAGCAGCAGAGGTCAGAGGGCAGGCGAGAGGCAGTAGGGGTGGCTAAATGCAGGGGTACAGACCACCTGACACGCTTCTGCAGCCTCTGACTCTGGGTCTGCAGCAAATCCACCTGGGACTCCAGCTCCAATTTGCGGGCCTGAAGCTCCTCGAGGATTCTTCGGAGCTGCCGGTTTGACTCCAGCAGGTGGCTGTGCTCCTTCTTTGCCTCCTCCAGGTGCTGATGGGTGGCTGCGGCTTCCTAGGGGCAGGAGGAAAGAGAGACACACCCAGAGACATGGCGGGGGGGCGGGCGGGGCGGGGCAGGCAGGGAGCGGGCAGCACCAGACAACAGGGAAGAGCAATGGGGAGAGGATGGAACCAGGCCCACTGAAGGCCTGTGTCTGCCTTCAGCGGCAGTGTCCCCCACCAGGCCCACCCCCAGCGGCTCCTGAGCTGGTCCCACACGCTGGAGCTATTTGTGCAATAGCAGCCAACATAGTCTGGAACCCAACTCCGTGGACAGATCAGGTGAACAAAGGGGTGGGGGAAGGAAGGAAATGGAATAGGGGAGATAGAGGAGGGAGGACAGGAGCGGCCGACAAACCTCGCTCTCCAGCGCAAACTGCCTCTGCACATCGAGGAGCTGCTGCTTCTCCTTCCGGGCGGCCTCCTCCTGCAGGCGAAGGAAAGGACCGGCCATTTGGCCATCTCCGGGCCCCGGGTCCTCTCCTGGGGAAGCTGACTCCAAGGTCCAGGGTCCCCGAGAACCTGTCCTCCGCCCCCGCTCCCGCACCTGGACATCCAGCTGAGCCAATCTGGCCTTGACGTCCTTGGTTCTGGTTTCAAGCTCCACCTCTAAATCTTGGAGTTTCCTTTCCTGCACAGAAGTGTAGGTGGAGAGAAAGACGTGAGCGTAGCAAGAGCACAGGCACGCGCGGAGCGGCAGGAGGGGTTTGGGACCTACCACCCCATACCGCCCGCTCCAAGCTGGGCTGGCTTCCCCCACTTGCCCCCACAGCCTCCCAGCACAGCACCACCTCTCGTCTATTTCAGCGGGGGCAAGGAGAGGTGAAGGCACCAACCCCAAGGCCCTGGGGCTGCTGACCTCCACCTCTAGTCCTGGGGATGCTCTCTGGCCCAGAAGACAAAAGCGCAAGGATGCCCCAGCTTGCGCATGGCCAGCGAGAGACCCCCACCCCTGAAGCTGTCAGGCCCCGTCTGTTGCTGCTGCAGTGCCGGCCCCCAGCACTTTTCTACCCAGGGTGGAGGGGTCGGGCAGGGCGGGCCCCAAGCGACCGTCAGTCCAGGGCCCCCACCTGCTCCCGGGGCCGCCGCCGCAGGTCCTCGAGCTGCCGGTCCTTCTCCTGCCTCGCTGCCTCCAACTCCCGCTCGTGGGCCCTGCGCAGGCGCTCCAGCTCTCCCGTCAGGTGCCCCAGGAGTTCGGCCCGCTGCTTCCTCTCCTGCACGGACAGTGGGGCCGCCGGTGGGAAACCACAGCCGCCCCCCCACCCCTAAAACCACAGCCCACCCTGCAGCCTTGGGTCAGTGCCATCAGGGACCCCAACAGGCCTCTAAGGCCGGCTCTTGGAGAAAAGCAGGAGAGCACCGAGGATGGCGAGGTCCCGCCCCCAGAAAGCCTGCACCCCGGCTCTCTGCTGCTGAAACAACGCTGGTCAGACGTGCTGAGAAATCCCTGGGTGGAAGCCGGCCTCTCCCACCACCCCTGCACGTACAGCCTTCCTTCCTTAAGGGAAGAGAGACCGTTACTAAATTCTCACTCTTCCTCAGCAAGGGCAGAACTGGTTTGGGAAGGGAGTCAACTACATTTCACCACGACGGGCCCCTATTTCTGCCCTGGTGCAAAGAGTCTGGGATACCGGTTCCAGTTACTGGAGGAGTAGCCTAGAAACCCCGGGTAGAGGCCTGGCTCTGGGCTAAAGTCAGCCACCAGCCCTCCCCCTCGTCCACCCCCAACGTGAGCAAGCCGGCATGGGTCCACTTAAGTCACTGAACGTTCCCACCGAAGGCTGAAGTTGGGCAGATAATATCTAAATATTGGCTGGCTCTCGCCAGTCTATTTCCTGGTGTCCTGGAATTTCTATTAACCCTGGCGGCACGGTGTTGGGAGGTTAAACTTGAAGACTTTGTAGTCAGACAGTCTGGCTTGAATCCTAGCTCCTCTACTTACTAGCAAGGGTGGGCTTGGGAGAGTTGCTTACACTCCCCAAGCCTCAGTTCCCTCTTTTTAAAATGGAGATAATGATAGTATGAACCCCCTGAGAGTGCCGTGAGGACTAAATGAGGTAATATACAAAGAGGTTAGGACAGCGCCCGGCACGTCGTACAAGCTCAATACACGTTGGCTATTATTAATATGAGAGCAAAGTGCAGCCTGCTGATGGGGAGAAATCACTCCTCACCTAATGCTTTAGTAAAAAGGCAAAACACGATCTCACCATTGCAGGGTGCCAGGAAAGAAAGCTTCCCACCATCCCTGACCACAGGTGGTCCCCTTCCCAGGCCCTCTGGCCCGCTGGGAATGACCCCGGTGTGTGTGTATGTGGTGTGTGTGTGGTGTGTGTGGTGTGTGTGGTGTGTGTGTGTGTGTGTGTGTGTGTGCGCGCGTGCACATGCATGTGCCAGGGAACGTGGTGAAGTCACCTCGGGGTGTGTGTGTGGTGTGTGTGGGTGTGTGTATGTGTGTGTGGTGTGTGTGTATGTGTGTGAGACCCCCAGTCTGTGTGTGGGGGTGTGTGTGTGTGGGGTGTGTGTGTGTGTGTGACCCTGGAGTGTGTTGTGTGTGTCTGTGTGTGTGTGGTGTGTGGGGGTGTGTGTGGGGGGGGGGTGTGCACACGTGCACGCACATGCACGTGCCAAGGAACGTGGTGAAGTCACCTCGGGGTGTGGTGTGTGTGTGTGTGCGCACACGTGCACGCACATGCACGTGCCAGGGAACGTGGTGAAGTCACCTCGGGGTGTGTGGGTGTGTGTGGGTGTGAGACCCCGGTGTGTGTGTGTGTGTGTGCGCGCACGCATGCACGCACATGCACGTGCCAGGGAACGTGGTGAGGTCACCTCGGCTTCATACTGCTCCCTGGCCTCAGCCACCACTCGCTGATGCTCCTCCTTCATCTTGTCCATCTTCCTCTCGTGTTCCCTCTCCACCTCCTGGCGCTTCTCTCTCAGGAGGCCACTGAGCTGCAGGGCAGGCAGCAGGGATGTGACATGCAGGACTGAGGCTGGAGCAGCACCCGGGGACTGAAGCACTTGAAGGGACTCATACACACATGTGACACAACCTCCCCAACGTCCCCACGTGCACACGTCAGGTGACATACACATGGCCACACCCAGCACGCCCTCCTCCTCACATATAGGGCATGGGGGTGGAGAAGCACTTGGCCTCCGGGGAACTAAGGCATAAAAACGGACCCTGAAGTCCTGACCCCAGCTGAGCTGTCCAAAGCAAAGCAGAGGACCCCTGGGCCAGGATGGCTCGGCCGGCCGTCAGAGTGTCCACGACAGGTACACAGAGTCAAAGGAGCAGACCAGCACTGACCTCTTGCTCATACTCAAGAACGTGGTAAACTTTCTGATGAGCTCTCTGCTCTGCCCGCCCAAGGCTCTCCTGCAGCTGGGCCTCCTCTTTCTGATGAGCTTCCTCCATCTTCTTCTGGAGGCTGGAGACCACCTGAGGAGGCACCCGCACAGGGCAGCGTGACCCGCAGAGAGCACTGCAGAGTGGCCGCGGGGGACTCGCTTCCCAGGGTCCCAGCACCCATCCCCTGGGGTCTGCAGGAGAGGGAGACTCCCTCCGTAGGGGACGGGGTGCGGGGGAAGGGGTCCCGCGGCTCACACCCCAGGATGCCCAGGGTCTGCCCCGCCGGCCAGGGCCACCGCCCCTCACCTCCCTGTGCTTGGCCTCCAGCGAGGAAGAGAGCCGCTCCAGCTCCGCCCTGTGCTCCCTCTCCAGCGCTGCCACCGCCTGGGGCAGAACAGAGGGCCTGTGAGGACACAGGGCAGGCTGGCCGAGCTCCGACCTGAGACGAGGAAGAGCCAGAAGACCACCCCCAATGCCTCTCGAGCTAAGCACTCAAGGGGAACCGCAGGCACATCTTTGTTCCTCCGAAATAACTGTCCCTCAAGTCTGCACCTCGCAAACAAACAGGGACATGAAGGCCAGAGTGGAGGGGCCTTTCAGTAAGGCTCGGCCACGGCTTCCATTCCCCTGCCTCTAGGCCACCGGTACATAGGCAACACTCCTGCCTGTGCATAAGCGCCAGGCAGGGAGGCCTGCACATCTCAGCACCACCTCCCAGAGCACGTGCAGTACAATGACGTCCCCACACCCCCATGCCTCGCAACAGGCTCCCCGGGCCTGAGAGCTGAAACTCCACCCATCACCAAAAGAAAACAAAAGTCCCACGTGGCCTATTACCTACTTCAGCCTCTTACCTAGAGACAGACCCACTGGACTGGAGGGACAGGGAGTAAGGACAAAGGAGAAAAAAATCCTCTGAACAGGCTAGCCTCTCACACTGAGGCCGGGGAGGAAAGGAGAGAAACGCGAGGTCCTCACAGCTGCCCCTCAGGGACAAGGACAAGGACAGGGCCCCTTTGTCTCAAGAGCTCTGGTCTGGTTTAAGTTCTTTCAGTCATGAAATCTTCCCAAATCCAAAGGCCAGGTCCACACGGGCCCAGACAGCCGGCCCAACGTCTCGTTGTCCATCCACACAGACACCCGCTCTCCACCTGGCTCCCCACCCTGCGCCCCAAGGCTGGCGCTTCCTCTTTCTCAGCGCTCAGTCCCTCCCCAGGCAGCCCAGGATCACACGGGACGGGGAGGGGGCCGCTCACGTCTTTCCTCTCCCCTTCCAGCTGCTCCCTCAGCTGCTGCAAGGCCCTCTCCTTCTCCGCGTTCAGGGAGGCCTGCTCTCTCTTCTCCGAAGCCTCCATGTCTTCCCTGAGACGCTCCAGCGTCTGCCTGTTTCTCTCTTCCAAGCTGGCCCTCTCAGCCTTCTGTAGAGACTCCAGCTGTTCTCGCAGCCTCTGCAGGGAAGCCTCGTGCTCGGCCCTGGGCAGACAAGCGGGTGAGGATGGGCCTGGGCACTGGGGGAGGCGGGGGTGGACCTCCAGGGGGCCGGGCAGCCCACAGCCCGCACTCACCTGATTTGGTCCTCATCCGATTCCACGCTGCACTGCACCTGGGCGCAGAGCCGGGACAGCCTCTGGCCTTCCTTCTCTGTCACCAGGCTCTCCTCTTCCTCGGTGGCTCTCTGCAGCTGCTCCGTCAGGGAACTGTGAAGCAAAGCAAAGGCAAGTTTGTTGGCGGGACCACAAGGCCTTCCCTCTTTTAGGCATAACCCCTGGCTCTCGACCTCCAAAAGCCCGTAGGCTGCCTGAGAAGCTTCCTAAGTCTTTTTTTTTTTTTTTTAAATTCATTATTTATTTTTGGCTGCCTTGGGTCTTCGTTGCTGCACGCAGGCTTTCTCTAGTTGCGGCGAGTGGGGGCTACTCTTCGTTGCGGTGCGCGGGCTTCTCATTGCGGTGGCTTCTCTTGTTGCAGAGCACGGGCTCTAGACATGCAGGCTTCAGTAGTTGTGGCACGTGGGCTCAGTAGTTGTGGCACACGGGCTTAGTCGCTACATGACATGTGGGATCTTCCTGGACCGGGGCTCAAACCTGTGTCCCCTGCACTGGCAGGCGGATTCTTAACCACTGCACCACCAGGGAGGTCTGAAGCTTCCTAAGCCTTAAAGACGAGTCTAACCTCAGCCTCTGGGTCCTGCTGCCGCCCTCTAATACCTCCCCGGGTTAGAGGGGCTATGAACCACCTGCTCTTTGCCGCCGGAAGCAGATTGCAGGCTCCTTGATCCCAGCACAGCATTTCTGCCAAAGGCTCCCCTCGGCCTCCAGGTTCACCTCGGTGGCGTTCACTCAAGGGGGGATCCAGTCTGACTCCAGCCCAGCTCTGGCCACAGCAGATGAGCCACCCCCTCTAAACCCCACTACACTCTTCCCTGCCTCTTGGCCTTTGTTCATGCTGGTTCCCCCGTCTAGAATCCCCTTTCCTACCTGACGAACCCATGTTCCTTGTCCAACACCCAGCTCCCTCCTCTCAGAGAAGTCTTTCCAAGTTCATCAGTTACCTTTCTGCTCCCAACACACTTTATATGAGGACCTTTCTTATCCATGCCCTCGGTGCCACGCATCACACTGCACAATAATTAATTAATCTTTTGTATGTGTGTTTTCCTTACAAGCCTGGAAGCTTCTCCAGAGAAAGAGTCTTGTCTTAAAACCTGTTTTATCCTAAGTGCCAAACACAGTAACAGATACGAAGTAGGTACTCAATGCATGTTTGTTGAATTTGAACAGTATCACCCAGGCCTAAACTACAAGCAAGCTTTGATTATCTATGAGGGGTATCTTACTTGCAGACTAACGATAGTAACCATCTCATCCCAAGCAGACAACCCTCCTGCGGCCCCCAAGTGACCAGGGGCTGTGTGCTGTGCATGATTCAGAAGACAATTTCTTTGAAAAGCTTCTGGAGTGAATTCCAAAGCCAGAAAAGATTTAAGTTCATCTCCTATTTTAAGTTATCAGCACCATTGCTCTCTTCCATGATGACAGAAAATTTGAGTGAAATAAAAATCCTTCCTTCTAGATTCCCCAGAAACCCTTTCTCTTCATTCCATGGCCAAATGTTACATGTAGCACTGCAGAATGGCAGAGCTGGAAGGGTCTTTAGAGGTTAAGTCCTGCATTTTACAACTCTCTCTCTTCATCTTACAACTAAACTCTATCTCCTTGTTTTGCAACGAAAGAAACTGAGAGTTAGCCTGTCTGCCTTCCTGCCTGCTTTCTCATTCGAGAAATATTTGCTACAAGGTCAGCTGGGGTTTCCAGAAATTTCTACCAAGTGGCAGTTTCCCAGCAGAGAGGAGGCCCCACCCCTCAGAAAGGCTCACACGTAAACAGAAACAGGGTTCTTGTGATAAACTACTTTGAAGACAGCCAGGCAAGGCACTGCCCACAGAGAAACCACTTAGTCAAGACCGCTGACACTGTACTGATTTCGACTGAAAATATTTACAATCAAGAGCCACCATTTATTGAGCAGCTACTGTGTTTCAGGCCCTGAGTTGGACACTTTTGGCAGGCTGGTTTTCACCACGACTTAAGAGGTCTCTGGGAGGCCCCCTCTGCAGTTGGGGGGTTTGGGGAGGGACAAAAGGCACAGTCAGCCCAGCTGAGGGTGACCGGGAAGAGAGAGGAGCCTGGTAGGTGGGCAGGGAGACACCACGGGGATTTCCTCCCCGGCACTGTCTCTCAAGGTAAGCTGAGTTGCACCCTGTTTGGGTGGACCCCCGCCCCAAGTTTCAGTTGGCTGGAAGAGGAGGATGCTGTGGGAAGATCTGTTCTCTGGGATGCACTCTGGCTGGGGATCCAGGAGGGGTGACATAAGGATAGACCCAGGGTCAGTAGATCCTGTGTTGGGCTAATGAGAGAGACTGTCCCCAACCCTCTGGGTAGTTGGGTGTTGGTTTCGTTAGTTTCTCTAAATTAAGCATAAATATTTTTATAAGTCTTTGCTACATATGATAGAAAAATAGCAAGTCTCTAGCACTTTCGGATGTTCTGTCCAAGAGGACAAGATTTAGCCTGTAGTTTAATTGCCAAGTAAGTGAAATATATTAACATCTTTTTGTAGCACCTTTCCCATCCTGGGACTGTGACAGAGGTTGCTTATTACCCTCTCAATATCCATTCTCCCATTTTTCTTTACTAAGAGAACCCTGATTTTTTTCTATCAGGTACAGAGGACCAGCTGAAGGACTACATTTCCCAGTTACCCTTTGCAACCAGGGGTAGCCAGCCAGATATAAGTGGAAATTATTGGGTAAAGTTTCCAGGAAAACTCCTTTAAAGAATAAGCAGAAGTTATTGGGTAAAGTTTCCAGGAAAGCGCCTTCAAAGGGACTGAATGAGCTAGAAGGTGCCCCTAATCTTCCTGCCTGGAGCACAGGTACGATGGCTGGAGATCCAGCAGCTATACTGGACTGTAAAGAGACCTTGAGAGTAAAACCCAGCACTAAAGATGGCAGAGAGATGAAAGGAGACCAGGGACCTGGTGACTCTGTGGAGCCGTCATGCCAGCCCTGAACTGCCTTTTCCTAAATAGAACTCCAGCATACATACACACAATCCTGTACACGCAGGCCCAGCCCAGGCTTCCATGTCACATTTGTCTAGGGCCTCGCAGACAGCTACTCAAAGAGTAGGAACCCACATAGAAACTTCTGGGTCCGAGAGCACCTCACACCATATCACGTGGCCCCTCCCTATCTCACTGGGTTCCAACAGGGCCCTGACTCCCAAGAGAGAGGACGATGTAGTTGTTCTCCGGAGACAAACCACCTGGGTTAATCCTGGCTCTGCTGCTTACGAGCCTCCATACCTGGGACAAGCTACTTAACCTTTCTGTGCCTCAGTTTCTTTGTCTGTATTATAGATGCTACAAAACAGAGTTGAGGACGACACCTCATAAGGGCCATTCCGAGGACTGAACAAATTAATAGACATAAAGTATATGGATCAGGGGCTTCCCTGGTGGCGCAGTGGTTGAGAGTCTGCCTGCCGATGCAGGGGACGCGGGTTCGTGCCCCGGTCCGGGAGGATCCCGCATGCCGCGGAGCGAGCGGCTGGGCCCATGAGCCATGGCCGCTAAGCCTGCGCGTCCAGAGCCTGTGCTCCGCAATGGGAGAGGCCACGACAGTGAGAGGCCCGTGTACCGCAAAAAAAAAAAAAAAAAAAAGTATATGGATCGGTGTAATCTCTCAAAAAATGTTAGCTACCCTTATTATGATCACGCCTCCCAAGTCCTCCCGAAAAAGAGGAAAGGCACGAGCCCTGGCCAGGGAGCCCACCCCTCCACATGGGCCACTGAGGAGCAGTCCTGGAGGGGCCCCGGGCATCCCCGTGGCTGCCAGGGCGGGAGGAGGGTGTCCCCGCACAGCCAGGGCGGCTGGGCTGGGGGCGGGGCAGGACCTGAGCACCGCCTTCTCTTTCTGCCGGTGAAGCTGCAGGGTCTCCGCCTCCTCCTCCTGCCACAGCTTCTCCTGCAGCCGCTGCATCTTCTCTTGCTTGGACTCCAGGAGCCACCTCTGCCCTCGCTCGAGTTCTTGGGCCACCACCTCCTCCGAGGCCTTCAGTGCAGCCTCTGAGAGCTGCTCTGGGGGAGCCGCAGGCTCTGTAGATTGCCTGCCAAGGGTGGAAGCAGCATTTCACTGGGTTTACTATCCACCCACCTTTCGGCACTAGGATTTATACGGATACAGAACAGCACATACGGAACCCTAACAGAGGGCCCAGGGTCAGGACTCGTAAGTGCAAATCAGGTACCCAAGGGTGGGCAGCAAGGCTACCCTCTCGAAGACACAGGCAGCATTTGTTCTATAGGACAAGCCCCACGGTGGCTGCCAAAGGCCCCCAGAGCCTGGGGATGTGAGGGTGGCCCGTAGGAGGCTCTCAGGGCACCTGGTAGGTTGTGGCCTGAGTGAACAGCCAAGCTGTGGCTCAAGGGCTGGCGGCAGCAGAAAGAGAGCGAAGCTCTGTCCCTCGTGGATTCCTCCCCAGAGTGGCTCACGGCCCTGTTTCCGACTCCCTACCAGGGCTCTCCCTGCTACTTGAGGCTCTAGGCCGGCAGTTTGGGAAGTCCCCAGAGGCTGCTCTGTGACTCTCAAACTGAACAGAGGCCAGTGTGTATGAGCCAGCGGGAGAAGCAGCAGCATGTCTCCTCGCTGCTAGAACTCCTAGCCCTGAGACCTAGAATAGTCCATGGAGGCCCAGGAGTGGGAAACCGTCCTCCCCACTCTGCCAAGGGAGCCGGGCAGGAGACCCTTCCCTAAGCCAAAGACAGTAGCAAGAGCACAACCAGAATGCCAGGCTCTATATCTCCCCAATGATGCCACAGCTTCATCTGCTTAGAGTGAAGTCACTGTTTGGAAACGTGTAAAAGAAATTCTAACCTGGATGCCTAAGGCGGGTGGTAAGATAAGGAACACTGGTATCGGTTAAAGAGATGTCTATAATGAAGGCTGTTATGTTGCTTGTATCCTGGTTCTTAAAGGAAATCCCCAAAGAGAAACCCCAAGAACGTTTTAAGCAATGAAAGCATAAGTGGGATAAAGTGTTTTGCCTCCCAGAGTGGCTTTCCTAAAGGCCAGGACATGCTGGCATTCCCAGGTCCCTAAATCTTACATCAGAAATTGGTCTGGCCACCCAACCACCATCTTCTCCCGTGGCGCTCCAGCTGTGGCAGGCCTGGCGCGGTGGCCCAGTGGACCCCAACAGCATATGGGCGTGGTCCAAATCAAGGACAAGAGGGGCCAGAGTCCAAGAGGGGAGCCAGTCCCCCGTCCACCGCTGGGGATGTAAAACCCCCTCCTCACTCAGCTCCCACAGTGAAGCAGACAGAAGGCAGCAGGCTGGATCAGATTAGAACAGCAGAAGTAAACAAGGGCTCTGGAATTCCATTTCAGCCCCTTGAGGCCAGAGAGAGAAGGAAGACACAAAAGGCTACTGATATCTCTGAAATATCATTAAAGTCTTTCCTAAAATCATGACTCAGACCAGAAACAGTCTTGAGTCCTGCCTTCAGTTCTCTTCTGCTCCCAAGCCCATCTCCCCCCTTCCAGTTCCCAGCTTCCTCTCAGTCCCCTGTCCCAGCCCGACTGATGCAGATGTAAGATGTGGCCGCCACCTCCTCTGGGAATCCCGCCCTCGGAAAGAGCCTCCCCCCGCAGCTCTCAGCCTCATCAACCCTCCAACTCATTTCCAACCTGAGCTGAAAACATCTTTTTTCCCTGAGATGGTACCTTTTAATGTCTCTCTCCCCTGTGGGCTATGTAGCTTTGTGGAGCCCTGGGGACAGATGCTGCGGAGAGATGGGGCATCAGCCGGTGTGCCAGTGTGTGCCCAGGCTGCACGCACCACTGAGCCTGCCTGCACGTCTGGCACGCAGGCAAATGGGGGTGCTTTTCAGTGGGCCTCTTCTCCGTGTCCCTGTTTTAAAGATCGAGTATCCCAAACTCCCAGCTTAGGTCCAAGGTGGTCAAACAGTGAGCCTGAAAGATCTATGAGATAACTGGGCAGTTGAAGACTCCAGAGGAAGAGGCAGGTCCGATTTCTAGGCCACTCCTCAGGTATCAGCATCAGTGAGACCCAGTTTGCAACAGTTAGTGGCCAAGAAGAGGCTCAGTAAGAGCGTCGTCCTTTGAGACTGGCCACCAAGTTACTCCAAGCCATATGAGGGAAAGCAAAGAGGGAAGGCGGGAAGGGAGGGAGGAGAGGGAGGAGGATATGGCCCTGAAATGGCCAGGGTACCACTAAAACTCAGATCACTAGCAGGGACCTTGTCTCCGCTCACTTTCAACCCAATTGTTTTAATTCATCCACCCTCTCTCTATACACACCTCATGAAAGATGCTGGGATGACAAACAGAAGGGTATCCTTGTTTCCCAGACCCAGGCCTCTGGCCATAAAGCACGCACAGCGATGGCTGCTTGCTAGCCCTGCCTGCACTCCCTGACCTGCCCTTTGCTCTGAACTCCTCCTGATTCAGCTTGACAATATCTATGCAGGTGACAGACTCTACTAATCATGCTTTTTATCTTCTGTATTTCATGATGTTATGGCATCTGAAAAAGCTGGCTGGTCAAGGAGATGGTGCCCCCTTCCAGATCGGCCAATCCTTACAGACAGCAAAGGGAGTAAGTCTTTCACATGCAAACCAACCAATCCCTATACCCCCTACCATCTCCTGATCTATTTCCCATGCCCAGAATCACCCAGGGCCAGGCACCAGGTAACCAGAGACCAGGCCCAGAGCCCTCCAAAATCATTCAAACTTTCCACCCCTCCACTCGCTCAGGGTACTTACCCCGTCTCGCCCACTGCTTCCCACGAACACCCCAATAAAGGCTCTGGGTCACGCTCTTCCTTCTCGCCTCTTCGGCCTCCTGACCAACTCTGGTCCTTCCCCATGTGGCCCCACCTGGCGTGGCATGCCCTCTTCTCTCTGGAAATATAAGGAATAAATTCTTCTTTCAGTGGCATTGGCCTCTCTGTGTTGTCACTCAGTCACCTCCATAAATTAAAATCCCATGGATACAAATGAGGCACAGACACAGAGCCACTCCCCACGAATCCCAGAAAATCAACCCATTCTTAACGTAGCTGTAAAGATTAATAACAAGGAAGTTATGGAGCCTGAGAAGACTCAGGAAAGGAACAGAAGCCATTTCCTAAGGGCGTTGTGTAAACTGAAACTGTGTGGTCCAGGAGAGAGACCCCCAGCAGGGGCAGCCTCACTGGGATGGGAGGAGAAACACAAAGGAAGGGGACTCATCAGCCCAGGCAACCAGGAGGAGCCTCACTGGCCAGCTTCTCTTCCAGAAGCCCTGGGAAAATACCCTCTGACCTCTGCCCAGAGGGTCCTGTTTCTGAACCCCACTCACCTCCTGTCGTCATCAAAAGCACCCTGATCTGGCTGCCCACAGCCACCCAGGGGACCTGGGAAGGCTATGTCATTCCTCAGGGGCAGAGCTGTCACTGTGGGATATATCACCACCTGAAACATGGGTACCCCTTCCCTACATCACTCCTGCAGCGCTACAGCGATGACACGAGATCGTGCACCCACGAGCCCCGCCAGCTCTCGGCGACGCTTCCTGTGAGTAATCAGTGCACGAACCTGTCTCTGCTCAACAGTCAGCCCGAATCCTGAAGATGCTTAATCCTTTTGTACCGCTCAGTTCACAGACAGGAAAACCTGTATCACCCTGACACCTGTTTCTCTCCATGCACAGAAAAGGCACGGTGGCTGCAGAGCAAGAGTCAGAAGTCGATGGCTCAGGTGACTAGAGGGCTCAGGTCCTAATTCTGCAACCGACTGGCAACGTGACCTTGGGCAGATCACTTCACCTGCCTGAACCTCAGTTTCCTTATCTCTAAAAGGGGTGAGAAAGGGCAGGAGAACGGAAAGGTTTCTAAGTTTTAGAAGTGCTTGGTGCAACAGCACAGGGGAGCTTTGAACCCAGGCACAAAAGATATATACCGTGTACTGGATAATTCCATTCATATGAAGTTAGAGAACTGGAAAAACGAAATCTATGGGACAGAAGCTAGAAGAGCAGTGACCTAGGGCAGGTGGACTGAGAGGAAAGGGGCCTGAGGAAACTTTCAGGAGGGATGGAAATGTCCTGCAGATGATCTGGGTGGTTGTGATACGGTGTATACGTATGTAAACACTCACTGACTTGGACATTTCAGATGTATGTACTTTCATGTATATAAATACCTCAATAATTTTTTCAAAGAAAAACAGTGCTTGGTAGAGGGGAAAACACGCTTTACCAGGTTTCTGCTAATGACCCAGGAGATACCCTCCCCTCTCCCCCTCGCTTCCAGCCTCGTACCCCAGGTGCTGACCAGGGGAGCCCCGGGGGCTGCACACAGAACCAAGGGTTCACTCACTCTCCCTCCACTCCACTCCTTGAGCCGGAGCCAGAGCATCCCCTCCCCACCACCCAAGACCAGATGGGCACTGAAGCAATCCACACACAGTGGAGGGCAAAGACAGACATGACAGCTGGCCCTTACACTTCTGCAGAGATGGGCAGGGTGGAGCCGACCGCCACCTTCTCCTCGGGCCCCTCGGCCTCGTCCTGCCCAGGGCCCGGCCCCTCGGCCTGGGAGCACTGCTCCTCGCCCCGCTCGTGGGCGGCAGGTGGGCTTGGGATCTCCTCCCTTGACAGCAACAAAGAAGCAACTGTGTTAAAGCCAGAGGAAGGGGCTTCCCTGGTGGCGCAGTAGTTGAGAGTCCGCCTGCCGATGCAGGGGACACGGGTTCGTGCCCCGGTCCGGGAAGATCCCACGTGCCGCGGAGCGGCTGGGCCCGTGAGCCATGGCCGCCGAGCCTGCGCGTCCGGAGCCTGTGCTCCACAACGGGAGAGGCCACAGCAGTGAGAGGCCCGCGTACCGCAAAAAAAAAAAAAAAAAAAAAAAAGCCAGAGGAAGGTGAGAGGCTCCAGGTGTACCCCATTCGGGGTCAAAGGTCTGTGATGGGGACGAAGGCAGCAGCGGCCCCGGCAAGACCTGTGGTTTCCCTATCTCAGGTCTCAGATCCCATTTTCCCTCCCTGCCTCTCCCCGAGCAGTTTACACTGAAGGACCAGAGATTTGCGTCCCAGGTGGGATGCAGAATGGTTATGGTGCCCAGGAGGGGCTCTGCACACAGCAGGGGTTCCGTGGATGCTGCTGACTAAACACGGCTGCTACTCAGCCTCCCCCAGTGACTCATTCCAACCAGATGAGCTCTAAGACCAGCGTCTTTCTCTTGCCAGGGGAACAAACTAGCAAGTCTACACCGGCTCTGGAGCAGGCTAGGGAGTGAAGGTCCTCTTAGCTGGCCTCAGGGAAGCCCGGGGCCCTGCACCCAGCAGGGCTCCCCACGGGCTTGCTGAGTGACTAGCAGTGGGATGACTGCTGGGAAGGAGGGGGCTGGCAGGTGGGGATCGGGAGAAATGGCCCCCTGGCAGGAACAGCCTAGTCCAGGGTGACGGCAGTCTCTGCCCCGGGCCCTGGCCGGAGGGCAGCTGGGTCAGAAGACATACTTCCTAGTTCCAGAGTTTCTAAGCTCCCCTAATCAGACTGTGCACCCCGACTTTAGCTGTAGGCCAAGGACGAGGAAGAGGCATATTTCCTAACTCTCCACCTTGTGTGAAACACTCAGCAGAAACGTCCGTTGCCGCTGCTTAGGCTGCAACCCCGCCCCCTGCTCGCCCCACCTCTCCAGGCCCGCCACGCCCCCCCCCCCCCGGGAGGCTTCCAGCCCACCCTTACCTCTGCGGGGGACCAGGGGGCGTGGGGCTGCCTGCAGAGCCCTCCCCAGGCCCCTCTGCTCCCTTCTGTTCCAGCTGCTCCTCCAGGGGCCGCGGAGGCCCTTCATCCGCGGCCTGGCTGTGAAGGGGACTCTGGAGCCGCTCCCCAGGCAGAAGAGGAGGAGGTAACCTGGGCAGAGCAGCAGAGTCAGGGCCTCCACTCGGACAGCAGCAGGAGAACTGGGGAGTGGAGTACGGGGACCGAGGTCCATGCCTCCTGCGGGCTGGACCTCAGCCGGGGCCCCAGCTCCACGGAGAGCCCACGGAGGCCAAAGCAGCCGGAAAAGCAGGACGAAGGAACTCCCTCTGGAGCTCTCCCTTTGCCTGGACTATACTCAGCCTTCCCAGGTCCCTGGGCTGCATTTGCTTGGCCCAGGAGTGAGAGCTGGGCACACTCACAGGTGTATGCATTCCTGCCATCACTGGGGCCGGGGAGAGTGTGTGTGTGTGTTGGGGGCGGGGGATGGGGGTGGAAGAACTGAGCAGAAAAGAGGGAGAAAAAGAGAAGCCAGACTCAAACGGTCAGACTATAGACAATGCATGAAGCTGTAGCTTTAAGTAAGAATGCTGATAGCTTTTCAAGGTCCAAAAAGTAGAATGACCACCCCCTTCCCCTTCCAGGGTGGCAGCCCTCTTATCATGGGCTCAGGCCTGAGAAGCTGGAAGCTCCTGTCTCCCAATCTCTCTCTCTCTCTCTCATACACACACATACATACACACACACACACACACACACACACACACAGCCGCAGCCATTTCTAATGTGGTAAGGCCTGGCTCGGAGCTCAGAGCTGCACTATCAACCCTCTAACATGGTCCCCTGGACCTCGAGCAGGCCATCCAGCTCTGGCCCACGAGCAGGGACACACAAGACTTCATCCAATCTGATGAAAAGGACAGAGCCCTGTCCCCTCAATGGTGCTATGGGCACAAAGTACCCCCATATGCTCCAGCAGTACCTCCCACTCCTGACTTGGTTTGCATACACGCACACGCACACGCACACACGCAGACTTTGCAAGGCCATCCAGTCAGTTCACCATCTGCCTTCAGGCAGGAGCACACTGAGGTACGTAGACCAAAGCCAGGAATTCTGCCCAGGTCCACGCCATCCCAAAGTCCCTGAGGGTGGCCTCCCACGCACTATACCTCTCCGAGCCTCTGGACTTCTTGCTCTGCAGCTCATCTTGGCTGGACTGGCTGGCATCCTTGTCTTCTCTTCCCAACCTCTGGGCCTGCAGGCAAGTAGCAGTGGAAAGTGTATACTTTGGGGGGTTGGGGGGTCTGCATTGGGTCCTTTAATCCTTCAGCTGACTCTCATGCCACGAGGAAGCACTGAGAGGTGGCTGTGGGTGAGTGAGGACCACTCGGGATGCAGAAGAGCAGGTCACCTACTGCACAATGAAGGCCCTGGGGCTTTGGCTAAGCCCCCAGGCTCACAGCTGCTCCCAGGGCCAGCCTTGCTGGCCTGGGGAGGATGAGTCAGACACCAAAGCCACTGCAGGCAGAGGCGGAAGCCAGAGGCTGAAGCAGGACACATAAGAAGAAGAAAATCCTGCCTTCTGCGGTTGGAAACCGTTCACTGCCAGTTGCACAAAGCGGAGCCATCCACGAACACCCCAGATCCACAGAGGCCCCAGACCACCAATGCCAGGGATAATCGGGGATGCTCAAATTAAGTGAGCAGGATTGGGCACAGCAGACAAGTGCATTAAAGAGGAAGGACCCTGGAGAGATGGAGACTTGGTGAAATGACAGAGAGCTGTACTCCAGACGAGAAGGGCACTGTGCGGGCACCTGAAGGGAGGAAGACGGGGCACTCCTTTGCTCCCCCGACACCCAGGTCCCGTCAGTAGACAATGATGCCCCCTTCCTAATCAGGGATTTTACCAGCCAGACAGCACAAAAAAAAAAAAAAAAAAAAAAGCCGACCCCAAATCTCATTTTAAAGCTTAGGTGTCTAGGCAAATTTAGCAAGCTGGTGAAAAAGGACTATTCTTGATACATTCACATATTTTCTGCAGGGGTGAGGTCACGCAGGTAGAGCAGGGCAGTCAGCCTGGACTCAACCCTTTGTTCTAGCCCCTCCTCCACTACAAAATGGGATAGCAAACCACAGCTCACAGGGCTTCTGGTGAAGATTAAATGGGATCATGTACATAAAGCCCGACTCCGGCCCAAAAAAAGGCATGCCACAAATACGAGCTCTCCCCATACCCCCTCTCCTCTTCCCCAGCCTGAGGAAAAACAAAAGACAAAAGAAACCCAGCTTTGCCAGTGCCAGTCCCCATCCTAGGACCTGCACTCCTTCTGTCACACTGACAGGAACCCTGTGTGTTCCGGGACACGAGGGTTAACAGGAGAGGTGGGGCAGGAGACAGCTCACTCCATCTTCCCCAGTAGGGCTCCGGCCGGGCTGGCACACCTCCATGTCCCCAACCCCATGCCTCCAGCCCCCCACACCTCTCCACTGGCAGCCTGAGCCCCGGCAGCTGTGGCCGACTCTGCCATCTGGATGGGTCTGAACTATAAGCCAGCTCCCCCAAATTACATGAAAAATAGCAGTGCTGCCTGGGAGTGCCTCCCGGTGCCCGCAGCAGAAGGGCTCCCTGCCAGCGCTGCCGCTCCTAATCGCATCAGCCGGGCAGAGCCTGCAGACAATGGCGGGGCGGGCCGGCCCTCTCCCACCCCACCTCCTTCCCTTCCAGAGCTCAACTCACAACTTGTCTTCCCTACGATTCACAACAAGCTCAGCAGACAGCTCCCCCTCTCTCTTTTCAAGGAAAAACAAAAACAAAAACAATCACACAGGCCAATCTATTTCACAAACGAAAATATAAGATGGGTAACAAAGTGCAGTGATTGTAATAAATATCGGGGGACTGAGCCCTGAATCAGAAAGGACAAGCTACAGACAAGGCCTGTCTATTTCCTTCTTATTTCACCTTCCATATTTCTGCTAGAAACTCAACTAGCCCCCAGCTAGAGACTAAGGGACACCTTGGGCAAGTACCCAGACAGAGGTCCTTTGAGCAGAGTTTTTACCTGCTCCCTAGACATTTTTGCCCCAGAAGGGGAGTCAAAGGAACCAGACAAAAAAATCAGGCATATCGGCGCTCTTCAGAAAGGGGAGACAGAAGCACATTCTAAGACTCCGGCCTAAGACTGCTCAAGACACCACTTCCCCAACCTAAACTCAGCTCCGGGGTTTTGTTTTTTGTTTATGGTGCAGTCCTCAGTTTAATAAATCCCAGTAAGTCACAGTGCATTCATAAAGCAGAATGCTATGCAACCAATAAAAGATCTGAAATAGCATAGAAACAAGTTAAGGGTCTATTCTCGAATTTGAAGAGCATATTGCCAAGCAGTTTTTATAGCACAGTTCCAATTTCTGTGGGGAAAAAAAAGATTAACAAATAGAAAATAAATACATGCTTATATGTGTACAGAAAATTTTCTGCAAAGGCACATGAAAATGTTAATGGAAACGAACAGTCCCGACCTGCAGGAGGGAGTAAGGCTGCAGCAAGTAGAAGACTTTGACCTTCTGTATTATTTGAAATAACTTTATGGTCATTTTTTGTAACCTATTATAAAATGCATCATGGTTGTAATTCATTATAATCATTATCTTGACCGTGGTGGTGATTTGAAAGGTGTATACATATGGTAAAACTTATCACATGGTACCATTTATATGTGTCCAGTTTATTTATGTCAATTAGATCTCAATAAAGATGCATAAAAAACGTTTAAGTGAACAAAAATTAATTTAGCTCAGTTCTAAGCTTCTGCACTGGTCCTGGCCTTGGGAGAGATCCAGAGAATATGGAAAATGGACAAGTGTCCCCCGGAAAGACAAAGGGGACTGTACCTATGGTTCTATCCATCCCACAAAGAGGCCGCTTCTTGTCCCTCCAGCCCTACCTCCCTGCTCAGCCCCTCCATGCCCTGAAGTGAGAGGCGGACACAATCTCGCAAAGGGCTCCACACAGTCAGCCAACCTCAGCACCCAGCACTGCTCCACACTGGTCATGAGCTACAGCTTAGGGCCTCCTCTGCCAGGGCGGCTGCCTCAGAGGGTGCCTCATGAGAACCAAATGCAAGCCAGGCCCTGCTACTGCTTTATACCAAGTGGCATGGCCCAAAAAGAGGCTGCTCGCCTCATGAGGTCTTAGGCAGGACCTAGAACTCTGTCTTTTTTAAAGCCCCCAAGTCTTCTAAGACTGGCCAGATTCTGGAGACCGAGCAATGGAAATTCACCTCGCCCGGCCAACTCAGTAAGGTGCCTCACAAATCACCTGCTCCAAACCCTTCCTGACAAACACCACCTGGCCTTGTCTGTGCCCTTAAAGACCTCCAGTGCTGCACACGGTGGGGACCAAGGTCCAGCAGAACCAAGAAGAACAGGTCCCGCACAAGTGCAACCGACCTTGTAACTCTATCCTGTCTCAGGACTCGCTTCACTAAGGGCACCCAGGCCTGATTCACATTAAATACCTTGTTTGTTTCACCCAAACCAAATGCCCGCTCAAACTTGCAAAGACCACATGTCAGAATCTCTCTCCTCTCAACAACCCTACAGAGGAGGCAAAAATGATCTTGGCTTCAAGCTCCTGAAGGACAGGGTCTGTGTCTGAGCTTACATCTGGCAGGGGAGACAAAGAACCATAAAACAAAAGAAGCAGCACTAAGGGAAGCAAAGGGAAGGAACGATAAATCGTGCCTGGAGGAGGTGACGTCAGAGGTGGATCTCCAAGACCAAGAGCGAGCTTGCCGGGACAAAAGGAAAAGCAACCCAGCAGGCTGAGTGGTGAAGGAGGTGGAGGGTGTGGCCCCAGGGGAACGGCGAGTGGTGGGCACAGCCGGGGGGCATGGGCGGTGGGCTGAGGATGAGGCTGCAGAGGTTGGATGGGCCAGGTTGGGTAGTGCCTCGAAACCCGCAAACTACACAGTGCTTTCCACGGGAACAAGTGGTCAGCCCTCAGTTGCTAAGTGACTGGATAAACAGATACATATATGGCAGTGGAGGACACGGAGTGACTTAGTTCACGGCAGCAACAGAGCATGTATGTCGGAAGCCCCATCACAGGCACAGTCAGGGCCTTGGCTTAATGAATCAGAAGGGAGAGAACTCCCAGAAATGCACCCTGGGATGGGCAGGACTCAGCTCTTGATTATCCTCAAAAGTGAGGCTCCAGCCCAGCCCTAGAGAGACTCACCTCCCGGCGGGCTCCATCCAGGACAGAGGACAGCATGTCCACATCCAGCAGGTGCTCCGAGATCCGGCTGTGGAAACCAAAGTCCTGGAGATGGAGAGACAGGGAGGTCAGCTCTCCTCTGTCACACTCAGCGCCCACCAGGGATACAGGGCCTCTCCTCCACCCCCACCTTCAAGAAAGACGGCTACTACATGCCAGGCACTGTACCAAGCACTCCGACAGCTACTCATTAATTATTTCACCTTCAAAATTAACACTGCAGGGGCTTCCCTGGCGGCACAGTGGTTGGGAGTCCGCCTGCAGATGCAGGGGACACGGGTTTGTGCCCAGGTCCGGGAAGATCCCACATGCCACGGAGCGGCTGGGCCCGTGAGCCATGGCCGCTGAGCCTGCGCGTCCAGAGCCTGTGCTCCGCAGCGGGAGGGGCCATGGAAGTGAGAGGCCCCGTGTACCGCAAAAAAAAAAAAAAAAAAAAAATTAACACTGCGAGTGGATGGAAAGGTATGTGGCAAAGCAAGTACGCTAAACTGTTCACTGGAGACTCTAGGTGGTGAGTGTGAGGCTATTCGCTGTAAAAGGCTTTTAATTTTTCAGTATGTTTGAAATTTTTCATAATCAAATTACAGGGAAAAAAAGTAACCCTATGAGACTGATCCTCTTATTCTTATCTCACGGAGGAAGCAGTTTGAGAGCCCAAGTAATTTATCCAAGGTCACGCATCTGGTAAGCAATAGGGCTGGGGGTCAGAAGTGCCCTGGGCCGACTCCAAAGCCCAAGCTCTTTGTGTGACATGTGCTGCAAAGCATGTCACTTTCCAGCTGTCTCTCCCTCCTGGTGCCCAACCAAGAGGCCAAAGTGCCCAGAGGCCCTGTGGGCAGCTTGGACACCAGGGCCTGCCAGGCTCCACCCAGCTGGTTCCTTCCCCTTCCCATACAGGTGTCCCTCTGGACAATGGGGATGAATTAGCGCCACTTCCTCCACCAGCTTCTCTTTGGGACAGGCAGCAAGTGCCCACACAGGTGCCAGCTCCCCGCTGCCCTTTGGCTGCCGCAGAGCCACGAGCCTGCCCCCTCCGAGCCCAAGATCGCCACTGGGCTAGGTGACGGACGGCTACCTGACAGCACGCTAACAGGGACAGCTCTGTCATCAGCCCTGATAAACGGAGGGTCGCCCAGCCAAGGTCTGGTCCTGCTGTCTGTGGCTTCCTCCACCCACTCCCATAGAGAAGAAAAATGCCGACGGGCAGCCCGTTTCTCCACACAGTGACTCCTTTAGCAGGGCCAGGGCCCTTGCTTCAGAGAGTTCTGTGACACGGTGATTCTTCATGACGGTTTTTGCCAACAAGGACTTTGCCTCCCGTTCCTAGCTTGTGGGTTTTCTTTGCTGATGACATTTTCCTTTCAGCGTGAGTTCTACTCCGCTCAGTGCATCTGCCATCTGGCTCCTAAGCCCATGGCTCAGTGAGGGGCTTGAGCACACAGCCTCCTAATTCCTCTGCACCCCCTCGTATCATGACTGTTCATCCCTGACCCTCTCCCACTAATCCCTTCCCTTTGATCTGCCTCCTCCAAACAGATGGAGTGTGGTTTCTGGAAAAAGTGTTCTGCCAAAAAGCACCCCGAACGCCTCCCCATAGATTACAAACCTGGCAAGTGAAGCCAGGCTACAGCAGGCTGGGTGGAAGGATTGGGACAAAGAAACCATGGATGCTGGCATTCCAGGACAAAGTCTTAACTTTGGAAATGATACCACACCACAGCATCCTTCCTGGTCAGAGCCTGAGAGCCTGAGGACTGGTCCTCACCATGGCTCAGTGATTCCATAAACACACACACACGGTCTCTAACCTCCTAGGTTCGTGTAATGCTCCTGCTAGAGCCCAGAGGCAATGACCTCATATGATCTCACAGGCAATTCACACAGCAGTAATAGTAATAACAGCTATGTTTGTTTAATGTTTCTATGCGAATGTTTTATACTCTTTACCCCACTTTCTTCTCACAACAAACCTGTAAAGTAGGTAGTGTTATCCTTTGTACGTAGGGCTGAGAAAATGGAGTTAGACAAGACCCAAGTTTGAGTCCTGACTTCCCCACTTACAAGCTGTGAGATGCTCAGCGAATCACTCAAACACAGTACGTCGCCAACCCACGCTCTTCACCACCACTCTGCTGCCCCCCACCTCAGACTCACCAGGCCAAGAAGGGACTTGGGGTCAGAAGCAGTGGAGTCTGAGGGCTGTAGTTCCTTCGTGTGTTCACTGATCTCTGACTCCTGGGGAGACAGACCCACAGAGAAGTCACCAGAGCAGAGGACAGAGGGTCGTGACCTCTATCCACGGTGCCAATACAGGGCTGAACCCAAACCGAAATCCACCTCTTCTGGAAAACCTGAAAGAGGCCTGTGGACCCTCCTATTCTCTCTGGACACCTGCCCCCGGCCCCCTCAGGCTGGGCAGCCCCACTGAGTATGGGCAACACGCTTTACCCTTGGAAGGAGGGCCATGTGAAACAGAGCGGGAGATGGTTAGAAAGTCGGCAGTGGGGAAGTTGGATGGGATCCTAGGAAAACAGAATGGGAGTATCTCTACCAGGAAGTAGCTAAAAGCCCTTTAAATGAATTCCCTCACCATCCACCTGGAGGAAGGGCGGGACTAAGGGCTGGAAAAGAAAGATGCCAAATGCTCTCACAACTGGGTCCTACTTCTATCCATCCGGGTCACTGGCCTGATCTTACCAAGCAAGACTCCCGCGTCTTGGGTTGTTCAAAGGAGCCAGAGAGACCAATGAAGAGTCTTCTTGTAACCTAACTGACCAATGCTGGGGCAGGACACTCCCAAACGTCCCCCCACTCCCCTCAACAGGCTCCTCTCTCTGCAGGAACACAGGCTGCAACCATGACTCACCCCAAACTGACGTCGAGAAGTAGGAGGGGGAGGCAGGAACTGGCAAGAGGAAGTAAGTGGGAGACCAGAGGAATAGGAATCCCCCGGGAGGTGCCAACAGAAAAGCAAATTTCTGCTCTGAATTTCTAGTGCCAGCAGCTTTGGAGTTTCATTCAGGATTTTACTGCCTGCTGGGTCTGGGCATATTTGTCACAATTAAGGGTTCTGGCTGATGCTGATGGCCCATTGCTGGGCCTGAAAATGCAGCTCCTGACTCAGTAATAAAGATGAAGGGAGAGGAACGTGCACAGGGCACGAGAGAGCAGCAGAGGGCTGCAGCCAGCAACCGCCCGTGGGACAAAGTGACTTACTTCGCTCGCCTCTGATCTGCTCTCTTTTGGGACGGAAGCCTCCTTCTTCGGCTCCTTTGCTGCCTGTTCCGTCACGGAACCCTCCTCTCTTGCATCCACCGGGTCCTCTGGTGCCTCTTTTGTATTGGCTTTGGCAGGCTGATCGCCCGCGGGGTCACCCCCGGGGTCCGCCACACTCCTGGACATCCCGGGATCATTCTTCTCATTCTTTTCTTTTTCTGGGAGCCGACTTGCCCCTCTTCCCTGTTGCCCTTGGCCATCGGCACTGCTCGGGCTGTTATCTGCACCTTGGCTGAAGAGCTTGCCAGGAGTAGGGGGGCTGGCAGCATCGGAATCCAGAGAAACATCCTTCTTCTCCTCTGGCCGGCTTGTTCTTGGAGATTCCTAGGGAGCAGAAGACTGTGTCAGAAAGGAAGACGTCAGGAATTAAGAAAAGGGTTTAGAGACTTGCTACAAGACGGAGCTGCCATTCCTTGACGTCTACCGCTCTGAAACCAATGGCTATGCCACACCTCAAAAGCATTTAAGAACAGATTCCTGGCTCCAGCCCAGCTCCACTGACTCTGAAATTCTTTGGTGATCTGAATACACCCAACCTGACCCCTGTCCACTGAGGAGCTTGGAATCCAGTGCACTGCACTATACAACTCTGTCACCACCCATCACATTCTCGAGTAATAAATCTGGCTCATTCCAGCCCCATTAGCCAAACCATAACATGGCAGACTCAGAAGTCAGTATTTGTTTACAATGATGATGACGGAGAACTGCATGAGAGAAAAGTACCAAAGTCTAGAGTTTTCATTTTTAAAAGGCAGCAGGGAGGAAATATCAGGAGGGTACCCTTCTTGCATAGCAATGAGGGTAGCTCTCTCCCTATAGCCTCCCCCTTAGGGAGGCTGCATAAGCAGCCCTGGAGCCAGGCTCCTCTGTCGGAGGACCATCAAGTGAGTCCTCTGGGCAGCAGGTGCCAGATGGGGTGAGGTGTGTAGAATACTGATTGGGGAAAATGCCCATGAGGATACGGGAGGTGGGGAGAGGCTTGGGAACACAGGTCTGAGACCTGTGACATGGGAGAGGGAAGGAGGGGGCTTGAGTAGGAGAGCCTCAGGCCACAGTACAGTTCTGACAGGGACTCAGCCCCATGGACAGTCCCGCAGCAGTTGGGCAGAAATGGCCCTGCTCTGGGGCCCGTTGCACCCCATCAATTCCATCAACAAGCCCGGCCTTGGCACGAGCCGGGGTGGATCAAAGGTTCAGCAGCTGCAGGCCGTTAATCCCCCAAGGTCCCCTCTGCAGGGTGTCTTGAAAGGAGATGGGAGCAGGGCACCTCTACAGCTGCCCACCCTGCTCCTTGCTCACAAACCCCATGGTAAAGACCAGGAAAAGCCTTTAGAGCTACCACAAGAGAAAAAGGAACTCCTCCCTTGGAAATACAGCCAGCGATCTCTCCTAGGCTCAAGCAGAGAAGCCTTCTTCCCAGAAAACACCTGTCCTAAACTTGGGCTGCCAGCGTGAACAACTTCTTGGCAGGGATTTTTGAGACTTCCTGAAGCCTGACCCTGGACACTCCAACAAGAAGGGTTATGGGGCTTCCCTGGTGGTGCAGTGGTTGAGAGTCCACCTGCCGATGCAGGGGACGCGGGTTTGTGCCCCGGTCCGGGAGGATCCCACATGCCACGGAGTGGCTGGGCCCGTGAGCCATGGCCACTGAGCCTGTGCGTCCAGAGCCTGTGCTCCACAACAGGAGAGGCCACAACAGTGAGAGGCCCGCGTACCGCAAAAAAAAAAAAAAAAGAAGAAGCGTGATGACTAGAGTCCAGAGGGCCAAGGAAAAGCCCCAAACACGCCATTCACCCATTGCTGTCTGCCTGTTAAAGGATCCACGGAACCCAAAGCCATGACCATCCACTGCAGGTCTGGCAGCTGACTGATGAGCCCACCCAAACTTTCCAAGGACGGTTAAGAGAGGCAGGAAAGCAGGGCACTTCAGAGCCTGACTTCGGAGACAGAACACCCAGGTGCAAATCTTGGCTCCATGCTTACAGGGACCCGAGGCAAACTGTTTAACTTTTCTGGGCCTCAGTTTCTTCCTCTAAAATACGGGGGTATAGTAGGGCCTATCTTATAGGATTGCTGGGAAGATTAAATAAGTTAACACTCATCGAATGAGTAAAGAACAGAGAACTGCGCCTGGCACAGCGTAAGCGCTCCATAAACGCTAACTCATGTTTTATGATGAGACCCACAAGTTCATTCACCGAGCACCTTCTATGAGCCAAACCCCACCGTGGCGACCTGAATAGGAAGATAGATCCTGCCCTCAAGGAATTCAGCTGAGAATGGAGAAAAGTGAAACATCCCAGGTAGCCCCGGCTATGAGCCTTTACTGCCCAAAGCAAAGGGCACCGGACACGGTGGTGACGCTGTGGTCAGTGCCACGCCTGTCCCAGGGAGAAAAGCAGAGGCTGAACAGAGAAGGGGTGGGCTTCCCTCATGTGCTGGCAGCACAAAGGCAGGGTGCCCTCCAGGGCTGCCCACCCTCCCGACACCCTAACTGTAGTGTGGAGGAAGTCTTCACGGTCACTGGGTGCAGAGGGGCCAAGATGGGCTCCTCCTCTTGGAGAGGCATCTTCAGGGCGAGGCCAGGTCCCCTCACCTCGGTGTCCCCACAGCAGCCGGCTCTCAGCAGCGGCCAGCACGCAGTGACCGGTCTGTGGGGCTCCTGGACGCCAAGAAGGACATGGGAGTGTCTCAAGGGGGAGTGAAGGGGTCTGACTCAGCAAGCACAGCCAAGCCACCCCGGCTGTGCACATCTCATGATGAAAGAAAGGCAACGGACCTTGGATTAGGGGACAGAGGAGGTGTCGGACCACCAGTTCACATCTCCTCACACGGCCCACAGCCCTCCTCACCCAGCCCATCCCTGCTTGCTCCTCTGAGGTCATCTCCAGACACACACATCCTGCCTGTGAACAAACATTACGCCATTTCCCTGCTCTGCCGTGTGCGTTCTTAATACACACACAATCTACCCGGACAAGCTCCCACTGGTCCTCACAGCATCGCCTCTTCCAGGAAGCCTTCCTGAGATCAGCCTTCCTCATCCTCTTTCACAACAACTACTGTCTTATAACTGCTGACTTCCTTGCCTGTTGCCCTCACCAAATCAGCTCCCTATTATCCTCAGTGTCTAGTTTCTGGCACATAATAGGTGCTCAGTCAATGCTTGTTGACTGAATATTAAAAAAGATTAAGTGGGTCAATGCAGATATAGGAGTTCCTACTCTGTAAAATGGAGATGTGATATCTATTTTACAAAATTATACAGGGATTAGACTATTATTTGTTATAGTGCTTATGAAATGGAAAATAGCTAAACAAATATTAACTATTAATATTCAAGATGATGGAAAAACAAGTAACCTATCAAAAATCAGAGGACACCAGATCCAGGGGGAGATTCCCATTCTTACACATGAGAGAATATGGCCAGACTACAGAATGTCAGGCCCAGGCTATGCCACTCTCAAGCTAAAATTCTTCAAAAGAAGAATGTTCCATGGAGCTTATCCTATTCTGTCTACGTAAATAGTAAAATATTAAAACACGGCTAACATGAAAATAAGTGAACTTGCATTCCCTGCGCCCACATCAACTAACTGCAATGACAGGACAGCCAGGGGGATGTCTTGAGGGGAAGGACAGGAGGGGGAGACTAGGCATTTGTTGTGGATTATCCACAAGTGGATGAATGAGAGCTGAGTGTCTGGAAAACCCAGCTGACCCCACGCTCCTCTCCTTTAACTCAGCCCCTGCTCCTCATTCCATCGCGGGGCCCACGGCCCGAGGCCCGGCCCAGGACGCACACCCAGGCCCCTGTGCACAGCCTCCTGCGCCGGTGTTCTGCAGGGTACCCGGGGGACATACGCACAGCACGGCTCTGCTTTCAGCTCAACCGTGCTCACACTCCTTCCGTCTCCTCCTGTCACAGCCCCAGGTCCTTGAGTATAAGGCAAATTCCTGCTGTTTTTTTTCCAAAAAGACTTTGCCATCTGCATGAAGAGGGGGGTGCAGGAGAGTGCCTGTACGAACCATTTCATGAATATTTAACATACCCCCCAAAAGCTATGAGGTCTCCCATGCTGCAATCCCCCTCCTGCAGCCCAGAGCACAAAGACAGGGGCGCTACATTCCACACGGCTCAGGAGGGCGGGAGTGGGAGACAGGGGAGCTGAACACTATGTCCTTGCATTGATCCTGTTCTTGGGGGGGGATCCCCCCCCACCAAGCCAAACATCAGTCGGTTTATTTTCCATGTCTCCTTCCCACCCAGTCGGTCTCAGTTCTTTGCAACTGTTCCCCAGTGTTGTTAGCGCTTTCCAATCACACTGACATCATCCCGTTATTTCTAAGCCCAGCTCCCTCCCTCCCCTTTGATCTGCTGATGGTCTTTTCACCAGCACTACAAGGCCATCTGCTGCCTGCTCACCTACCCTTCAGCCTCCCCTCTTTCACTCCCATCCATTCTCAGTGTCTGTTCCAGGAACGTATCCCTTTTGATTCTGTAATAGACTAGAAACGGTTTAAGTTGAAGGCAGGAGAGGAGGGGGAAGGAGACAGAGAGGAAGGGAGGGAGGGAGAGAGGGAGGGAGGGAGGGGGGGAGGGAGGGAGGGAGGGAGGGAGAGAGAGAGAGAGAGAGAGAGAGAGAGAGAGAGAGAGAGAGAGAGAGAGAGAGAGGCATTCTTGCCATCCTACTGCCCTCTCATGGAATCATGAGCAAAGTGATTGTTGACAGCGAAACAGGGTAAAACAAACCACAGAATAAGCTCTCCATCTCAGGCTGCCGGGCTGCCCAGAAGCGGGAAGAGGTGGGCAACTCGGAGGACCCAAGGTCTATAAACTGGGACAAAAGCCATTTTAAAGGGCATGGTAAGCAGAGGCAGCTTTGTCTGTCCTAAAACCCCCGTTCATCCCCACCACTAACCTTCCCCACCAGGAAAAGCCCCAGTTCCTGCTGAGGTTAGAACACAGGAATCCAACACTCCATGTGGCAAAAAGAACTAAATCTGCTGGGATGCTAGAGATGGGGGGGTGGGGGGAGTGTACTTAACACCTCCCACTCCAGACATTTCTCCCCATCACACTGGGTTGCCTATTTATATTAAAGAGGTTATAAAAAATATATTTAAAAGCTCCACTCCCCCAAAGAAGCATATAAAGATCAGAAGGGAAGCTTTTGAGAATACAGGACATGTCAAAGAAGAAAATCCTTTTTTGTTGACATTTGTAAACTATTATAAAGGAAAAATTAACAAGTCAAAGCACATTATGATTGATCCACATCGGGATCTTCAATCCACCAGCTGAAGCGGGGATCCAGTGTCCACTCTACCCACGACCTGGGAAAGCCCAGAGAAGAAAAAGCACAACATGGCCTGCCAGGATACCCTCTGGTCCCAGCGTGGCTCATTCATTCACTCACCTATTCATCCACTCAATCGCTCAGCAAAACCTACCCACGCACTTCCTAAGTTCCAGGGAGCAGGCCAGGTTCCAGACACACAGACGTGAACAGGGCAGAATCCCTACTCTCAATTTGCTCAGTCTTGTGGAGACTGCCCTCCTTCTCCAAAAGCCAGCGAGTCCTCCTGACACCTCATTCCTACTCATGGACATCCTTCCAGGCTCAGAACCTGAGCTACTGATTCCATCAGCGTCATAAGGTCTTAATGGCAGATGAGAAGAAATAAAGTTATCATTTCAGGGAACCAAAAACAGAAGGCTTTGGATTTAATGCCAACAGACCAGGCCCCATTCAGAAGGAGGTGTCAAAGTAGAGCCAGATCAGGTTGATGACACTCAGAAAGTGTGTCACGTGGCAGAAAGCATCAAAGTCACAATCAAAACATATCTGTTTGGGCAGAGGCAAAAACGGGGACAGTTTCTGAGGCTACAGAGTGAGCCTAAGTATAACATGGGCCCTGCCCAATGGCTAGAGCTGGGTCAGCTGGGAGAGCCCACCTACACCTAGGTGTCAGCCAGCATTCTCACCCTCAGCCAACCTGGGACATCCCCCTAGCTCTCAAGGTGAGCTGAAGACCAAGAAGTAAGAGTCAGAAACAATAAGACCGTGGAAAGGGATGATAAGGACATAAATAAAAGATAATAAGGAAACATTTAAATCCATGATACGGGCACTGTTGTTTCACTGGTCAGTTTTGTGGTCATTCTAATAAATGTGAGTGATCTCTTTCAGTTCAAAGTCTTTAAAAGAATTTTCTATTTTGCGAAAAGTTTAACTGACCTTGCAATCAATATTTCAATGTCTGGGGGAATCTGAGTTGTTAACTTCATGATTTATTGGTTGTGTGAATACTTTGGACATATTTAGAGAAAGCTTAATTGTTAAAAATTAATAAATTAGACAGTAGACCAAGAACAAATAGTAGGGAATGTTCTTTTTCAAGTAGAAGAATGTACTGGGGTTTTTTAGTTATTATGACGACATGATGAGTTTCAGGTTTTGTTTGTTTGTTTGAAAGAACATTCTGGGACTTCCCTGGTGGCACAGTGGTTAAGAATCCTCCTGCCAATGCAGGGGACACGGGTTCGAGCCCTGGTCTGGGAAGATCCCAGATGCCGCAGAGAGCAACTAAGCCCGTACGCCACAACCGCTGAGCCTGTGCTCTAGAGCCCGCGAGCCACAACTACTGAAGCTCGCACACCTAGAGCCTGTGCTCTGCAAGGTGAAGCCACCACAATGAGAAGCCCGCGTACCGCAACGAAGAGTAGCCCCCGCTCACTGCAACTAGAGAAAGCCCGTGTGCAGCAACAAAGGCCCAACCCAGCCAAAAATAGAAGGAAGGAAGGGAGGGAGGGAAGGAGGGAAGGAGGGAGGGAGGGAGGGAGGGAGGAAGGAAGGAAGGAAGGAAGGAACATTCTGGTGGGAGTGGAGGACAGACCAGGGAAAGAGATGAGAAGCAGCAGGACTGCTGGGGGGATATTCCGGAAGCTAGTCCCATCCATATTCTGCATTTCCCAGGCCTCGTGCCTTTGCTCAAGCTGTCCACCTGCCTAAAACATCCCTTCCACCCCCACGTCTAAAACTTCCCTACTCTTCAAGACTGGGGTCAAATGTTGTCTCATCCAAGTTCTCCCTCATCTCTGGGCAGGTAATTTCTCTGCCCTCAGAACTCCTCCAAAGAGTGTACCTGTGCTAGAGCTCTTTATACACCTGGCCCTGCTTTACAGCTTCCTAAATATTCATTTACTCAACATGTACTAAGCGCTCACCAAGCACAGAGTGCCCAGCATCCTTTCTCCCCAACTGCACACTCCCAGAGGCCCGCCCAGGCCACCCCTTACCAGTGCTGGGATTGACCACAGCACAGCTGCCGCCACGCAGCCAGCATTCGACAAATGCTAAGCATCTGGACGGCGTTACACCTCTGTTCAAATCCTCCCATGGCTCCCAGTGCCGGTGTAACCCAGTCCCAACTTCTCAGCTGGCACTCAGGTCCTCCACGACCCAGCCCAACCTACCTCCACAGCCCCATTTCCCACTCCTCTCCCACACGCGCCCTGGGCTCCAGGCAAAGGAGACACCCTTGTGCTCCGCTCCTGTGCAGTGCCCTGCAGCTGGAGCTCTCCCTCACCACTCGCCTCTGCTCGTCCGGTCCCGCCCACCATCCTTCCTGGCTCACCTCAGATGTCAGATTCTCAATAAGGCCTTTCAAACGGACAGGAGACCCCGACTTCTCCCCAGCCACAACACTGCATTTTACCACCCTGACGGCGGCACTGCATTCCATTCCGAGCCCCAGCTACCTAAGTCTCTCTTTTATGAGACTGTAAACTCTTTGAGGGCAGGGATCACAGCTAACTGAGGCGTGTGTGGCCAATAGCACCTAGCAAAGTGCCTCATGTAGAAACATTCAATAAACGGTGGTTATCTGAGAAATGAGTCAATGGATGAATTCCTTTCCTCGCTTGTGCTTCCCCAAACCCCAGAAATCCCATCTGGACAGGACTGGGACAAAATGGTACTCATTCCAAATAAGTCTCCCACAGGGAGGAAGGCTGAAGAAGGAAGGAGGGGGACTTCCCTGGTGGTTCAGTGGTTGAGACTGCGTGCTCCCAAGGCAGGCAGCCTGGGTTCGATCCCTGGGTCAGGGAACTAGATCCTACATGCTGCAACTGAAGATCCCGCATGCCGCAACTAAAGATCCCGCATGCCGCAACTAAGACCCGGCACAGCCAAATAGATAAATAAATAAATAAATATTTTTTTTTTTAAAAGAGAGGAAGGAGGGACCTGCCAGGCTGAGGCATCTGCCTGCAGGGGCTTCAGGCTCTTACCTCATACTCGAAGTCACCCCCCAGTGCCCCGACGTCCAGGTACAGGTTCTTAAGAAGCTCACTTGAGCTTCGGACACTCTGAAAATGAAAACGATGGCAAGGAAACTGGTTAGCCCAGGGGGCCGAGAAGCTCCTCACTGGTTATACTTTCTGGGTCAGAGCCAGCAGGAATACAGACTGAGCAAGGAATAAAGCTGTGGGCTGGAAAATCATTTTCACTTATTTTCAAAGTAGCGCAGAGGTTAGCCAAAAGGTAAAGACAGCTCAACTATCCACCAGCAGATGAACGGCTAAACAAAATATGGTATATTCATACAATGGAATATTATCCAGCCACATGTGCTACAACATGGATGAACCTTGAAAACATTATGCTACATGAAAGAAGCCAGACATAAAAGGACAAAGACAGTATGATTCCACTTATATGAAATATCTAGAAGAGGCAAATTCATAGAGACAGAGAGTAGATCAGAGACTGGGGAGAGGGGAGGATGCAGAGCTTTGTTTAAAGGGTACAGAGTTTCTCTGGGATTATGAACAAGTTCTGGAGATGGACAGTGGTGATAACTGTACAACACTGTGAAGGTAGTTAAGGTCACTGAACTGTACGCCTAAAAGTGGTTAAAATGATAATTATGGTATACATATTTGACCACAATTAAAAAAAAATTTTTTTTTTCATAGCACAGAGGGTTTCCAGGCCAAGAAAAGGATTCATTCTTACCTGGTTGTCACTCTCCACCTCATCCTCCTCATTGGTCTCCTCTCCTAAAGCCAAGAGGCTGAGAGCATTCTTGTCCTCATGGATGGAGCCCAGGGGACCCTTTGTATATGCAGAAGTCTTGAGACCCTGTGAAGGCTCCAAAATAGAGAAGGAAAGCCAAGGCACTTACGGGGAAGACCCTCAGATCGCCTTCTCCTCTCTCTTTCTGTTTAGATGGCTCCCAGAGCAAGCCCACCACCTCCAGGAAGCTGACCCCAGCAGTTCCAGCTCACTGATCCCTCCCTGTCCAACTCCTGCTGCCCTGGCTGCAGGGACTGAGAAATCACCACTGCAGTCCCTATGCCCTGGGTCCATCCTCCACCGCCCAGAGCCCCTGTTCAGCATCCTCCAGGTGTGACTCACCTTCCCCACTAGATTATAAGCATTAAGGACTCAGCCCGTGCCCTCTATTTCTCATCCATGGGTCACGGTTCCTAGCATGGAACATGGAGGCCCCACGGTAACTACACTGAACACAAGAAAAAGCATTTACCAGTGAGAGTTCTCCAAGCTGACCAGACTCCACCGAGCTCCCCAGGCTCACACTTTGAGATCCACGAAGAGCAGAGGGCAGGGCATCCACCAGGCCCCTTAACGGGGCCAGACCCCTGAGAGGAATGTGGACGGGGGCTAACGGGGAGCCCAGGGCCTGGGCAACAGAAAACATCCTGTTACAAACCCAAGAAACCACAGGGCTCTGAGAGTGTGGAGACGGATATAAAAATAAAACATCTAAATCCTGCCCGCTCAAATTTAAACCACTTCCATTCAGAGGCTGCTGATGAAACACAACATCCAGAAATTACCATTGTGCCAGCCGTGTGAGAATCATGGGCTGGTTTCCTGATTCTCGTAACTCTGTGCCTATCTCTCAGCAAATGGTTCTTTCACATCTGGCAGATGCTGCAGAGGACTGTGCTGTCCCTCCGAAGCCACAGAGGAAGTTGGGGGATTGGGGAGAGAAGAGACAAAAGCCTCATCTACCAGCATGAGAAGTCTCAATAGATAAAGTTGAAAATGGATGAATCAAGAAAAAGCAGTCTAAGCATATTATTTACAAATATGGAAGCAAGCACTGGAAGAGAGCCGTTGCCTCTGGGGAGGGGTACCCACACCCGAGAACTGCTATATTTCGTTCTATGCCTTTTGGCTCGACTTGACATTGTTTAATAACATGGGCATGTATTACTTCAATTAAAATAAATATTAACTATGAAAAATACACATGAGCAACAAAAGAACTCTCTTTCCGCTCTCCACCGATGAGGAAAGGGGCTGGAGGGAGCCTCGCCAGAGGACTGTGCAGGCCCCTCCTTTGCCCTGTTCTTGGGATGGCCAAAGGAAGGCTTTGTGCCAGCGAGGACTGGGGAGAGAAACCAATTGGGTGGCAGAATTTGTGAGACCTTGGGTCACTCACGGACTCTTGGATTCTCAGTCTACTCATCTGCAAGACAGGGATGATGTGTGTCTTGCTACTTAAGAAGGTTTGTTGAGAAATTCAAATGAGATACTGACGGCAAGGAGCATGTGTGTGTGGCCCAGGGCTACACCAGCGCTGTGGAATTGCTATCATTACAGGGATTCACATCACAAGAGTCTGGGCTTAGAAGCCAGGGCAGGATAGCATTCTGGGGACAGTTTACAAAGAGCTCTTTAAATATCCTCAAACTTAAATTGTATATAAAACAACACAAAAATTCCATTCCTCTCTAATCCCATGGGGACTGAAGAGAGAAAGGGGAACCTGAGGAAGTCAGGCGGAGTTCAGGTGGCCCATCTTCTCACCCGCAGCTGGGCCTGGGGCCAGACCATCGGGCGGGATCTGAACACGACCCATTCCTGCATGGGAAGGGCATCAGATGCTTATCTGAAAGGTGACACGAGACCCCCTCCCAAACCTTTGTAGGTTCCCAGTCACCTGGCCTGTTGCAGGATATCTTCGTTAGGCAGAAAAAGAGCTGATAATAAAAAAACTGGCCAACTTTGCCTGAGCCCTGGGCACCGGGGTAAGCACCTGTCTCATTTCACTGTCAAAACCATCTGAGGCCACAGTCCCCACAAGAGCAAACGGAGACTGGTGAGGTCAAGACCCCTGCCCCAAGTCATAGGGCCTGCAATGAGGGCAGACGTGGGACCGGAACGCAGGGCAATCTCTAAGCCAGTATTGTACACTGCCTCCTGGCTATGGCGGAAAAGGAGCCCAGGAAATCTGCTCTGAGGTGAACTGTGAGCAAACCCAGCCTGCTCCCCCCAGCCAGCCCAGTGGATCAGCGAGTAAAATTCTTCCCATACTATATTTATGGAAAATTACAGACTCCTAACATGGCTAATTTGCTAACGTGCTGGGGGCCTGAGGGAGGGAGACAGGCCCGCTGAGGGCTTTGTTCTCCCAAGCCTTTACCAAATCAGTGGTTAGCAGGGAAATTATACATCCCTGGCTCCTAGCTGATCACGCACTATGGGCTGTGCGTGGCGTTGTCCTTCAGAGAGGATAAACTTGCTGCCATTGGGCTAATTAAAACTTTCAGGATAATCTGCAGCTTATCTGATATTTATAGTGCTACAGTAGTTATTAGAGCTAACGGAGAACCAGGGCACGCCAGCAATTAGGAACCGAGGTAACAACTGGGTAAAGCCATAGCTGGGCAACAGCAAAAGAATAGCCGGGGAAATGCAGATCGACCCCCCTGGTGGTCTGTGATCCAATTTCACTTCTGAATGAAGCAAGTGGTGACTCTTTAAAGGGAAAAAGAGTCAGAAGGACAGGGCAAGCCCAACCCTTTGGTAGATCCCAATAGGGGAGGAAGTGAAGGCCCATGCGGTCAGCACAAGCCTGACACAGGTTATTCACATGGTTCTGGAAACCCTGGGAAGCAAGGAGCAGAAGCAGCTCACTGAACGGCAGAGAGAGCCTGGGCTTCAGCTACTCATGACAGTATTAACTCTCTAGTTCTGTGTGATTCCCAGAAGGGGCTAAGTTCAGAGGCTGGGGGTAGGGTGTCGACTTGGGAGGACCTCTCTATCATCAGCTGATGGGGAAGGATTCCCAAATCCTGGGACAGTACCTATATCTTGCATGAGTGCCAGGATAAGTGCCAGCTTGCTCACCCTCAAAACTGAGCCTCTTCAGAGCATGTGAACCACCCACAAAGTACAGTTGGATCAAGGGAAGGGGAGTCTAGATACCCTCAGCCCCTATCTTGCGGGTGATGGGTCAGAAGAAACAGGAACTGCATGTCCTCCCACAGGATGGCCATCCTGGGTGGTTAAGGGATCAATAGTCACCCAGGGAGGGCAGATAACAGGAAAGCAGACCTGCTGGCTGTGTTAGGGTGTCAGCTCAACCTGCCCGCTCCCTGTCAAGTTCACTGAGCCTGAAGGCCGTGCTCTCTAAGAAGCCTACCTGGTTGAGAAGCTGCATCTTGCCTGGCTCTGTAGCAAGCCCTCTGCTGGAACTCAGCTTGACCAGCCCCTGACTGAGGGGGCTGCTGCTTGGCTGGAAACGAGCTTGCTGAGAGGCCTCCTGCTCAGCCAGGGCGCCGGCCACCTTCTGAGGACGCTCCCGCACCTCTGGCCCCCAAGACAGAAACCTGGAGCCCGTTGCTCTGATGGCCTCGTGCTCGCCCTCACTAGACATCCTGGCAGACTCGGCTGCCAGGTGGCAGACCATGCTGGCAAGGTCTCTGCGTGGGCTCTCCCGTGTGCTCTCGGGCAGCCCCGGGCCCTCCAGCCGCCTGGAGAGCTTGAACATCTGCAGGATGTGCTGGTAGAACCTCTGGTCCTCAGAGTAGTCTTCACTCTCTGACTGCTCTTCAGCAGAGCTCTGCATGTGGGACAACTGGGGCGCCAGGAAGGGGCTGGGGTGCTGCTCCCTGGGTCCGGGGCCTGACTGACCCACACCCCGCTCAGATCCCCGTGAGCTCTGCAGGTCCCACGGGAAGTTGGTCACCTCCCCCAGGACCTCAGAGCCAAGGTGAGAAGCCAGGCTGCTGCTGCTGCTCTCCAAGTCAGGCCCAAACCTGCCCAGCCTCCTGTCTTCTTCGGGGGGCTCCAGAGAGCCTGGGGGTGGTGTCTTCTCACTGGCAGGAGACCCTCGAGGGGCCTGCGAGGGGACTGCAGGGGCGCTCTGGGCTGGTTCTGAGAGCAGGGTATCAGGGGGTATTAGCAAGAGCCCCTGAGGTGGACCTTTGGCTGAGGCCCCTGGAGCCTCAGGGTCTTCGGGCTCTATTTTCTTGCTGCCCAAACGGGCGTCCTTGTGGACAAGCTTGGAGACCTGCCCCATCCACAATCCCGGGGGCTCTCTCCTCCTCCTGCCCCTGCCCATGCTGCCCCCTTCCCCAGAGACGCCCTGCCAGCTCTGGTCTTCGGCTGGGCTGCTGATTAACAAGAACGGCTTGCTCTTCCTGGCAGGCAGCATAGGGTCAGAAGAACAAAGGGACAGGGAGGGATCCTCCTCAGGGGACGGCGAGGGAATGGGGCTCTGGCCCTTGTCCCCCCCGGGGCCAGTGGAGCTCCGCTTGGCCATGTTATGGCTGTGCTGCTCCCCTTTCAGCTGCAGGCCCTCGAGGGCTTCCGAAAACTTCGAGTGGACCAAGGCCTGGCTCCTGCTCTCTAACGCATCCTGCCCATTCCGGAAGGGCCTGCTGTGGTCAGGGCCCAAAGCGCCAGGTTTCTGCTGTCTGGTCCTCATTTCCAGCTCTTCTATTTCAGGGTCTGAAAACCCCAGGTGGATTTTCTCTGTCGCCTGCTGGGGTTTCTCCAGACCCTGCTGATCACCTAATTCTGTCCTGCAGTGGGCTGGGGCCCTGCCTAAGATTTCCTCCACGTCGGCAAAGATCTGGTGGGTTCGGGAAGCTTGGCCCTTGAAGAGTGGCTGTAGCTTGCTGGGCAGGGAGCCCGTGAGAGACCTAGGGGTGTCAGCCAGCATACGTGGGCTCTTCCCTTTCTTAAAGGAGCCCCCACTTCTAGCCTGCATCTCTTGGTCTAGGTCCAGATTAGCCAGCCCAGGTGCTGAGAGAGGGGATGGGCCACGGAGAAAGGAGGAAGAAGGCAGAAGTCCCTGCTCAGGCTGTGTTTCCTAGATGGGTATATAAACAGGCAGAGAAAACTAAGACAAAGCACTTCTGATTTCTACTTGCTACCTTAGCCCTTGGCAAACCCTTAGCAGAAACCCACCCTCCCTTTAAAGAGAAACACAAACCAATGAGGGAAGAAAAGCTAAAAACTCCCTTGAGCTTTGTTGTTCTCTGGGCCCTGGTTTCCTTATCTATAAAGAGGAGGCTCGACGAGATCAATGGCTTACAAGCCTTGCGCCATGGAACCCACATATTGGTTCCGCCTGGTACCTTGGGGGCTGCTATGGTGGGCATGTGATGGGGAAGAGGCATCACCAAGACCCACACCCCCAGGTTCAACCAGAGCAGCTCCGCTCCTTCTTTATCCACTGGCCCTCTATGGAAGAACTGATGTGAAGACAGGGTTCCATTGCTAACAAAAGTCTGAAAATCACCAACTAGATTATCCCAAAGGTACCATCAAACTCTCAATTCTGTGATTGGTTGATTTCATAAAATCCACCATCCTTAACAAGGACTATCAGAAAGAGTCTAAGAAGGGAGGAAAGAGGGGAAACATAAGCAGTGAACTGAGCCTTGGGAACTTGGACTAGGTCTTCTACCAAAGGCAAGAGTTGGTACTGCTCAAGAGAGGCCCACACAGTCACGGAATCTTGGGGTAGACAAAACCATAACAGATCAACCACACCCTGCAAACATTCACCCTAAACTCCACCCAGCTCTCCTCCAGAGAGCCCAAACCACCTGAGCCCGGTCGCCCACCTGGTCAGGCCTGCCCCTGGACAAACTCTGGTTTGCGCCTCTCCTGAGCCCTAAGATCCAGACTGGCAGCCCAGGGCAGTCCACTTGCCCTCAGCTCCTGAAACCACAGGAGGAGTCCTTTTTAACAGGGAGCTCCAGGAACTCAGTCACACACCCAGAGCTCAGTCTATTACCCAACCCTCCACCCCAGAGCCCTCACTTCATTCCCTCTGTCACCTTCAGTCATGCCAGAGCCTGCCCAGATGCTGATTATCATCTAAAACAGTCCGGGGTTAGTGAAAAGCCCATTACACATCTTTTACCTTTCAAACACATGCCATTAGAAAATTCAGCCTCTTTGTAAATTACCTGTTCTCTTTTCTCCACCTGGAAGAATGGACTTGCTGTCTTATTTCTCAGAACCATGATTAGTAATATTGGGGTGGGGGGGAGGAGTATCTGTAGAGCTTGGAAATGATTAAAAAGGACAAATTCATCAGCAACTATCCAATGTCAGAACTGACACCTTGCAAAGGAAGGAAGATGGAGGAAATCTTCACTGAGAAGTAAGCACCAGGCACCAGTGGGCAATAAAGACTATAAATAAGAGAGCAAATCAACTCGACCATTAAGAGGGTTGAAAAGGTATTCCCAGTGTTCCCCGCCTGGCTAAACTGGGTTCCCAGGTCCCTCCCTCTCCTCAACGTGGCCCACCTGCCTCACACCTGGAGGGACAAATAGAATGATAATGGGAAAGATAACTTTCAACTCTGAGTAAAAAAGCTACTTGGGACCAAGGTGATGGCACTGCGATCAAATTTCAGTTATCCACCATGAACCGAGGACACTGGCAGCAAAGCCCATCCACAGGGCCAGATAAAGCCTCAAGCTTTTCTTTTTGGATCTTGAAGGCACTGATGTTCTGACAACTGAATTATGGCTCATCAAACCTCTAGGCATCTGCACCACCGAGACACATGATGAACCCACACGAGGAAAGCCTGGCTCGGAAAGGAGAGGAGAGGCACTCGCTCCTCTGGGTTCTCTGGCCTCCACCAAGCGCTCCCTGTGCCCCGACTCTCCAGAGGGGCAGACAGCATCACTACAAAACCCCACCCTCAGCAGGGCACTCACTCATAATCCTATTATTTCATATGTGCCTCCCAAGGGGGAAAAAGAAATTGCTTAGAGATAGTAACCACTTCTAGAAGCCTGAAAGGAAAATTTGCCAGAAGCCAGGCATAATTCAGATGAGGCACTATCAAAAAATTACTATATTATTGCTGTTATTCTTAACCTCCCAGCTGTCAACAGTTAGAGGTTCCCGATATCCCTCAGGTTTCAGGCCTGGCCTCTCTGAGAGCTGGCATCCACTGACTCACCAGGGGAATTTTGGAGGTCTCTTTGTCCTTCTTGTCTTTCTTTTCCTTTTTCTTTTTCTTTTCTTTCTTCTTAATGGCCCCAGGAGTTGACAGCTTCCCCCGCTCTTGGATCACCAAGTTCCGATAGTGCTCATCACAGGGATGGTCCCACATGGACTGCCCGTTGGCAAAGTTGAAATAGTAAATATCACCTGTGATGTCCTGGCTGGGGATGGGCAGAGGTCACAAGTTAGTCCCTGCTCAGGTCCAAAGCTCCATGGGAAAAAAAAAAGAAGAAGAAAAATGGCAAGGAGGCAGAGAAGAAGGAAGAACTGTGGGGAGAAGGGGAGAGAGAGAAAAGGAAGAAGAGAGGAAAGGATTAACACAAAATGGAAGGGTAGGGACTTCCCTTATGGTGCAGTGGTTAAGAATCCGCCATCCAATGCCGGGGACGTGGGTTCGATTCCTGGTCAGGGAATTAAGATCCCACATGCCTCGGGGCAACTAAGCCCGCGTGCCACAACTAGAGAGCCCGCGCGCCCTGGAGCTCGCATGCCACAACTAGAGAGAAGCCCATGCGCTGCAACGAAGAGCCTGCACCACAACAAAGACCCAGTGCAGCCAAAATTAAAAAAATAAAAATTGACGAGTACCATTTGGCTAAGAATAAGGAGTTTCCTTAGATAGAAACAAATGATTGGGATACCTAAGGACTTCTCTAGATGGAGACGTTTAATTGTTAAGGTTCCTGAGAATTCATGGTAGACTAGAGTAGGGATAAACTTGGTTTTAGATGGATAAATACAAACACTATGGTATCATGGAGATAAATTCTGGGATAGAACTTGCTTAATATTTTCATAAATGATCTGAAGAAAACATATGCATTGTGATAGCTCTGATTTTGCAAAAGACTCTAAACTCGTAAGAGGTGATAATCCAAGCTAGTGGGGTCAATCAACAATAAAAGAAAATAATGTAGAAGGTAGGTCTCAACATGAACAAGTCTAAAATAAGCCATTCATCCCACCCACCATTATCAGTAATCCATCAGGACAGCTAATAGAAAAAAAAATTCACAATAGCAATATAAAAGATGCAATACCCAGGAATAAATCCAAAGTGTGCAAAATCTTCATAAAGCTTTATTGAAAATTCAGGGGAAGAAAAACGAAAAACAATTGGAGAGACACCCAGTGTTCCTGAATAGAAAGATTCAAGTCTGTAAACATGCCAATAATCCTCAAATTAATGTATAAATCCAAAACAATCCCAATCAGGCTCCTTATGAAATTTGACAAGCTCAATCTTAATTCAAATAAAAGAGAAAATATGTAGTAAAACAGGAAAAATATCAGAGGTAAAAGATAAAAAGACATACAAATGGCCAAGAAGCACATGAGAAGATGCTCAACACCACTAAAGATTAGGGAAGTGAAAATTAAAACTACAATGAAACGTCACTTCACACCCATTAGCATGGCTATTATCAAAAAAGCAGAAAGTATGGGCATTCCCTGGCGGTCCAGTGGTTAGGACTCGGCGCTCTCACTGCTAAGGGCCCGGGGTTCAATCCCTGGTTGGGGAACTAAAATCTCACACGCTGCAGGGCGTGGCCAAAAAAAAAAAAAAGCAGAAAATAACAAGCGCTGGCAAGGATGTAGAGAAACTGGAACCCTGGTGCACTACTGGTAGGAATGGAAAATGGTGCAGCCACAGTGAACACAGTATGACAGTTCCTCAAAAAATTAAAAATAGAATTACCATTTGAACCAGAAATTCCACCTCTGGATGCATACCCAAAAGAATTGAAAGCAGGGATTTGAACAGACATCTGTACACCAATGGTCACAGCACCACTATTCACATAGCCAAACGGAAAGAGAAATTCTCAGGTGCCAGAAACAAAAAGAAAACATGAAACCTGAATAATAAGTGCATGAACTGACTGTCAAAACTGGTATCTGACCTGGATATAGGCCTGTGGAACTTGGGTTTTTTTTTTTTTTTTTTTGTGGTACGCGGGCCTCTCACTGTTGTGGCCTCTCCCGTTGCGGAGCACAGGCTCCGGACGCGCAGGCTCAGCGGCCATGGCTCACGGGCCCAGCTGCTCCGCGGCATGTGGGATCTTCCCAGACCGGGGCACGAACCCATGTCCCCTGCATCGGCAGGCGGATTCTCAACCACTGCGCCACCAGGGAAGCCCGGAACTTGGGTTTTAATGCCAGTTTAGAACAAAATGTGGCCTTAGGCCTTCATGAATTTAGGAACTGGAAATGAGACCCTAGCTGTATCTGGGGCCCTACGGACTGTTCCCTCCATGAATAAAAGGACCTAGGTCATGGAAGCAGCAAGGAAGCATGTCACCCACTCCAGGTTCTAGGTGGGGAAAATAAAATTTAATGAAAAACTGAAACCCCAAGACACATGTAGATATATAGTCCAAAATGTGGTAAGGGAATCCCAAGTCAGGAAATTAATGTCAAAATTTAGTCTTAAACCACTGAAAACTCCTTGGCAGAAACCATTGCAAAGCCACTCAACAACCTAGGAATGAGACACTCACAGAAAATAACCTCTGCAGAAGATGAATTCACAAAATGCACAATAACTAATTACAGAGGAAACGTGAGGAAACATTTCACCATGAGGGAAAATCAGTAACACAATGAAAAGAAGAACTGAGATAATAGAACAATCAAAAGAAGACTAAAAATAACAATATTTAAAATTATTGTAGGGATAAAGGAGTAGAATCCATAATGAAAGAACAGAACTCTAAAAAAAACCTAGACATATTGAAAAGAACGTAAGAGAACTTGAAGGAACTGGTAGTCATTAAATTCAAAACGAAAAACAACCAGATCTGATGCAGAAGAAGAAACAAATAGTGAATTGGGAAATAAATATGCTAAAGGAAATTATAAAGTGATTTTTCAAATATGAAACAGAAGTTAAGAGACATGGAGGATCAAATAATAAGGTCCAATATATTTCCAGTAAGAGGTGTAGAAAAGAAAGTGATAAGGGTTGAGAATTTTCCAAAATTTAAGAGAGATATGAGTCCTCAGAGTAAGGAAGCACTCCAATTCCTATACACAGTAAATAACAATGAATCCACACCTAGACACACTGTTGTGAAATTACAGAACACCAGAGATTAAAAACAAAATAATAAAAACAACCAGAGGGGGGAAAAGTTGATTACCTACAAAGGAACAACTAATGAAACCAAAAAACATGTCTTACTAGCAAAACCAGTGGTCAGAAGATAATGGTATACAGTATTGTCAAACAGCTGTTGACAAATCTGTACTCAACTAAACCACTATTCAAGAGTGAGACCAGGGACTTCCCTGGTAGCACAGTGGTTAAGAATCCGCCTGCCAATGCAGGCGACACGAGTTCGAGTCCTGGTCCGAAAGATCCCACATGCCTCGGAGCAGCTAATCCTGTGCATCACAACTACTGAGCCTGCACTTTAGAGCCCACGTGCCACAACTACTGAAGCCTGTGCGCCTAGAGCCCGTGCTCCGCAACAAGAGAAGTCACAACAATGAGAAGCCCGCGTACCACAATGAACACCAAAGGCAGACAAAAATAAATAAATAAAATTAAAATTAAAAAAAAAAGAGTGAGACCAGGGATTTCCCTGGCAAGGACTTAGAGCTTTCATTGCTGGGGCCCAGGTTCGATTCCTGGTCGGGAAACTAAGATCCCACAAGCCACACAGTGCAGCCAAAAACAAAAAAAAACAGAAAGAGTAAGACCAGACAACAATTACTCAGGACACAGGAAGATAAACACATTTAGCATGCTTGATATAAAGGACATTTAAGAACCCTGTATCCAAAAACAGAAACGGACTCACAGACTCAGAAAACAAATTTATGGTTACCAAAGGGGAAAGGGATGAGGTAAGGAAAAATCAGGAGTTTGGGATTAGCAGATACAAACTACTATATATGAAAAACAACAAGGTCCTACTGTATAGCACAGGGAACTATATTCAACCTCCTGTAATAAACTATAATGGAAAAGATTATGAAAAAGAATATATTTTTTAACATCTTTATTGGAGTATAATTGCTTTACAATGCTGTGTTAGTTTCTGCTGTATAACAAAGTGAATCAGCTATATGTATACACATATCCCCATATCTCCTCCCTCATGTGTCTCCCTCCAACCCACCCTATCCCACCTCTCTAGGTGGTCACAAAGCACCAAGCTGATCTCCTTGTGCTATGTGGCAGCTTCCCTCTAGCTATCTGTTTTACATTTGGTAGTGTACATATGTCAATGCTACTCTCTCACTTCGTCCCAGCTTACCCTTCCCCCTCCCCATACCCTCAAGTCCATTCTCTAAGTCTGCGTCTTTATTCCTGTTCTGCCCTAGGTTCATCATATACTCTTATATATATGTATGTGTGTGTGTGTATGTATATATATATATATATATATATATATATATAAAACTGAATCACTCTGCTGCACACCAGAAACTAACACAAAATTGTAAATCAACTATACTTCAATAAAAAAAAGAACGCTGGGGACTTCCCCGGTGGCGCAGTGGATAAGACTCCACACCCTCAATGCAGGGGGCCTGGGTTCGATCCCTGGTCAGGGAACTAGATCCCACATGCATGCCACAACTAAGAGTTCGCATGCCACAACTAAGGAGCCCTCCTGCTGCAACTAAGCAGCCCACGGGCTGCAACTAAGACCCGGTGCAACCAAATTAATTAATTTAAAAAAAAAAAGAACGCTGTATCCAAAAATGAGAGACTACATTCTTATCAAGCACACATAGAACATTTACATAAACAGGATCACTTACTGAACAAAAAGAACTCTCAATGTGTAACAAAGAATAGATATAATGAACAAATAAAATTGGAAATCAGTAATTTAAAAAATACCCAACTCTATCCATCTCATCACATTCAAGTTATCATTTTGGAGCAAAGGTACTTAACAAAATTTAAAAAAAAATCAAATCCAATAATATATAATCATTACCAAGCAGAGTTTACCCTAGGCATGTAAGGTCGGTCTAACATTTGAAAACCAATCAATATAACTGACCATATTAACAGACCAATATAGAAAAATCATATGATTCTATCAATAGATACAGAAAAAAGTATTTGATAAAATCCAACATCCATTTCGGATTTAAACTCTCAGCAAGCTAGGAATACAAGGGAACTTCCTCATCCTGACAAATGGCATTTAGAAAACCCTACAGCTAACATCACCTAACATCATACTTAATGGTGAAAGACTGAATGCTTCCCCTTAAGATCAGGTACAAGGCCAAAATGTCCATTGTCACCACTTCTATTCAATTGTACTGGAGGTTCCAGTCAGTGCAGTAAGGCAAGAAATAGAAATATAAGGTATCCAGGTTAGAAAGGAAGATGAAAAAATGTCTTTATTCCCAGAAGACATACCATCTATGTAGAAAATCCTATAGAATCTACAAAAAAGCTACTAGAACTGACATAAGTAAGTTAAGCAAGGTTGCAGGCTACAAGGTCAGTATAAAAAAACCAATTTTATTTTTATATGAAGGCAATCAACAACTGGAAATTGACATTATTTTTTTTTTTTGAAATTGACATTTTTTAAAAAACCATAATGGAAAAGAATATGAAAAGAAGGTATATGTATTTATAACTGAATCACTTTGCTGTACAGCAGAAATTAACACAACATTGTAAATCAACTATACTTCAATAACATAAAAATAAATAAATAAATAAAAGATACCATTTACAGAAGCATCAAAAAAAGACAGATAAATGTGACAAAATATGGGCAAGATGTGTACACTAAAAACTATAAAAGATGGGCTTCCCTGGTGGCACAGTGGTTGAGAGTCCGCCTGCTGATGCAGGGGACACGGGTTCGTGCCCCGGTCTGGGAGGATCCCACATGCCGCGGAGCGGCTGGGCCCGTAAGCCATGGCCGCTGAGCCTGCAGGTCCGGAGCCTGTGCTCCGCAACAGGAGAGGCCACAACAGTGAGAGGCCCGTGTAAAAAAACACAAAGAAACAAAAAAAACACTAAATATTGAATAAATGGAGACAGACTGTGTTCATGGGTTGGAAGATTCAATGTTGTTTAAGATGTCAGTTCTCCCGAACTGATTTATGGGTTCAATGCAATTCCAATCAAAATACTAAGAGGATTTTTTTTTTTTTTTGTAGAAAATGACAAGCTGATTCTAAAATTCATATGGAAATGCAAGGGACCTAGAATACAACTTTGAAAATGGAGAACAATTTCCAGCACTTACCCTAAATGATTTCAATATTTATAATAAAGCTACAGTAATCAAGACAGTATGGTACGGGGCGGGGGGCGGGGGAGGAACCAAGATGGCAGAGTAGAAGGACGTGCTCTCACTCCCTCTTGCGAGAACACCAGAATCACAGCTAGCTGCTGGACAATCATTGACAGGAAGACACTGGAAATCACCAAAACAGATACCCCACATCCAAAAACAAAGGAGAAGCCACAATGAGACGGTAGGAAGGGCGCAATGACCGTAAAATCAAATCCCATAACTGCTGGGTGGGTGACTCACAGACCGGAGAACACTTATACCACAGAAGTCCACCCACTGGAGTGAAGGTTCTGAGCTGCACGTCAGGCTTCCCAACATGGGAGTCCGGCAATGGGAGGAGGAATTCCTAAAGAATCAGACTTTGAAGCCTAGTGGGATTCGATTGCAGGACTTCGAAAAGACTGGGGGAAACAGAGACTCCACTCTTGGAGGGCACACACAAAGTAGTGTGCGCATCGGGACCCAGGGGGAAGGAGCAGTGACCCCAGGGGAGACTGAACCAGACCTACTTGCTAGTGTTGGAGGGTCACCTGCAGAGGTGGGGGTGGGGGCTCTATGGCTCATCGTGGGGACAAGGACACTGGCAGCAGAAGTTCTGGGAAGTACTCCTTGGCGTGAGCCCTCCCACAGTCTGTCATCAGCCCCACCAAAGAGCCCAGGTAGGCTCCAGTGTTGGGTTGCCTCAGGCAAAACAACCAACAGGGAGGGAACCCGGCCCCACCCATCAACAGTCAAGTGGATTAAAGTTTTACTGAGCTCTGCCCACCAGAGCAACAGTCAGCTCTACCCACCATCAGTCCCTCCCATCAAGCCTCTTAGATAGCCTCATCCACCAGAGGACAGAGAGCAGAAGCAAGAAGAACTACAGTCTTGCACCCTGTGGGACAAAAACCACATTCACAGAAAGATAGACAAGATGAAAAGGCAGAGGGATATGTACCAGATGAAGGAACAAGATAAAACCGCAGAAAAACAACTAAATGAAGTGGAGATAGGCAACCTTCCAGAAAAAGAATTCAGAATAATGACAGTGAAGATGACCCAGGACCTCGGAAAAAGAATGGAGGCAAAGATTGACAAGATGCAAGAAATGTTTAACAAAGACCTAGAAGAATTAAAGAACAAACAAACAGAGATGAACAGTACAATAACTAAAATGAAAACTACACTAGAAGGAATCAATAGCAGAATAACTCAGGCAGATGGACGGATAAGTCACCTGGAAGACAGAATGGTGGAATTCACTACTGTGGAACAGAATACAGAAAAAAGAATGAAAAGAAATGAAGACAGCTTAAGAGACCTCTGGGACAACATTAAATGCAACAACATTCACATTATAGGGGTCCCAGAAGGAGAAGAGAGAAAGGACCAGAGGAAATATTTGAAGAGATTATAGACGAAAACTTCCTTAACATGGAAAGGAAATAGCCACCCAAGTCCAGGAAGTGCATACAAGTCCCATACAGGATAAACCCAAGGAGAAACACGCAGAGACACATAGTAATCAAATAGGCAAAAATTAAAGACAAAGAAAAATTATTGAAAGCAACAAGGGAAAAATGACAAATAACACACAAGGGAACTCCCATGAGGTTAACAGCTGATTTCTCAGCAGAAACTCCACAAGCCAGAAGTGAGTGGCATGATATATTTAAAGTGATGAAAGGGAAGAACCTACAACCAAGATTACTCTACCGGCAAGGATCTCATTCAGATTCGATGGAGAAATCAAAAGCTTTACAGACAAGCAAAGGCTAAGAGAATTCAGCACCACCAAACCAGCTCTACAACAAATGCTAAAGGAACTTCTCTAAGTGGAAAACACAAGAGAAGAAAAGGATCTACAAAAACAAACCCAAAACAATTAAGAAAATGGTGATAGGAACATAGATATTGATAATTACCTTAAACGTGAATGGATTAAATGCTCCAACCAAAAGACACAGGCTTGCTGAATGGATACAAAAACAAGATCCATATATATGCTGTCTACAAGAGACCCACTTCAGACCTAGGGACACATACAGACTGAAAGTGAGGGGATGGAAAAAGATATTCCATGCAAATGGAAATCAAAAGAAAGCTGGAGTAGCTATACTCATATCAGATAAAATAGATTTTAAAATAAAGAATGTTACAAGAGACAAGGAAGGACACTACATAATGATCAAGGGATCAATCCAAGAAGAAGATTTAACAATTATAAATATATATACACCCAACATAGGAGCACCTCAATACCTAAGGCAACTGCTAACAGCTATAAAAGAGGAAATCGACAGTAACACAGTAACAGTGGGGGACTTTAATACCTCACTTACACCAATGGACAGATCATCCAAAATGAAAATAAACAAGGAAACAGAAGCTTTAAATGACACAACAGACCAGATAGATTTAATTGATATTTATAGGACATTCCATCCCAAAACAGCAGATTACACTTTCTTCTCAAGTGCACACATTCTCCAGGATAGAACACATGTTGGGTCACAAATTAGGTCACAGTAAATTTAAGAAAATTGAAATCACATCAAGCATCTTTTCTGACCACAATGCTATGAGATTAGAAATGAATTACAGGGAAAGAAACATAAAAAACACAAACACATGGAGGCTAAACAATACGTTACTAAATAACCAAGAGATCACTGAAAAAATCAAAGAGGAAATCAAAAAATATCTAGAGACAAATGACAATGAAAACACAACAATCCAAAACCTACGGGACACAGCAAAAGCAGTTCTAAGAGGGAAGTTTAGAGTTATACAAGCCTACCTCAAGAAACAAGAAAAATCTCAAGTAAACAATCTAACTTTATACCTAAAGGAACTAGAGAAAGAAGAACAAACAAAACACAAAGTTAGCAGAAGGAAAGAAATCATCAAGATCAGAGCAGAAATAAATGAAATAGAAACAAAGGAAACAATAGCAAAGATCAATAAAACTAAAAGCTGGTTCTTAGAGAAGATAAACAAAATTGATAAACCATTAGCGAGACTCATCAAGAAAAAGAGGGAGAGGACTCAAATCAATAAAATTAAAAATGAAAAAGGAGAAGTTATAACAGACACCACAAAGCATCCTAAGAGACTACTACAAGCAACTCTACGCCAATGAAATGGACAACCGGGAAGAAATGGACAAATTCTTAGAAAGGTATAACCTTCCAAGACTGAACCAGGAAGAAATAGTAAATATGAACAGACCAATCACAAGTAATGAAATTGAAACGGTGATTAAAAATCTTCCAACAAACTAAAGTCCAGGACCAGATGGCTTCACAGGTTAATTCTATCAAACATTTAGAGAAGAGCTAACACCCATCCTTCTCAAACTCTTCCAGAAAACTGCAGAGGAAGGAACACTCTCAAACTCATTCTATGAGGCCACCATCACCCTGATACCAAAACAAGACAAAGATACTACAGAAGAAGAAAGTTACAGACCAATATCACTGACGAATATAGATGCAAAAATCCTCAACAAAATACTAGCAAACAGAATCCAACAACACATTAAAAGGATCATACACCATGATCAAGTGGGATTTATCCCAGGGATGCAAGGATTCTTCAATATACGCAAATCAATCAATGTGATACACCATATTAACAAATGGAAGAAGAAAAACCATATGATCATCTCAATAGATGCAGAAAAAGCTTTTGACAAAATTCAACACCCATTTATGATAAAAAAAAACTCTCCAGAAAGTGGGCATAGAGGGAACATACCTCAACATAATAAAGGCCATATACAACAAACCCACAGCAAACATCATTCTCAATGGTGAAAAACTGAAAGCATTTCCTCTAAGATGAAGAACAAGACAAGGATATCCACTCTCACCACTATTATTCAACATAGTTTTGGAAGTCCTAGCCACGGCAATCAGAGAAGAAAAAGAAATAAAAGGAATACAGACTGGAAAAGAAGAAGTAAAACTGTCACTGTCTGCAGAGACATGATACTATACATAGAGAATCCTAAAAATACCACCAGAAAACTCTAGAGCTACTCAATGAATTTGGTAAAGTTGCAAGATACAAAATTGGCACAGGAACCTCTTGCATTCCTATACACTAATGATGAAAAATCTGAAAAAGAAATTATGGAAACACTCCCATTTACCATGGCAACAAAAAGAATAAAATACCTAGGAATAAACCTACCCAGGGAAACAAAAGACCTGTATGCAGAAAACTATAAGACATTGATGAAAGAAATTAAAGATGATACCAACAGATAGGAAGATATACCATGTTCTTGGATTGGAAGAATCAATAATGTGAAAATGACTCTACTACCCAAAGCAATCTACAGATTCAATGCAATCCCTATCAAATTACCAATGGCATTTTTTATGGAACTAGAATAAATCATCTCAAAATTTGTATGGAGACACAAAAGACCCCAAAGAGCCAAAGCAGTCTTCAGGGAAAAAAACAGAGCTGGAGGAATCAGACTCCCTGACTTCAGACTATACTACAAAGCTACAGTAATCAAGACAATGTGGTACTGGCACAAAAACAGAAACATAGATCAATGGAACAAGATAGAAAGCCCAGAGATAAACCCATGCACCTATGGTCAACTAATCTCTGACAAAGGAGGCAAAGATATACAATGGAGAAAAGACAGTCTCTTCAATAAGTGGTGCTGGGAAAACTGGACAGCTACATGTAAAAGAATGAAATTAGAACATTCCCAACACCATACACAAAAACAAACTCAAAATGGATTCCAGACCTAAATGTAAGACCAGACACTATAAAACTCTTAGAGGAAAACACAGGAAAAACACTCTTTGACATAAATCACAGCAAGATCTTTTTTGATCCACCTCCTAGAGTAATGGAAATAAAAACAAAAATAAACAAATGGGACCTAGTGAAACTCTAAAGCTTTTGCACAGCAAAGGAAACCATAAACAAGATGAAAAGACAACCCTCAGAATGGGAGAAAATATTCGCAAACGATCAACGGACAAAGGATTAATCTCCAAAATATATAAACAGCTCATGCAGCTCAATATTAAAGAAACGAACAACCCAATCCAAAAATGGGCAGAAGACCTAAATAGACATTTCTCCAAAGGAGACATACAGATGGCCGAGATGCACATGAAAAGCTGCTCAACATCATTAATTATTAGAGAAATGCAAATCAAAACTACAATGAGGTATCACCTCACACCAGTTAGAGTGGGTATCAGCAGAAAATCTACAGACAACAAATGCTGGAGAAGGTGTGGTGAAAAGGGAACCCTCCTGCACTGTTGAGGGGAATGTAAACTGATACAGCCACTATGGAGAACAGTATGGAGGTTCCTTAAAAAACTAAAAATAGAATTACCATATGACCCAGCAATCCCACTACTGGGCATATACCCAGAGAAAACCATAATTCAAAAAGACACATGCACCCCAATGTTCATTGCAGCACTGTTTACAATAGTCAGGTCATGGAAGCAACCTAAATGCCCATCGACAGACGAATGGATAAAGAAGTTGTGGTACATATATACAATGGAATATTACTCAGCCATAAAAAGGAACGAAATTGAGTCATTTATCGAGACGTGGATGGATCTAGAGACTGTCATACAGAGTGAAGTAAGTCAGAAAGAGAAAAACAAATATCGTATATTAACACATGTATGTGGAACCTAGAAAAATGGTACAGATGAACCGGTTTGCAGGGCAGAAGTTGAGACACAGATGTAGAGAACAAACGTATGGACACCAAGGGGGGAAAGCCTCGGGGGGGTGGGGATGGTGTTGTGATGAATTGGGCAACTGGGATTGATATGTACACACTGATGTGTGTAAAATTGATGACTAATAAGAAACAGCACTATAAAAAAAGAGACAAAAAAACAAAAAAACAACTAAAACTAAACTTTCTTTGGGTTGTCTGTATGGAAATATGTTAATATAAATGTTTCAGACATTATATGAAATTTCTAAAAATCTTATATGTTCTGGTATAATGTTATAAGTCATAATTTTAGTTATTACTTTAAAATGTATATCTCAGAAGTAACTAAATTTCCTTGTCAATTGCATTATTATGAACTTTCATCAAATCTTTAACCGTGGTAATTTTTAAGTCTTTTGTCATTTACAGACAGTTCTGGGTGTACTCTGATGCTTTCGCAAAAATGTTCCTATAAAAGGGTTTCATCTTCAAGGAATTCACGGAAAACACTCTGACAAGTACAGGTTTCTGGTAAGTGACTATACTGCTGAACTGAATGAATAAGCATTTTCAGAACTCTAATGGAAAACTGATGAATTCATAAAAGTGCTAACAAAAGATCAAGATAAAAAAATTAATTACATGGGACTGAGTGAACTGATGAGGATGATTATAATTTTTGTGACTTTCTGTTTGAATAAAAAAAAAATCCCACAAGGACTCAGAGGCAAAAAGTATACAAATCAACTTTCACTGCAAAGTAAAGGAGCTGTTACAGTGGAGGATTACTGGACTGAATGTCAATATTATGACATAGTATGAGTGTATTTCGTGTTTGGTAATTGCAACATTGTTGCTTTTGTTGTGGTCATCCATTTACAATGCTTGGTGTCAGTTTATTTATCTCTTGTAAAAATAAAATACAGTGTGTGTGTGTGAGTTGTGGGGAAAAAAAAACGAGACACAGAATATCTTCATGACTTTGGAATAGGCAAACATTTCTTAAACAGGACACAAAGCATTAATCATATTTGAAAAGTTGATAAACTGGACATCATTAAAACAAATTATGTTATTCAAAAAATACCAATTAAAAGTATAAAGACAAAAAGAAAGAAGTAGGAAGAAAAAGGAAAGCGTATTTTAAAAACTTGGCCTATGAAAAATCTTAAAATCTTTTACGCAGATATTAGTAAAAAGTTTAAGCCATCTGAGCAATTCACCTTAACTAATACCATTCACCAGAAACACAATTTGTATCCAACTGTTCTTTATAAACTAGTGAGTTTTGCATTATCATTCCTGTCTCATGGCTACAATTTAAAAGCAAAGCTATGGGCCTCCCTGGTGGCGCAAGTGGTTAAGAGTCCGCCTGCCGATGCAGGGGATACGGGTTCGTGCCCCGGTCTGGGAGGATCCCATATGCCGCGGAGCGGCTGGGCCCGTGAGCCATGGCCGCTGGGCCTGCGCATCCGGAGCCTGTGCTCCGCAACGGGAGAGGTCACAACAGTGAGAGGCCCACATACCGCAAAAAGAAAAAAAAAATAAAAAATAAAAAAAATAAAAATAAAAAAAAATAAAATAAAAGCAAAGCTGTAAGATCTCTGTTAGTATCTGCCTGTATTTTTATATATGTCTATGTATGTATGTAATAAATTTGTGATTTTTTTCTACCTGCAAAATAAAAAAGACAGTACAGTGTTGGTGTAAAGGTAGACAAACATATTAATGGAAGAGAAGAGAGAATCCAGACTTCGAAGGAATTCCCCAACTAACAGCAATTACTCATGGGACTGAGAGTAAGGATGAAAGATGACACATATACATAACTTTCAATGACTTACTTTAAAAAGTGAGGAATAGTTCATGCTCTCCTTATGGGATGAGGCAGCGTTAGCTACCACCAGCAGGTACCTGAGGGCCGCTGGCATGACCCTGGCACACAGCTGGGCCACAGCCGATGACAGTTCCTTCCTTCCATCACCCTTTTTCCTTTTTACATCACTGCAGCCATTTATTTATTATGTGCACATTAAGGTACTATTCTGATTACATTTCTCATGTGGTCTTTAATTAGAAAGTGTATCCAAAAGCAGAACAGCACAGATATATACAGATTTAAAAACATAAAGAAAAAGAATAAAGAGATTAATGATAAGGCAAATGTGGCTATCAGGGTGGATATTGGAAACCAAACAGAAACCACTATCCTACAAACTTTTCCTATAAACACAACCGTGAGTCCTCAGCACCTGGAATACTGGGTGCAGTGCTGATGGCTTTAGTAGAAGAAAGATGTCATGACCTGGAGAAGGTCCAAGGAAAGGCGGCTAAAAAGATCCAGAGAACAGGGAGCCCGTCATGCGAGGAGAAGCTGGAAGGATTAGGACCCTGCGGCGGGGATAAGTAAAGCTACGACTGCAGTCATTTTGAAGTATGGCCAACGCATTAAGTGGTTCAGGGAAGAACAGGATAATTATACCTTGTACACAAAATTGCACAATCCCAGCAGAAAAGACGATCCTCCGCCCCAAGATATCTGGGGGCTAGTTTGGGAGAAACAGGAAATCCCACGCTACGGTAGGAAGTAAACTCGGGGCACCGACCGTAAGGAGGCCACGTGGAGAGAGCTCCGTGCAGGTGGTGACAACAGAGCAGCGCCCCCAGGAGTGGGAGTCCTGGCATGGGGAGGGTCGGGGGGAGGCGGCGGCCGCCCCGCCTCGACCAGTCTGTTTCCTCACCATCAACCTCTGATCCCCTGAGATAAGCTGAGCGGGTGTCTGCTCTCACAGTTCAAAGAGCGCAAACTAAAACTGGAAATAGGAGCCCATTCATGCACAAGTCACACAAATTCAGGGCTGGGCTGTGAAAGGAGACAGAAACGGCTGCCAGTCTGTGTAGCCTCACGCAAACCTCTCCAGCACCAGCGTCCACTCTGGACACACTGTGGAGGTCCCAGTATTGTCACTCTCCATCTCAGTCTGCAAAGGATAACAATGACACCTCCTCCGTGTGTCCAAAACGGATGCTGACGCAGGGCGGCAGCTTAGATCCTGGGACCCTGGGTATCCCTGCTGAACCCCTCCAGGGACCATCAAGGCGGCCTGGGCTCAGGCCCAAAGCACCAGGCGGCCCAGCAGAGGGATGGCCCATTGCAGGACAGGCTTCGAAAGGTGGCCAGTTAAAGCTATCTCCGGTGTCAGGCCCCCTCCGCCTCAAAGGCCAAACCAGAAGGCGGCGCCCGTGCCGACTCACCATGGTTTCCACTCCACAGGCAGTGGGGCCACAATGCCCTCCCGTGCCAGCCACAACAGCTCTGGTTCTTCTATAGGATCAATACCAATCTCTCTGGCAAATTCAAGAATTTCTGCAAGGAGGGGTAGGAGGGTGGGAAGGTAAGAGAGGTGGGGGTGGGAGGAGGGTGGATACAAAGAAGGAAGAATCAGTCAGTCTTGGGAGATAATAAGAGAGCTATATATTGGCTCTGCCCCCGTTCCTATTAATGTTTGGTCTTTGGTCCCAGTTCCTGACACAGAGTTCCTAAAGCCCTTGGAATTTCCTGAGTGATAGGAGAGTCTTGTGTCCCAATGAGGCGACTCTGGGTGGGCTCCTGGATGGGGCCTGGCCACGCTCCTGGATGGGGCCTGGCCACCAGAAAGACCAAGCCGTGATTAGAAGCTTGGAACTTTCAGCTTCTCCCCTCATTCTCTGGAGAGGGGCTGGAAAATGAGTTAATAAGCGATCATACATACATGACGAAGCCTCCATAAAAATCCCTAAACTCTGGGGTTCAGAGAGCTTCTGGCACTTCCACGTGCAAGGAGGGGGGCACATCCCAGCTCCACTGGCACAGAAGCTCCTGCACTTGGGACCCTCTCGGACCTTGCCCTATGTATCTCTTCACCTGGCTGTTCACCTCTACCCTTTACCATATCCTTTATGGGTCATCTCAGTGGAGGACTTTGGAAGATGACATACCTGAGGACTAGGAAAGGCAAAATTTGGTTGGCCAAGGACTAATGTGTTCATTAATTTCACACGTATTTTTTGAGTGCCCCCTATGTGCCGGTCACCATGTGCCCTGACTAAGAGAGAAACGCCCTCTGTCCTTATGGAGCTTACATGCTGGTAGAAGAAACAGCCAGTAATGACATCAACAGATAAATATGCAAGGAATTAAGGCTTCTGATAAATGTAATGAAGGAAGTGAGTGAGGTATGAGACAGAGTTTGTCAAGGTGGACGGGCAGTCTTTTACAAAGGGTGGTCAGAGAACCTCTCAGAAAGGGACACTTAACGAAATCCTGTAGGAAACAAAGGAGCCAGCTATGCAGAGCACCGAGGAAAGAGGACTCAGGCAGAAGAGCAGGTTCAAAGGACCTGTGACATGTGGCAGCCTGGCCTGTCTGGGGACCGTCAGAAAGGCCATGTGACTAGCAGAGCGGGGGAGAGAGGGGCACTGGGTGAGCCTGGCTGGGTGGCAGGGCCGGGTCATGCACAGCCCTGCACATCCCACTAAGGGCGTTTTGCTGAGCATAATGGAAGATTATATGGAAGATTATGAAAAGCAGAGCCCTGATATGATCTGCTGTACACTATAAGATCACTCTGGTGCTAAGTGGAGCACAGACTGGAGAAGGGCAAGAGTAGAAGCAGGAGGCTGATTAGGAAGCTGCTGCAAGTCCAGGAAGAGAAAATGGGGGCTCGAGCTTAGGATGTCTACGCATGACCGAGCGGAAGAGAGTTTTTTATAAATAGCCTTAGAAAAAGTTAGACCCCGTTTATAATAGCAAACCAAAAAGAATAAAATCTTTAAGAAATAAACTGAGCAAGAAATGTGCAAAACCAAAATGAAGAAAACTTTTAAGTCACCCCTGAAGAACATAAAAAAGACACAAACGGAAAGGAATAGATGTTCTTTGATAGGAGCCTCCAGGTTGACCTGGATGCATAACTTAACTGCATAGAGATGTCAATCCTCCCCAGGCTCATTCATAAATCTGACACAATTTTCTCTAAAATACCAACAGTTCCCCAATACACAGCCCTCCCCAGAAAAAGGGTAATTCTAAAGTTCATGGGGAGATAAAGCAGATAAGATAACCAAGAAAACTTTGAAAAAAGAAGAGGAATGAGGGTATTTCAGCCTTACTAGATACTAGAATTTATTACTGAGCCTCAGTAGTTAAGAGCACAGTTCTGGCGTATGAACAGACAGCCCCATGGAACAGAAGAAAAAGTAGACCCCAAAACACATAGGCGGCACTCAACCAGTGGGTGAAAGGTGAGCTATGCCACGAACAGTGTGGGGACAAACCTGAGGACAACATGAGAGCAGGGAAGCTCTTCTAACTATGATACAAAATTCAGGGGCCATATGAGAACAGACTGATAAATTTAACACAGAGATTAAAAATTTCTACACGGCAAACAAACAAAAATCCTATGCTATAACAAATCCTATCCTACCCTAATGTGGGATCCACGGACTCCTACAGACGCAAGAGTTCTTCCCCAAAACTGGCTCGCAAACCATCTGAACTATAAGCAAAATTTGTGCATCCAGGTCCACAACTCATGAGAAATTCAAAGAAATCTTCACCGCCCCAAAATAGTACGGTGCTTCAAAGTGTAGGCCCTGGAGCTAGAATACCTAGGTGTGGATTCTAGCTGCCCTGATTAGTAAACTGTGTGACTACAGGGAAGTTACTTAACCTTTCTGTGCCTTGGTTTCCTCATCTGTACAATGGGGATAATAATAGTATCTAACTCACAGAGTTGCTGTGAGGGTTGAAAAGGAAATACATGAAAAGTTCTTAGTAGAGAGACTGGCACACAGTAGCACTCAATAAATTTTGTTATTATTGTTATTAATAATGTTATTATTGTTGTTTTTTAAAAAAAAAACACACAGCTTTAGTTTGTTCTTAAGAAATTGGGTTTCCCCTGGCCTCAGGATATACTGTATTTCATGATATCCTCTACTATATTTTCATTTAAAGTTAATCACTGATCTGACCCAAGGTCACCAAACTTTTTCTGTAAAGGGCCAGATGGTAAATATTTTAGGTTTTGTGGGTTGTATAGTCTCTGTCACAACTCCTCAATACTACTGCTCCTATAGCATGAAAGAAGCCATAAACAAGACATAAATAAGCATGGCTGTTATCTAATAAAACTTTAGCTACAAAAGCAAGCAACAGGCCAAGTTAGGCCTGTGGGCTACAGTTTGCCAACCCCTGATCTAACCCAAATACACTGAGCAACTCTGTGCATGTACCATACTTTGCATTAGAAGAACAAAAATAAATCATAATAACTGTCCTAAAAGAACTATTACAGTACACCCAGGCCTCTTACCTTGCTCACTGGGGATGTAGGTCTCATCATAATCTTCCTCCAGAACCAGCTGGTCTCCTATGCGGATGGGTCTTCCGGCCATGATTGGTTTGGGCTCGAACGCCTAGATCCCAGAGACCCCACCCACCCAAAGAGAAAATCAGTGCCCCAGCTTAGAAGGGGAAAAGGTGGAGCTGGGTCATGGAGTACCTGGGCCAGACCAGCCCCTGCAGGCCAACTGAGCCAGGGAGAGTGGAGGGTGGGACCAATGGCTCAGAACTCAGGCCTTATAGCCTCTGCACCCTGGAAAGTTCTTAGACACATCTCCCCCCAAAGCCCTGCTGAATACTCTTGTGGACCATAAACAATGTGGAAATCCAGTTGTCTCAAGGGTTTGACTTCATACACTACCCCCACCAAATAGGAGTAAGAACTAACAGTCTAGGACCCCTGCTGGAAAACCCTAGGGAGACACCAAAATAACTAGCAGCACACACACCCCCATATACCAATGTACCCCAGGTGCAGTCACGCTGTCCCAACACATAGCCCTGTTTGCATGTCCCTGTTTACCTTGAACAATGCCCTCAGGGAGCTTACAGTCTAGCAAGGCAGCGTACACAGCTTCAACAGTAGTAGAAGGCGGAAGGGAAAAAACACATCCTGCTCTGGGAGTACTAACACAGAAGTAACATACTCCCACTGCGGGGATGAAGGAAGGCTTTGTCAAGGAGCTGGGTACTGAAGGCTGACAAGAGTTCTGACAGCGGAGAGAGGAATCCCAGGCAGAGGGAACAGCATGTCAGGCAAGGTGGTCTGGGGAGCCGATGCCAGCGTGCATGGCAGGGGCCGGGGTGGAAGCCAGGCCTGGGTCTGGTCATGGTGATCTCAGTGGATGATGCTGAAGGGCCTCAACTCTGCCCTGCAGCAGAGAGGAGCCACTGCGGGCTTTGGTGGAAGATAGTGACACAGAGTGGCCTTTTTTTAGGATGAGAACTTTGGCAGGAGTGGCCTGGCTGGATCGGAGAAATGAGAGACTGGCATCAGGAAAACCACTGAGGAGGCTCCAGTCCCAGGGAAAGATGATGAGGGCTTAAACTAGGGCAGAAGCAGTGGGAATGGAGAAGAAGGGACAGACACAAGGGATGCTGTGATGTTAGGTTTAATAGGACCAGGGTGGGGGGGGGCGTGGGGGGGCGGTGGGCAGAAGACTGGAAAGGAATCCAACCTGAATCCAAGATTCCTAGCTCCAGGGACGGGGCGGTGCCACCTTCTTCAACTGACAAGCTGGCGCGGTTCTAGAATTGCTCCTTCCTTCACACCCCTACTCCTACAACGACCTCAGGACCCCAGGTCACAGCACCCCTCCCCTACAGCAGCTCCCACGATGAAGCCCAATGACACAGGGACAAGTCACCCTGTAAAGTGGCTGCCACGGACAGCCCTTCAGAATGCCTCCCTAACCGGGCAGTGGCAGCCACACCGGTGTGACCGAAGGGAGCCTGGAGGAGCAGGTCCTGACCTCTCCTGTAGCCACCTCTTCAGACACTGTCACAGTTCCACCCGGGGCAGCAAGCATGACACAGCCCTCATAGATAGCAGAGGAAGTGAGCAGAAAGACCTCATCATCGGGACTTCCCTGGCGGTCCAGTGGTTAAGACTTCACACTTCCAATACGGGGGGCACGGTTCGATCCCTACTCCGGGAACTAAGATCCCACATGCCTTGGGGCAAGCCAAAAAAAAAAAAAGACCTCATCGTCAAAAAGAAGGTTGGGAGGCAGCCTGTAATGAGTGCTCAGAAAACAGCAAGATCTGGTGACTCTGAATCTGTCCCAAGATCCCTGGAGAGGGGCCCCTGATAAACACAAAGGATCTCTGAGGGGCCATTCCCGTGGCCCTCTCTGCACTCTGGCAGCTGACAGATGGGCAAGGGGGGTGTCTTGCCTTAGGGCTCACAAAAGATGGTTTCCTTTGTCAGTCACTGGACCCAAGGGAGCCAGGCTCTGCACTCTCTTATTCCCACCACGACACCTCCAGGCAGCAACTTTGTGCCTCAGGAAGAAAGGCTAAAGAAGCATTCTTCCCTGCAGTACTTAAGCCTAAGTGGGAATCTTCTCCATCCCCTAAGAACCTATAACACCTGCGGACATAATGCTTGAGCCTCCACATATACAGTCAGAGATGAGTAGGGCCAGACGCGGAAAAAGCAGAGCAGAAAAGGACCAAGAACCAGCGCAGGAGATGTGGCCCACAGCCTGGAGGTTTAAGGAGCCCTCGGAATCTTTAATCCTCTGAGTTAGGGAGAAGAGGGAAAGAAAAAGGGAAAGGATCTCTGGGGAGGTAGGAAGCGCAGGAAGCACAGGAAGCCTGAACATCAGGCTGTACGTTATTCAAATCAACAGGCAGTGATCTATACAACGCATTGTACCAACCATCTCAGAGAATTTGAGAAATTCTGCATTTGAAAAATGTTACCTATCCCTAGATACATCCCATCTCCAGAAAGCAGGGGGCAGGTAAAATCTCTGTCCTCCCGGCAAAATGCCTAATTAGCTATTTACTAAACCATCTATGTTTAACTATTTAAAGGTCAGGAAGAATGTGGAAAATCTAAATTCCTGGATTACTCAAATGTCAAACAAATCTTCTGCCAGAAAAAAATTAAAATACGGGTAGGCTATAGTCTACCTTCTTTCCTTGCCTTGCCTGGCTTCAGGAAAGATATAGGCAAGGACAGGGCCAAAGGGGCAGGAATTGCAGGAATAAGGAAGGTGGTGGAAGAGAAACCACATTTGTTCAATGGCTACTAGAGATCATTTACTCATTCGAGAAGTATTTATTTGCTGCTGGGCGCTAGAGACACAATGGTGATTAAAAACAGATTCAGCTGCTACTCCCCAGGAGCTAGTCTAGTGAGGGAGGGAGATAAACCAATCAGTCACAGAGAAGTGTATAATTTTAAATGAGGTAAGAGCTCTGAAGGAAAAGAGCCTGACTTAGATGAAGCCTGTGCTGAGAAGTGAAGAATGAGGAGGTATTCACCAGACAAAAAGAGGAGGAAAAGATGTTCTAACAAAAGCAGCAGCACGTGCAAAGGCCCTTCAACAGGAAAGAACACTAAGCAAGAAGAAGCATAGTTGGAGATGATGCTGGGCAGGTGGGTGGAAGCCAGGCCATGTGGAGAACTTGGCTTTTATAATAAGAGAGCTGGAAATCAGGAAAGGGTTTTTCCAGATACATATTTTGAAAGACTACTCAGGCAGCCACTGGAAATACAGACAGGAATGGAGGCCAGATTGGAAAAGAAGAAAATCAGAGTGGCTGCAGAGAGATTAGGTAGGAAACCACAAGCCAATCTAGATGAGAGGTGATGATAACCTGGGTGAGCGGGGGTAAGATGAGACATCTAAGAAAGCAGCCCTGAGATCAGCTTCAGGAAACACACGGCACACGTCCTAACATTTCCCTCTAGGCCTGAGACCGTGAGGGACATCACTGTCAATCTTGGCACCCTAGATGTGGCTTCAAAACCGTCAACGTGGTACGCCATGCAGCACTTACCGACAGATCAGATGAAACCTGATGAGATGTGCATGCCACCAGGCCTGACCCTCACTGTGAGCCACGGAGTTGTGGGGAAGGATCCCCTAACTGTCCTCATCCATCTCCTGCCAATCCCAGAATCTAGCAAAAAAGGAAAGGCTCATACACCTTCTCCAGGAAGCCCTCCCTGGCCAACCCCGGCCTCTCCTGTCTACTTAGAACTACCTCAGCACAAAGGACACAGTTTTCCTTTGTTCATAGGCCTATTTTTCTCTGCATTACCTTTTTTATGGGAGTGTGTTCCACCTCTCCTGTTAAGCCACAGGCTTCTGAGGGTCATGCCTCTGCCTCCTTCTGCATTTACCAACCAAGCCTAAAATAAGCTAAGTAAACGTAGGAGCTTGGTCACTGCTCTGAACCACTAATATACAACCAAAGAATCTCAAAAGCAAAAAAAGCCCATAAGAGCCCTGGTCCAACTTCCCTTCCCTTGCCGAATCTTTCCTCTCTATGCTTTAAGTGCCAGAGAGCATAGTGGCTGAAGCACCAGTTTGGGGGCCAGAAACACCTGAATTAAATCCCATCTTTCTCATTTACCAGCTGTGTGAACTTAGGCAAGGTACTTCACCTCTCTAAGCCTCAATATCCTCATGTACGTAATTCAAACAATCGTGATAATCTACATCAAAAGGTTGTTTGAAGATGAAATGAGATAATATATACCTGTACAGTGCCTAGCACAGTCCCTGGTACACAAAACATGTTAAATAAATTTAGCAATATTACTGATGCTACTGCCAATTCCACAGTTAGATCATCCTTAACTATGAAAAGGTCTTTCTCTTAGTAAGCCAAAAATCTATGTCTAAGAAACTTCCTCCCATTTGCCCTCTTCCACCCTCTGGACCCACGAAGGGCACCCAAGGCACCACTACTCCAAGCTGGGTTTTCCCAGCTCCCTTCCCTTCAATACATGCCACTGGTTCCCAGTCTCTCGACATTATGGTTACCTTACTGTGAATGTGGTCTAATTTGACAGGCATAGCCAAAAACTTTTGCACACCTGCGTACTCACAGAGCATACACACGTATATGCATACTTAGGGTTCCCTGAATATTTATTTCTTCCACCCTGCCTGAACAATTATAAAGAAAGTTCACCACCAGAAAAGATTTACTGGAGAAGGCATTGAGGAGAACGTGGAAGACATTAGAGTTGATTATGCAGTGGTCATGAGCACAGGTTTGGGAACATTCTTGGCTTTGAATCCCAGCTCTGCCACTTACCAGCGGGGCAAGTTGCCTCAGTTTCCTCATCTATAAAATGGGGATAATAACAATGTCTATCTAAAAGGGTTGTGAGGATTAAATGACTCAATACATGTAAAATACTCAAAACATAGTAAGACCTCAATAAATGTTAGTTGTTATTATTACCATTCACTTATTTAAAGGGCTTAGTCTACATTGTTCTAGAGGACAAAGCTAGTACCAGGGAATATAAGCTAAGGCCATTCCGACATCCAATAACCATTTACTGAACACCTACCATGGGTCAGGCACTGTGCTGTCACGGCCACAAACCTGATAACGCTCCAGCTCAACCTAGTTGTGAAGCCAAATATGTAAATACATGATTATATAGTGTGTTAAATGCATTAAGGGAAGTATCAGAAAATACGACAGGACACAAAGGCGAGGGCAATTAACCCTACTTTGGAAGATCAGGAAAAGCACTGCAGAGTAGAGGACCATGGAGACGGTTCTTGAAGGATAAGCAGGAGCTCACCAGGATAAGGCAGAAGACACAGCTTACACAAAGGCAAAGAGGCAGAAGAGAGTATACGGCAGGTGCAGAGAATTAATGATGACAACAAAAGCTTATATTCACTGAACACTTCCTATGTTCCAAGAACTGTACTAATGCTATATATACATCATCACACCTCATCCTCTCTGCTAAGTAGAAATTATGATCCCCATTTTTCAAAAGAGAAAACTGAGGCTCAGCAAGTTTTCAAAAAGTTTTTTAAGCTTGCCCAAGGTTTCACAGCTAGTAAATGGCACAGCAGAACATGCATGCACCCACATCTATCTGACTCCAAAGCCCTGAGTTCTTAACCACTCTGACGTGACCAGCGCACAAGAGACAATGGCAAGAGAGAGATCTACCATGGAAGGCAAGGAGCACATGATAAAAGGCTTGGGAGGATGAGGCTGTATCCTGACACGATGAGGAACCATCACAAGATTTCACAAAGGAGTCTGGCCTGATCAGACCTGTAGTTTAGAAACGATTCTGACAGCTGTGTGAGAACTAATTGGAGGAGGGCAAGAAAAGACGCGGAGGGACCACTTAGAAAGGTATCCTGAAAACACAAGCAAGAAATTATGAACTAGAGACTTCCCTGGCGGTCCAGTGGTTAAGACTCTGTGCTTCCAATGAAGTGGGCACTGGTTCGATCCCTGGTTGGGGAACTAAGATCCCCATGGTGGCCCCCCCAAAAAAAAAAAAAAAAAAAAGCAAGAAATTATGAACTAAGTCAGTGGCTGAGAGAATGGAAAGGAAGGGCCAGATTCTAGGTGTATTATGAGGCAAAAGAACAGTACTTGATATCTGCAGCAAGTAAGGGAGAGGCAGGAGGACAATCAGAGCACTTAAAGCAGTGTATTGTGATGATCAGTTCACTTCTATGCCTTGCCCGATAGCCCCACCTAGCATACTGCCTAGATATAGGGAATGGCCAACAAACGTTGCTGCATATATTATAATAGATGAATGAATTCCAAGTGCAGACATGGCTGATGGAGTGAGTGGGTGAAGTCCTTCACTGAGACAGGAACTACAAAGGAGGAACAGATCTGGGGGACCAGGAAGGATGGGGCGACATTCAGTTGGGATGATCGGTAAGCAAGTTGGAGCTCAAGACTCAAGAAAAGAGATCTGGCGGGAGCCACAGTTTGGGGAGTAACCGTTAAATAGATGGTAACTGAAACTCTGGGTGAAGTCGCTCAGAGATGGAGTGTAGTGAACAGAAAGTAAGGGCTTGCAAAGGCTGATGAAGGGGGCTGGGTTAGGAAACCCCAGAGAGAGAGGAGTCGTGGAAGGCAAGTGAGGAGCGCGGTTCCACAAGGAGAAGGTAGATTTTTGAATCAATGCAAGGAAAGGAAAAAATGAAAACAAAAAACTTACTAACTTCCGCAGCTGGCCAAAAGACAGCAAAAGGTTGGGCCAGCCCCGATTCGGACATGGGGGGAAGCTTCCCCACAAGAGAAATGTTCAAGCAGGGTTCAGAAGGCCGGCCTTACACACTAAGTCCGAACAGGACAAATAAACGAGCGCCCCTGCCAGCTCACACTCGTGGCCCAGTGCCCGCTCTCACTGCCCCGCCAGCACTCCAGCCCAGGCCTTTCCGCCACTCAGATTTTGGATAGAGGCGCACTGATCTGGCCGCTCCATCTTCACTTCTTCCTTCAGTTCCCGCCCACACTCATGCACATCCCGCTCGGCGGCACACGAGTGTGCCTCGACTTTCCCGCTTCCCTCCCTTCCCAGCCACCCAACCCTCCCTCCAGGGGGTTCTCACCTGTCCCCCACCCCAGGAGGCTCTGGGCGCTAGCTCGCGGCTCTGCGCAGCTTCCCCAGCACCACCCGGGCTCCCAGCTTCCAGGGACGCCGGGGTGTTGCCCTGCAGCGGTCAATAACCACTTCCGGAAAGCGTACGAACCTAGCAACTGAGAGTCCCGCCTCTACCCAGAATCAAAAGGTCGCCGAATGAGAGCCCTGTCATCGGATTGGTTAAAGTTCCCGTCGGATCACAGAGGCGATGTGCACGTTTTCCCATTGCATGATGGGAGAGGTAGTCCAGTATAGTTGATGGGGCTCCGCAAGGGGTTAAAAGAGAGTCAGAATTTAGCTATGAGGGGAATTTCTTCCCGGGCAGGAAAGGATCATTCAGAGTATCGACAGTAACGTGACTTACCTAAGGCAATCTTTTGGTCATCATTTTTAGTAGCGTGATGAACATCAGGTGAATAATATACTGATCCTCAATAATCAACCCACCGAGGCTTTAATAAACAAAAGAAAGACTCCCATTTGCTATGACTAAATCAGTTAGTACCCGCTCAGGAGTTAAGAGACCACTGTCCGGGCTTCCCTGGTGGCGCAGTGGTTGACAATCCGCCTGCCAATGCAGGGAACACAGGTTCGAGCCCTGGTCTGGGAAGATCCCACATGCCATGGAGCAACTGGGCCCGTGAGCCACAACTACTGAGCCTGCGTGTCTGGAGCCTGTGCTCCGCGACAAGAGAGGCCACGACAGTGAGAGGCCCGTGCACCGCGATAAAGAGTGACCCCCGCTCGCCGCAACTAGAGAAAACCCTCGCGCAGAAACGAAGACCCAACACAGCCAAAAATATAAATTAATTAATTAATTTTTTAAAAAAGAGACCATTGTCCATCTTTTTTACCAGAGGGCAGGGCTCAGGCAAGAAGGTTATGATAATAGCTGTCATAACTATTTCTTTTTTAAATTTATTTATTTATTCACTTATTTAATTTTGGGCTGCACTGGTTCTTCGCTGCTGCACGCGGGTTTTCTCTAGTTGCTGAGCGCGGGAGGCCACTCTTTTTTTGCTGTGCGTGGGCTTCTCATTGCGGTAGCTTCTCTTGTTGTGGAGCACGGGCTCTAGAGCGCAGGCTCAGTAGTTGTGGTGCACGGGCTTAGTTGCTCTGCGGCATGTGGGATCTTCCCGGACCAGGGCTCGAACCCATGCTCCCTCCATTGGCAGGCGGATTCTTAACCACTGCGCCCCCTGGGAAGCCCTGTCATAACTCTTTCCAATAGTCTATTTAAGAAGGAAAAAATGACAGTGTGTAGCCCCTCCACAAACCCTGCCTGGCAGAAGGGTTACTACTAATATAACTTAAAAGGCTTTAGTTTTGTTTGCACGAGGGCAAATCTTCCTTTCTCTTACACGTCCTCAACCTCCAGAAGTTAAGAGCGGCAAAGACAGCTCTGGCCATTAAATTAATGGGAAAACTGGGGAGCAGAAAAGTGAAGAAAGTTAGTCATTTGGGGAGGAGGATGGAGCACCTGGAGCAGCTCCTGGCAGGCTCCATGGTGGGGACGCGACTGGCTCCTGCTAAGTCCTGAAACTAGTCCCAGCACCACTCAGGGCCTGATCCCAGGATGAGGAGCTCAGACTGCTGTTCCCGTGGATCCCAAAGCAGACATCCGGAAGGTATTCCTCATGTTTAACGTCAAGTCTTTTCTGTGGCAGTTCTGCCTGTACTTCCTTTTTGCTGCCTGCAGAGGACAAATCATTGCTCCCCCTTCCTCTCCACACACCTTAAAAGTCTCACAGGGGAGCCGAGGGAGCAGACTGGGAAGGACACTGAGAGCTCACCAGTTCATCCACCACAGACCTTGCACAAAATCAGGGTTCAAAAAACCATTTGCAGGGCTTCCCTGGTGGCGCAGTGGTTGAGAGTCCGCCTGCCGATGCAGGGGACACGGGTTCATGCCCCGGTCTGGGAAGATCCCACATGCTGTGGAGCAGCTGGGCCACTGAGCCTGCCCGTCCGGAGCCTGTGCTCCGCAACGGGAGAGGCCACAACAGTGAGAGGCCCGCGTACCGCAAAAAAAAAAAAAAAAAAAATTTGCAGATTTTGTCCCCCTGTCCGAAAACTTGCAATCAATCTGGTTGACATTAATTGCCATCAAAATTCTTACCTTTTGTTCCTTAGGTCCCTTGCTCTCTAATGTGGAGAGGTAATAAAATAAGGGTTACTATGGGATTAATGAGGTTACTCCACACAGATAAGCAATTTGCATTTTATCAGGTTTCCCTATAGACTTGTACTTAGAAATGCAAACTAATTTTTAAATGCCCTTAGGCAAACATAATTAAGAAAGCAAGTCTTTGGGGGAAAATAACAAAAATGGCACACCAGTTGATATGCCAGTAATATACCCAATGAGTGAGGAAGAGAAACTGAGAATTTCACACATTGTAGATTATCTTTTGCCATCAGGAATGAGCATTTAGGGGTGATTTTTTAAAGATGGGGGAGGAGAAAACCAAATCAGTCTCAATTATGCCCTACCCCCAGGTCAGAAATTTTACCATTATAACTTTTTCTTCTCTTTTCATCCTGTTTACTTGTAAACTACAGAAAACCATCCACATAGTAAGAAAGACAAACACTCAATCCTACCATTTTTTTCAAAAGATGTGAAATGTTCTTTCTACACCTTCAATTCACCTTATTTAAAATGGCGAATTGGGAGGACTTCCCTGGTGGTGCAGTGGTTAAGAATCTGCCTGCCAATGCAGGGGACACGGATTTGAGCCCTAGTCCGGGAAGATGCCACATGCCGCGGAGCAACTAAGCCTGTGCGCCACAACTACTGAGCCCATGTGCCACAACTACTAAACCTGCACTCTAGAGCCCGCGAGCCACAACTGCTGAAGCCCATGCACCTAGAGCCTGTGCTCCGCAGCAAGAGAAGCCACCGCAATGAGAAGCACATGGGCCGCAAGTAGAGAAAGCCCACACACAGCAGCGAAGACCCAACACGGCTAAAAACAAATAAATAAATAGGTAAGTTTATTAAAAAAAAAATTGCAAATTGCCCTTCCATCTTCCTTCTCTGCTTTGTTTTCCCCCATTGCACATATCACCATCTGAAATACTATGTATTTTATTTCTTTATTGTCTGTTTCCCTGCATTAGAATGTAAGCTACATGAAGATAGGGATTCTGTTTATTTTATTTATTGTTGTTTCCACAGTGCCTAAAACAGCCTTTAACATGGTTTAGGCATGCAACCCATTTGCTGAATGAATGAATGAGCAAAAGAAGGAAGGAAGGAATTCCACACTTCAGAGGAAACCACTGTTGACATTTGGGTTCCCACCTTTGCTGAAGGCTTTTTAATTCTTATGCAGATATAAATTTATATGCATACATGTATATGCACATGTGCATACTTTTTAATTTTTATAGAAATGAGATCATAATGTACATATTGTTCTACAATGGGCTTTCTTTTTTTTGGCTGCACCGTGCAGCATGCAGGATCTTAGTTCCCCGACCAGGGGATCCAACCCGTGCTCCCTGCAGTGGAAGCACAGAGTCTTAACCACTGGACCACCAAGGAAGTCCCCGTGCTTTTTTCATTGAACATGTCATAAACATCTTCCAAGGTGAGTTCATAAGAAGTTACTCCATTCTTTATCATGGTTACATAAGATTCAATTGATTGAATGTCTCATGTCCCTATTGGTAATCATTTTTTTTTTTTTTACTTCCAAAGTTTTGATGTTGTACACAGTGCTGAAATACTGTTGGATTTTTGTTGGATAAGATCCTAGAAGTGACACGCTCAGAGTTTACATTTTTTACATTTTAATAGACATTGCCAAATTTCTCTCTAAAAATGGAATACTTTACAGTCCAACCAACACCTTCACCAACACCAAATATTACCAATGTGAGAGGCAAAAAAAACTCTGATGATGTTATCTAAATATTGTTTTAATTGTGTTCTTTCACTATTAATGACTTTCTAAAAAATATTGATTTACTTATTTATTTGGCTGTGCCAGGTCTTAGTTGTGGCATGTGGGATCTTTTAGTTGCAGCATGCGGGATCTAGTTCCCCGACCAGGGGTCGAACCTGGGCCCCCTGAATTGGGAGTGCAAAGTCTTAGCCACTGGACCACCTGGGAAGTCCCTCTTTCGCTATTAATGAAGTTGAACTTTCTTCATATATTTAGTGGCCATTTGAATTTCTATCAAATACCTGTTCACAGTCTTTGTTCATTTTTCCCCAAGTTGTTGGTGGCAGGTGGGGGGGGCAGTTGTTGACTTGTAAAAGTTCTTTGTATATTATAGACATTTACCCTTTGTCTCTTTATTGTGCGACAAATGTCTCCTAGTCTGTGACTTATCTTTTATCTTTGTAAATGTCATTTTTCTCAGAAGTTGTAGTGGTAATAAAACTAATAGCTAACCTTTATTGAGCATTTACAATGTGCTAGACACCATTCTAAGTGCCTTACATGGAGTATCTCATTTAATTCCTACATTACAAAGTATGTACTATTGTTATCCCCTTTTCTCGAAAGAGAAAATTGAGACACAGAAAGAATAAGTAACTAGCATGGGGTATCCCAGTTACTAAGTGGCAGAACCAGAATTGGAATACTGGAAGCCTGATTCTACAGAAGTTTTAAAAATTTTAGTCAAGCCTGTCCATTTTTTAAAAAATATCTTCTGAGGGCTTCCCTGGTGGTGCAGTGGTTGAGAGTCCGCCTGCCGATGCAGGGGACATGGGTTCATGCCCCGGTCCGGGAAGATCCCACATGCCGCGGAGCGGCTGGGCCCGTGAGCCATGGCCGCTGAGCCTGTGCGTCCGGAGCCTGTGCTCCGCAACGGGAGAGGCCACAACAGTGAGAGGCCCGCGTACTGCAAAAAAAAAAAAAAAAAAAAATCTTCTGAGTTTTGTTAGAACTTCTTCAATATAAGATTTTTTAAATATTCTATTTTTTTCTGTAGTTTTATTTTTAATGTTAAGTTCTTTGACCTATCTGGAGTTTATTTGTAGATGAGTTAGGGATTTAGTTTTCTTTCCTCCCAAAAGGTAGCCAGTTGTCCCAACAACAGTTATTAAATAAATGTATCTATTTCCCTCTAATATGAATGCCATCTTTATCATATACAAAATTCCCATACATATATTGATCTATTGATTTTTATTGTTTAACCTGTGTCTAATCACCGTATTGGTTAGGATATTTCTATCCATATTATATAATCTGCAAATAATAATCCTTTGCTTTCTAATATTTGCTCCATTTTCTCATCTTATTGAGTTAGCTAGACTGATCTAAGCTATGTGGGATAAGAGTAGTGATAATGACCTTCTCTTTCCTAAGCCTGACTTTAATGGTAATAACTTTAGCCTGTCACTATTATGTTTTCTATGATTTTCTGTTATCTTGTTTAGGAAGTTTCCCCTTGGTTTTTTGTGGGGGTTTTTGTTTTTGTTTTTGTTTTATTTTTGGCTGCGTTGGGTCTTCTTGCTGTGCGCGGGGCTTTCTCTAGTTGCAGCGAGCGGGGGCTACTCTTCATCGCGGTGCGCGGGCTTCTCATTGCAGTGGCTTCTCTTGTTATGGAGCACAGGCTCTAGGTGCGCAAGCCTCAGTAGTTGTGGCACATGGGCTCAGTAGCTGTGGCTCGCGGGCTTAGTTGCTCTGCGGCATGTGGGATCTTCCCGGACCAGGGCTCGAACTCCTGTCTCCTGCATTGGCAAGCAGAATCTTAACCGCTGCGCCACCAGGGAAGTCCCTCCCCTTGGTTTTTATCAGAAGGACTGCTGAATTTTAACAGCAGCTTTCCATATTTGATAAATAATATGTTGACATAATCATATGGCTTTTCTCCTTCAAGCTATTTTAGCTCTAAAGCTTTTCATTTTAAGCTCTTACCTATTAACATAAAGATACTTCTTGGAGTGATAACACTTTAAAGCTGACAACAGCCACTTACCCTCAGCTCACAGACAGCACAGAAATCTGGATGGGCTTGAAGATTCACAGAATCTGGGGTGGAGGTGAGGGCAGGTAGAGCACCAAAGGCACAAAAGGATTCAGCTGAGAGAAGCCCCAACCGGCTCTCACCTGCCTGCACATTGCAGGCTCCAGTGAAGGCGGACGGCCCCCTACACTTTCCCCTTTGCCCTTGCTTATTCCTTTGGCTGCGTAGAATACCCTTCTATCCCCCTTACTCTTGCTTCGCAAATCTCTGCTCTTAGAAATTCCACCCATTCTTTAAGGTTCAAATTAAATACCACCTCCTCCCGCTGAGTCTTCCCAGACCCCCCAGACGTCCCCCAAATCCCTGCTCCTTAATTCCCCATCATTTTGTGCAGTGCATATGCATTTTATTTCTCTCTGTAGCCCCAGGGCCTGGCAGCGTGCCTGGCATACAGTGGGTGCTCCAGAAATGCCCAATGAAAGGCTGACGGAACAAGAGAGGTCTGCCACCACTCCATCCCGATGGCCCTTCCCATCCTGCCAGCGTCCTGCAGGGTGGACTCCATCTCGGCAGAGGGCATCCCAGACCCCTCACCATCCCCGGAAGCCGGGCTGCCTGCCATGGGAAGACTACACTTCCCAGCGATCCCAGGGAAAAGCGAAAACCCTTTGGCTTTGACAGCCGCTGCCACAAGTCTTTCCGTCTCCCCAGGCTGCCTGGGAGCTGGGAGCGGGATTATGGTGGCCTGAGCAGCAAACGCAGCCGTAGGAGCCCGGAGCCCCTGACCCTTCCCCTGCTGCCGCCCCGCCGGGAACACCAGGAAAGCAGCCTCCGACCTGCCATGCCCGCCCCGCCCAGCCCCCCGGGGGGCCCGAGCCGGCCTCTCCCGGACCTCTGTTGAGGTTGGACCGCTGTCCAGATGTAGCCAGGCGCCGGATCCGTCTCCTCCCCTCCTGTCTCTCTGTGGATCTCTCCTGACCGCTCCCCACAGCCTGGACCCAGGGCTGGCCGAGGGGCCTGCAGGCGCTGGAGCCCTGATGCCTCACCGCTCACTCTCCTGAGAAGCCACCTCCAGCACCCAGAGTTGGGGTCAGGCCACAGGGACGGTCGCGGGCTGGAGTGAGCCCAGAGCGCCCCAAGGCCAGGGCCCACCATGGCCCAAGCGCTGCCCTGGCTCCTGCTGTGGATGGGCTCTGGGGTGCTGCCTGCCCACGGCTCCCAGCCTGGCATCCGGCTGCCCCTGCGAAGCGGGCTGGGGGGCGCCCCCCTGGGGCTGCGGCTGCCCCGGGAGACCAACGAGGAGCCCAGCCGGAGGGGCAGCTTTGTGGAGATGGTGGACAACCTGAGGGGCAAGTCCGGTCAGGGCTACTACGTGGAGATGACCGTGGGCAGCCCCCCACAGACGGTAAGCTTGCCGGGCCAGCCCTACCCTCCCTCCTGCACGAGCGAGCCGAGGGGAGACAGGCTGGGGGTGCAGCATGCGGGCTCCTGCTAAAATGGGCTGCACGGTGCGGGCTGGAGGGACCCTCTCCCAAACCTGTCCTCTGGGATCATACTGGCAGCAGTCAGCCCCAAAGCCCCCCTTCCCACTTCCCTTCCCCTCACAGGCTTCTGTCTGCCCTCCCCTCTCTCTGTCTTACACACACACATGGCTCAGGAAGGATTTGGGGCAAGAAAAACTTGTCAGTGGGGGGAGCCTGACCTGGGGAAGAGTCCAAACCACAGGGGTGCTGTGAACAGGTGTCAGCCCAGACCAAGCTTGAGTCTCCCAACCCCACTGCTCTGGATCTTGGTCACCCAGTCTTGGCATCTGGGGTTCTGACCATTGGTTCCCAGCATCTTGAGGACCAAGGAATCCTGGCATGAGTTGGACCGGCCCTTTTCTCCCCGTGTCTGAGCTGCCACAGGACAGCGAAGCAAGGTTTCCGAGTTCCTTGTGACCTCCACTCTAATCCAGAAGCCCCGGGCTGACTCTTGCCTTCCCCTGCCCCTACTTCCTCCCCAGCTTTGCATCCTGCACGCCAGCCCCTCCCCCACCTGATGCCTCCCAAGTCCTGGCCAGAGGGAACTGAACTGAGTCTGGGGAAAGGACAGATCATAAACTGCATAGAGCAAAGGAGCCAGAGCCCCCTTCTAAGCATGAGACTCCCTCCATGAGCTGATAGGTGCTCAGGGGTGGGGGATGGCAGCGACGGAGAAAACATTGCCTGCCAGCTCCCCCCATCCTTCCTGACAATTCTCCAAGGTACACTCAAGGTGGCTGGTTGGAGGTTTCACCCTCTGTACCTCTGGCCGGGTAGGAGTGTGCCATGAGCAGCCCTCTGTGAGCATTTGCCTCCTCTGTGGGTGAGCCCGGGCACGGGTGGCAGGATGGCTCTGTGTGCTGGTGAGTGTCACCTTGAATCTGAGCCCTCACATCTCTGAGCCACCCCCCTCCCCCTGATCTGTGTCTGGGAGCCTTGTCCTTGGGAGGGTCTGTGAAGGTGGGAGTGTGTCTATGGTGTCTACGGGCAGAGGGAACCACCACACTTCCTGGACTTCTAAACAGCTCTCACACCGGATCTAAGGGAAAAACAAGCCTCCGCTTCCCAATTACCTGATGGAAGCAAGCCTTCCGAGGACCATGCCACCCAGGCCTACCTCCCACCTCCCAGCTGATCCAAGGCTCTGGTCTTCCCCACTTACCCCTCCTCTTGCCTATGTAATACAAACAGTCTTGAATCAGTGTAAGGACAGAGCCTGAATCCAGGCCTCTAGCAGCTTGAGCCAACAGAACGCCAGCTGTTGTCAGGGAGAAGGAGGCTGTGTGGACCTGGTTCCTAGTCCCGTTTCTGCTACTGATGCACCATGCAAATTGTGCAGAGACCCTGTGACATGGACACAGGACGGGGCTATGGGACCAACAAGGGCTTTGGGGTCAGAGAGACCAGGAATTCCAGCTCCACAACCCACAGCTTTCCCTTTTCCCAGCTGTGTGGCCTTGGGAAAATTATATAACCTCTCTGAGGCTGTTGCCGTGTCTTTAAAAATGGGTGAAATGAGATCTCCTTTGGAAGGTGATTGTGAGGATTAAGGAGACTAGGCAGGTGAAAGCACCTAGAACAATGCACCTGGACACACACTTGGCCTCCAGTAAATGTGAAATCACCTTCTCCTAACTTGTCTGGCCACTCCTGCCTCTTCTCTGCTCTGCAAGGAAGCATAAAAACTTGGGTGTCCTGAGCCTCCATGTTTTACATGTAAAACATGTAAATGGGGGATCCCATTACTGTACTTCCCTGGACCCCTGAGATAATATGTACATCCCCCAGTCCAGAAACTGGCAGAGAGTAATTGCCCAATAAATGTCAGTTCCTTCCCGCTCCTTCCTAGGAGAAGGGAAAAGTGGGCTTCAAGTTCAGCACCAGTCCAAGAAGCCAGTGGCAGGGAGACCACAGTTAGAGCAGCCCTATGAGTTGGCTTACGGCTCCATACCCGAGCCAACACCAGCCAGTCTGTGCTCTGTGGTGACTTGATTCTGCCCCCCACAGTCTGCGAGAAGGATGCCCTTTCTCCCGACCCAGTGGGGTTGTTATAAGCCCCAAATGAGAAGGTGAAAGGCACAGTACTGTAAACGAGCAACAGTGAAACTTGGGGAACACTTTCTATATGCCAGGCAATTCATTGCTGGTTTTGGGGGACTGATCCACAAAGAGACAGAAAATATATTTTCTACCTCCAGAGCTTAGTGTGGAAGTGAAAGTATAAGTGCTTGTACAAAGTAATCTGCAGCAGTTGTACTCAAAGTGAGGACTGCAGACCCTTGTCATCAGAGCCAGTTAGAAATGTAAATTCTCTGGCCCCTCCCCACACCTACTAGGTCAGAACCTCAGGGGCTGTGTCTCAAGTTTGAAAAGCATTGATTTATAGCAGTACCATGAGTGAGTGCTACAGGTGTTCTTTTTTTAAAAAATTTTTTCCATCTATATTCTTTTGAGGGCGGGGTTCTTTTCTTCAGTTTATTTTTATTTATTTATTTTTTTGGCTGCACGGCATGCAGCATTTTAGCTCCCCAAACAGGCATCAAACCGGAGCAGCAGAAGTGCGGAGTCCTAACCACTGGACCACCAGGGAAGTCCCAATAGGTGTTCTGGAGGAGGTAAAATCAGGCAAGGCCTCGTGAAGATGTGCTATGAGCATGGTCTTGAAGGATGGATGGGAGGGTCGAGACCATTCCCAGTGCAGAAAAGTCCCCCCGAACTGTGATTGCACTTCATTTGTGTGTCCACTCCTTCCCACCCTATCCCCTGAGACCAAGCGGGGACACAGTGAATGAAAGAATGAGTTATGTGTGTTTGGGCTTATGCATGTTCGTTCAGGAGACAGTGAGAAACCCAGGCCAGCTAATGTTACAGGTTTGGGTAAATAAGATAGAACCAAGTGGCCGAAAGCCTTAAATGTCAAGCCATAAGGTTTGGACTTTGGTCTGCAGAAATAAGGGGGAAATTGAATTTATTTGTGCAGGGGAATGACAAAGAAAGCAATCTTTTAGGAAGAGGCATCTGAATTTTAGAAAGAATGGAACTGAGGGATGCAGGCAGCAGGAGGCTCTGTCACAAAGGTCCAAGTATGGAGCGCTATGACAAGGAGAGAGTGAGGCTATGATCAGGTGGATAAAGGAGGGAAGACCGGGATGCAAGGCTCGGTGACATTGGTGTGAAGGGTGAGCAGGAAGGTGTCAAAGATGATTTCAAGATTCCGATCTGGGATGAATTAGAACATGACAAGACCATTTGTGAGAAAGTCAGCAGGAGGGCATGGTTTAGGACTATGGGTGTACAAATATATCCTTGTATTTATGGTTACAGTTTATAAAAGTTTTCTTTAATTAATTTACTTATTTTTGGCTGAGTTGGGTCTTTGCTGCTGCATGCGGGCTTTTCTCTAGTTGCGGCGAGCAGGGGCTACTCTTCATTGTGGTGCGTGGGCTTCTCATTGCGGTGGCTTCTCTTGTTGCAGAGCACGGGCTCTAGGCGCGCGGGCTTCAGTAGTTGTGGCTCGCGGGCTGTAGAGCGCAGGCTCAGTAGTTGTGGTGCACGGGCTTAGTTGCTCCACGGCATGTGGGATCTTCCCGGACCAGGGCTCGAACCCATGTCCCCTGCATTGGCAGGTGGATTTGTAACCACTGCGCCACCAGGGAAGTCCTACAAAAGTTTAAAATATATTCTACATAGACTATTTTGTTCTTTACAGTAATTCCTGCAGTATATAAAAAGGTCTTACCATTTGCAGCTTCTAGCAGAAGAAATGGGGACTGAAAAATTAAATAACTGGCAGGTCAGTAAGCTGAGACCGTGTCTCACCCTTGACCTCCCTACTCTTCCATACCACCTATTTGAGAAGAAGAGAGAGTTTGAGATCCCACTTCCATTCTCCTGACACCTACTCACGTCTTCCTTACTATACGTATGAGCACGTGTCACTGTTTTTGTGTTTGTTTCCCTCATAAAACACCAAGCTCTTGAGGACAATGTCTTTTTTAATTAATGAATTTTTGTAGTGTTTTATTTCTCTTTGGCTAATATCTATGACAGCACCAGGCTCAGAACAGGCACCTAAAAAGTGTTGAGCAAATGAATAAATAAAGTGTAAGACCTTTAAGTAGAACCGTTGATGGGCCACTGTAAGTACAGAACTAGAGATCTTGGAGAAAGCATTTTCATTCTCTTTGCTTAAATGAAAGGATATCATCTCATTATAACAGTATGAGCATCACTATCCAAACACAGGCCAATAATTTAATTGTGAGGATTGAAATCTGGTGATGGGCAATTTTCAGTTTAACAAATATTTGTTGAGCACCTACTCACAAAAGAGAAGAATATGTCATAGTCTCAGCCCTTGGAGTGCTCACGATTTGGTGTGAGACACAGACATGTAAACGCCTAAATATCACACAAGGCCAAGTGCATCTGGTACAAATAGAAGAACAGTGAGTCTTGGAAGTATAAAGAAAGAAGCAGCTACTTCTGACAGAGTGTTAAGAAAGGCTTGCTAGAAAATGTAGCATTTGAATATGGCCTAGAAAGATGAGAAAGCTTTGCTATTTGGAGGGTGGGGAGAAAAAACTTCATAAAGAGAGATGTGAACTATGCTGAGAAGCTGGAAGCTGTGACGGGGATGCTGTGAGGCTGAGTGGGCACCGGGTTTCATTCTGGGGGCAGCAGAGAAATGGTCTAGTGAATTTTGGTCCTAGGAAAACTACTCCAGAGTGCAGGATAACTTGGATGTTCTAGAGTCCGAGACAAGGATTTCAATTAGGACACATGGGCCTGAAAGAAGATATAAAAGAGAAGACGTCTTCAGAGAGCCAGCATTCACCTGTCAGGTCAACCAGGTGTTCCCGGTCCCTGGTGGGTGAGAGGGAAGAGAAGAAGTCTCCCTCCTTTGAACTTCTCTGACTGTGTTTGCAACAAGATACACAGCAAAAGGAGCAAGCTTTTAAAGCACAGTATAGTTTACCAAAATTCCATGTTTATTACTCTGCTTTTTTTTTTTTTTTTTTTTTTTTGCGGTACGCAGGCCTCTCACCACTGTGGCCTCTCCCGTCGCGGAGCACAGGCTCCGGACGTGCAGGCTCAGCAGCCATGGCTCACGGGCCCAGCCGCTCTGCAGCATGTGGGATCTTCCTGGACCAAGGCACAAACCCATGTCCCCTGCATCGGCAGGCGGACTCTCAACCACTGCGCCACCAGGGAAGCCCTATTACTCTGCTTTAGTTAAAAAGGGCAAGGTATTAGCATGTCTGTTTTGCGGAGGAGGAAACTGAGGCTCAGAGGGATTAAGTGGTTTGCCCAAAATTACACAGCTAGGGAAGAACAGAGCTAGGGTTCAAATCCTGGTCTTTGGGTTCCAAGTCCAAATACTTGGTTCTTTCCAGCGTTCCATAGTCTGGGACATGTTGGTTGATTTTGAGATGCCAGTGGACAATTCTTGTGGATGTATCCAGCAACCAGCTGAGAATGGGGATCTGGAAGCCAAGAGACAAGTTGGGACTGGACAGGTAGACTCAGGGGTCACCTGTAGAGAGGTGCTTGTGGAAGCCAAGTTAGCAAATGAACTTGTTTGAGAGAATGGACAGAGAAGAGGAAAACGATTAGGGAAAGAATATTGGATGTAGACGAGGGATCAAGGGAGCAAAAGAAAATGATCAGAGAAGTAGAAAACTATGAGGATTCAGGATCTCAGAACCCATGAAGACGCCAAGTAGTTTTCCTGACCCCCTCCCTAGAATGGTTTTCAGACTGAGATCTGTGGGGTTCTGTAAAGGGAACTCAAGGGTGAGGGAGAGGTTAAGAGAAAGGTAAGAGGCAAGACTGTACCTTCCACCTTTCCCCTCACCAAGCCCTCCCCTGTCCCACCTGCCCCCAGATCTCCCAGAATAGGTCAGCTTTTGTTGTATTTATACAGTGGAATTCCAGATTTGTTTGACTGATTGATTGATTGAGTTCTGGTACTTAAAAGGTCGAAAACCTTTGAACTCAAAGAATCACCCTCCAAGTTAGATGACCCTGAAGCCCAGCCCCAGTCAAGACAGTTTGGGCCTCAGGCACTGGGAGGCAACCTATGAACTGGGGTTGGGCTTCGTTGCACGTAGGCCTCTGCTGGGACTCTTAGGCTGTCCTTTCACACCTGTCTCCTGCTCTTCCTCCCCAGGTCTGGAAAGAAAGAATTCAGCTGGGAGTGGGAGAGGCATTGAGAAAGACCGTGCCCCCTCACTGAGGTAGATGATCAAGAGCCCTTCTTGGGTATCTCCAGTAAAGAGCTAAGCAGAAATTTTGGTTGAAAATCCAGGAAGAGGGCCTCCCTGGTGGCGCAGTGGTTGAGAGTCCGCCTGCCGATGCAGGGGATACGGGTTCGTGCCCCGGTCTGGGAGGATCCCATATGCCGCGGAGCGGCTAGGCCTGTGAGCCATGGCCGCTGGGCCTGCGCGTCCGGAGCCTGTGCTCCGCAGCGGGGGAGGCCACAGCAGTGAGAGGCCCGCATACCACAAAAAAAAAAAAAAAAAAAAAAAAAATCCAGGAAGAGAAACATCTCTCAGGGAAGCCCTCCTACCTGCCAACTAAATTCTCTGTCTGCTGGGAGCCATCTCGCTTGAGGGGGCCTGGGCAGTGGGGAGTTCTGGAAAGGAAACACCATTTTCCTGGTCCTAGAGCTGCCCTGAGCTTCCCTGGGCAGGATGGGCCCAGTGGCTACCCTGTCTGCTGGCCACTGTAACCCCACTGTGTACAGGCTGGATGTCTCCTTGGTTGGCCTCTCAGGTTTGGTGAACCCCCCCAATTGTTCGACTCCAGCGCCTGTGGAGTTTTCACCAAATAGCACAAGGCATGACCTCTGGCATCTCCCAATGGCTCAAGCAAACAGAACTATGTGCTGAGCACAACCAGGTGCCATGGAGGAAAGTGGGCTTATGCCAGAGATCAGCTTCATTCTCACCTGAGGACAGACTCAGAGACTATTACAGCCCCTGTAAACTGTGGATGGGACAAGGTTAGACAACAGGAAGGACTTACTGTCTGACAATGAAAAGCAGGTAGCAGTAGCTGTGATACCCTCCTAGCAGGATTTCCCAGATGGGTTCCGTGGAGGCTGAAGGTGCTAAAGAGACGCCTTGAGAGCCACCACAGGGAGGGGATGAAGCAAAGAAATAAAAGCTCTCCCTAAAGCAGAGCATCTCTGCTTTTTCTCTTTGGTACACGGGGATCCTGAATGAGATCGGAAAAGGGTTCTGCTGCTTGAAAAAAAGTTTGAAAACCATTGTCTTAGATCTTTTCTTTAAGAACAGACATGTAAGTTTTTTGACCATTCGCATCATCATCTCATTTGAATAGGAAGCACTGATAGAAATTAGTTGAGCTGGGTTTGAGCCTGGGGGAAATGGAGCATCCTGTCTAAAGGGGGAAGGCTGCCCTAGATAAAGTTCGGGATGACCCAACCACCTTGGGATTCCTTTAAAAAAAACAGCCCAAGATGGGGTAAGTGGCACCAGGGAGCCTGCTTGCTCCCAGGTATTGATTGCCAGCTTCAGCCTGCAGAGCAAAGTGGAAGCAGAGGATATGTCTGAGAAAGGAGTCCATTTCCATTGGGTCAGCTGATTTGGTCAAGGTGAGAGGAGCCTGGATGGGACCCAGTTGCCAGACTCAGTTCGAGGCAGGAGCTGTGTGCTGCGCTGGCTCTCAGCCATGGCCAGCTGCTGACTTGAGGTTCCTCATGTCCTTCCTTGCCCCCATCTCTTAGCCTTGGGCAAGCTCAGGTCTGGGAATGTCCACTTAGGGAAGCAGATGAAGCTAACTCAGAGGACTCGGGGACCAGCGAGTCCTGAAATCACTCCGACTGCTCTAAGAACCTGGGTGGCTACTCAATTTTGTGGGTACAGTGGGCATCCATTGCCATCATCACCATACACAGTACCCGATTGAAAATCACCCCTGCAAGGACCCTGGGGCTGAGAACTAATAGCAAGACTCTGTAGAGTCACAGAGACCTGCAGCAACTGAGGCAATTACAGTTAAAAAAAATTGTTTTGGAGCACCTACTGAGGGCTAGGTAAGAATTAGATAATAAGCACAGAAATGTGCTCCCTACCCTGTGGAGCTCATAGTGTGTAGGACAGACAGACATTGGACAAATGATTTCAAGTTAGATGAAAGGGTAGGCAAAGAAGCACAGGTGTTCTTGAGGACCTACAAGAGGAGGAACCTAATCTGGGCTGGGGCATCAGGGCAAGACCTTTGGGAGAAAGAATGTTTAAACCACGACTTGAAAATTGAACAGAAGTTAGATGAAACAGGGAGAGAACATTTCAAGAAAAGGAAACAGCATATGCAGAGGTGACAAATCATTGTGCTACTGAGAAACTTGATGGTGAGAGAGGGGAAAAGTGATAAGAGATGGTATTTGGAGTTGACCGATGGGTGGGTAGGTGCCCCGAAGTCAAGGATCTCAGGATTTAATTCAGGTAGTTTTGTAGCAGTTATCTGATGCAGTGTAACAAACTAAAACGAGAGCCATTGTCTCTCAGGATTCTGTGGGCTGGCTGTGATTCTACAGACCTTACCTGGGCTCCTTGTGTGGCTGCATTCAGCTGGTGGGTCAGCTGGGGGCCCGACTGAGCCGGGCCTGCTGGACCTCTTTCTCCGTGAAGTCTTTCATCCTCAAGGAGGCAAGACTGAGCCTCCTCACGTACAAGCTCAGGGCCACATTCCAAGAGGCCAGTCTCCCCAGTGCACAAGCACTTAACAAGCCTCTGCCTTCCTCCTTTGCTGATGTCCCATTGGTCAAAGCAAGTCACATGGCCAAGCCCAGCGTCAATGTCAGAGGGGATCACACCAGGGCATGGAGACAGGGCGTCTGATTCATTAGTGTAACAATCTACCATGTACTTCCTTTCCAAATGAGAGAGAATGAGAGAGACAGGAAGGTCAAGAAGGTGAAAGAGCAGACTTGGGGCTCGGTCAGAGCCAAGGGGCTCTTGTCCTAGCTTTGTGGCTTATGTGTAAGAGGGGTCAAGTTCTTATTTACCCTTGGTCTCAGTTTCCTCCTCTGTGAAATGGAAGAAAGGCTCCTACATCTCAGCTTCAGCTGAAAGGCTTATACTACGAGAATATAAGGGCTCTTCCCCCGTAAACTCTGAGGCCCACACAGAAGAAAACAGACTTTCCTTTAGCAGGAAGAATTAAAGCCCCCTCCCAGGGACTTCCCAGCGGTCCAGCAGTTAAGGCTCCGAGCTTCCAATGTAGGGGCACAGGTTTGACCCCTGGTCGAGGAACTAAGATCCCACATGCCGCACGGCAACGCACAGCAGGAAAAAAAAAAAAAAAAAGCCCTTTCCCAGAGCGAAAGTGGTAAGACCCTAGCATAGGCTGCCAAGAAAGGTGGTGGATCTTAATAACTAGAGATCTTTCAGAACTGGAACAAGCTCCCATATCTCCAGGTCAATGGACAGATGACTCCTGAAGGCTCTTTTCATCCAGAAGAATCTAAGCAACTCCCATCTGCTAGTGAGAGCTGGGGCCAAGACAGGTGGGACTGGGGAACAAAGAGCTTACCCTGAACTCAGCAGCTCCACATTTGTCTCATCGCCCAAGATCTATTGCTGCAGACTCCTCCAGGGGATCCTTGCCTGCAGGATGGAATGGGCAAGTGTGCCTTTCCCTGTGGGGCTTGTTAGCACTTCCCGTGAAGCGGCCATCCCTCAGAGGCCCCCAGGGGCATATTTGTTTGTTAAGTGATTGGCACTGACCTAGCCCTGACTCCATGCTGCGGCCCTCTGGGCATCTATAGGCAAGCTCTACAGGGACTTCTGAGTTGGCCTGGCCCCAAGGGATGGGGAGGAAGTAAGATGGCTCCAGGACTCCGGGCTGCCTGTATCAAACCAGGGGGCCTGGTGAGAGGAAGGCAGGTCTGAGCTAGAGCCACACCTATAACCTAGAAACACCCATAGCTTGGGGGCCCCTGAGAGATCCCTCCCTCACCCCGAAAATAGGGTAGATTAGCTCTTTCCCCTTTTTCCTTTAAGCATTCATTAATTCAAGAAATACTTATTGCCAGCCACTGTGATACCCAGTAGGGAGACGATGGGGATTTTTTTAAAAATTAGATACAAGGGGAGATGAGATTCAGTATGACATTATAGTGGCAAGTCCTACAGAAGCATTTTAATCAGAGAATATGACCTGGTCTTTCTCCCTTAGGAAGTCCCTTTTTTTTTTTTTTTTTTTTGCTGCATTGGGTCTTCATTGCTGCATGCAGCTTCTCTTGCTGTGCGTGGGCTTTCTCTAGTTGCAGCGAGCGGGGGCTACTCTTCGTTGCGGTGCGTGGGCTTCTCATTGAGGTGGCTTCTCTTGCTGTGGAGCATGGGCTCTAGTGTGCAGGCTTCAGTAGTTATGGCACGCGGGCTCAGTAGTTGTGGCTCAAGGGCTCTAGAGCGCAGATTCAGCAGTTGTGATGCACAGGCTTTGTTGCTCCATGTCACGTGGGATCTTCCCGGACCAGGGATCGAATCTGTGTCCTGTGCGTTACCAGGTGGATTCATAACCACTGCGCCACCAGGGAGGTCCCTAGGAAGTCCCTTTTGAGCTCAGACTGAAGGATGATAGGAGATGAGTAGACAAAACTGCAAGTGGAAAGGAGGATAGTCCAGGCAGAGTGAATGACCAACAGCCTTTGCAGGAGGGACCATGGCTGATTGGAGGACCTGAAATGAGGCCAGCGTGGCTGGTGGGCACAGGGTTCGGGGAAGTATGGGACAAGCTAGGCTGGCTATGTAGGCAGGGCTGGACCATGAAGGGCCCTATAGGAAATGTTAAAGCTTTGAGTCTTTATTCTAATAACAAAGGAAAGCCATTGACATGGGAGGGTAACATGGTCACATGTGCACTTTGAAAAGATCATTCTAGCCACAGTGCAGAAACAGGTTGGAGAGGTCAACGGTGGATGTACCACGATCAGTTGAAAAGCTATTGTGATACTCCAGGATGAGATGATGATAGCTTGGCCAGGAGTGGCAAAGGAGGTGGCAAGAAATGAATACATTCAGAGACTTTTAAGAAGGTTAATTGGACAGGACTCGTTGATGCCTTAGATGGGGATGTGAAGAGGAAGGTGTTTGGATGTCTCTGAAGTTGCTGACTTATGGAACAGATGGATGGTGACTAATGTAGGAAACTGTGAAGAAAAAACAGATGGGCAGGACCAGGTAAGGTCAGCCATGGACATCCTGAATTCGAGGTGTCTTTGAGGCAGTTCAAAGGGGAGGAAGGGGCTAGAGCTGAAAGCTCAGGAGGCATAAGGACATAGGTGGTCACTGTAGCCGCTGCCATGGATGAGATGGCCTAAGGACAGAGCAGAGCAGGAGGGGAAGGGGACCAATGCCCAGGCCTTGAGAAGTGAGCCTGCAAAGTAGACAGAAGATCCTATCAGGGAGGTAGGAGGAAAGCGCAGGATAGGGTGACAGGGAAGAGTGTTTCAAGGCGGGAGGGGTCGGCAGCGCTGAATGCTCCAGAGAAGTCAAGCAAGATGAGGATTGATTTGAAAACTGTCTTTTGTATTTGGGGACACGAAATCATTGGTAACTGTAGTAAGGGCTGTTTTATAGTGGAGGGAGGGATAGAGGCGAAACTCAGTTTGAGAATGGGTTGCGGGATGAGTAGGAGGTGAAGAAACGAAGACAGCTTGGCCGAGAACGTTGGTTGTGAAGGGAGAGGAGAGAGAGGCTAGCTGGAGGCGGATGTGAGATTAAAGATTTTTTTTTTTTTTTAGTGAAGAGACAAGCATTTGTAAATGCCAACAGGAAGAATACAGATTTGGGGGTGGGGGGGCGTGGCATGAGGGGTGGATCCTCCTTAGGCAGAAGGAGGGATTGTGGAAAGGCAGGATGGACGGGGCATGTGGGAATGATCTTGTGGGAGATGGGGGGGAGGGGTCATCTGACGCCCCCCCGCTGGGTGAGATTAGAGGGGAGGGCGTCTGGTAAGGTTGGGCGCACGCAAACCCTCCTCCTTCAGGCTGCCCAGGGGGCTCACGATAGAAATGTTGGAAGGACAGGACCAAAATCACTTCTCTCGGAAGCAGGATCACAGTGCAAAGGGCAAATAGACAGGACATTTGCTCAGGAGGAAGTGGCGACTGTTTATTTTGGTTTCCCTTTTTTGTGTGCGTGGAGGGTGGAGAGGGGGCAGCACAGAGAGCAGTGGGGGCCTGAATTCCTGGTGTTGGGGCTGGGGGTTTAAAGAGAGGGCAATGGGAGGGAGGGGTCATTCCTCCCTGGGCTTGACCCCCTTGGGGGCGGAGTGGGGAGAACTTCCTCAGGTGAGGAGAACGGCTGGAACTGGAAGGGCACCAGGACTGATGGGCCCCCGGGCTGGGGAGGGAGTGACCTGCAGAGAGGGCTCCTCCCGTACAGGACGGAGAGGAGTGGGGAGGAGGGGGCCTGGGCCAGCCGAGCGGAGCCCCCAGATAAAGCTCCATTCCAGTGTCAAAGGTGGTTGGATTCTCCTAGAGCCGGCCAGGTACACACACTCCAGGCGGTCCCCCCTACAGCCACCGGCGCCAGCGCTGTGGAGGAGACCCTTTCTTTGGGGTCCAGTGATAGCAGGGGCGCCTGTAAGCCTGAGGCCAGCCGTGGCGCGGAGACCAGAGTCCTGGCAGGTGGGAGAGCGGGTTCTGGGGAGTGGGTGGGTGAAGAAGCCTTTTTAATCATTAACCTGGCTGATTGAAATCTGAACTGCTGTGCCTCTAGCTCTATTGATTCTCTGAAAGCACAGCATCTGGGGCCAGTGGCTGCTTAGAGACCGGGGAGAGGGACACCGGGGAGAGGTAGGGGCAGAGGGGCGGGGAGGGAAATGGGAGCCAGGCCAGGAGTGGGGGCTGGGAAGGAGGGAGGACGCAGGGTCAGAGAGCCAGGGGACAGTGGCCATGGGGAGGCCAGGAAGCCTGAGCGGCCGCTGGGGGAGGTGCAGTCAGCAGACCTACCAGGGACCACTGAGAGCAGGAAGGAGCCGGAGGATCCGGCAGAGGGGACGAAACACAGTGACCTGCCCTATGTGACAAGGTCAGAGCCTGCAGCAAGGCCAAGGTCAGCTGACTTCACTGCACTGAGGAGAGGTGATGCAGAAATGGAGGGCCCTGAGGTCAGGGGAGAAGCTGAGGTGAAGGACACACAAGTGGGCAAGAGAGGATTCACTTGGACTTCCCTGGTGGCGCAGTGGTTGAGAATCTGCCTGCCAATGCAGGGGACACGGGTTCGAGCCCTGGTCCGGGAAGATCCCACATGCCGCAGAGCAACTAAGCCCGTGCGCCACAACTGCTGAAGCCCCTGCACCTAGAGCCCGTGCTCTGCAATAAAAAAAGCCACCGCAGTAAGAAGCCTGCACACCGCAATGAAGAGTAGCCCCCACTTGCCACAGCTAGAGAAAGCCCACACACAGCAACGAAGACCCAACATAGCCAAAAATAAATTAAAAACATAAATTTATTTTTAAAAAAAGAGAGGATTCACTTTATAGATTACTGTGTTTTTGAGGACAGGGCCCTTTCCTTTTTTGCCTGTGAGGATATAGGAGGCATCAAAAAAACGGCTGACTGGCTGAGGAGGGGTCAGGCCATCTCAGGAGGAAGGAGGACAAGGTAGAAGAGACGTAGAAGGAGCTGCACAGAAGGAACAGCAAGACAACACCTGTCCATCTTCAATGAGCCCAAACCAGGGCCCCGAGGAGATGGCTTTTCACCAGGACCTCATACAGGGCTCCTGGCTATAGTCCCACTATTTCTGACAGTGGGACTCATAGGTCTGTGTCACCTCTGAGACAGAAGGGGGGCCCTTCATGGGGAGCCACATTCTGGCAGCCCGGGTCAGAAACACGTGGGCCTCAACATGCCATTGTGGTCCCCACAGCGCCCCTGGTCAGTGCCAGCTCCTAGAATAGCTCGTCTCTGAGCTGGAGGGGGATGAGCCAGGCTGCCTGCCGGTGATGTGCTTCCCAGGAGAACCAGAGAGGAGGGGAACGGGCAAGCTCTGCAGACAGACTGGGCCAGTACAGAGTGAGGAAGGGCATCTGCAGGTAGACAGAAATAGGAATGGAAACACACACACACCACACACACACACACACCACACACACACACATACACACACGCGCGCGCCAGTTATATGGCTCTGATGACATAGAAAATGTTCCAGTTCTGCAGAGAAGACAAAAACAGACACGAGGTTTCTGAGGCCATGCTGAGGGTGTCACAGGACCCCATGTTCTGTCTGTGGTTGTGGTACTAGCAGGGCCAGCCTGTCCAGTCCTACATCTGGAAGCTTCACCCTGGACACTCCAAAGGAAGACCACGTAGCTGGGGGATGGGGAGGGTACAGGACAATGAAGGGAGTGAGTCCAGGCCTCCTGTCCTAGCATCTTTCTCTCCCTTTTCTCTGACAGCTCAACATCCTGGTGGACACAGGCAGCAGTAACTTCGCAGTGGGGGCCGCCCCCCACCCTTTCCTGCACCGCTACTACCAGAGGCAGCTGTGAGTGCGGGGAGAGCACGGGGCAAGGCTCTTCCCAAGGATCCAGGGCAAAGGAGGGTCGGGGGAGGGCTGCAGGGAGAAGGACCAGCTCCACAGAGCCTTTCTTCCTGCTAGGGAGGAGGGAGGGAAAAGAAGGCAACAGTGACCAGAAGAGAAGAATGGAGGGGCTGGAGGGTTGAGGAGGTAAACTATGGGAAGGATAAGTTGAGGCCCAGCCAGGAAGTGCTTCAGTTCCGAGATAGGGCAGCTTCCTGGGGGAGGGAAAGCCGGAAGGCGAGCAGCCCCAAAGCTCCCAGTGCAGTCTCAAGGTCTCCTCCTCTCTGCCTGAATGGGGAGGCTCGGGGACTCCAACCCACGCCCCTCAGCGGCTCTGGTTTTCTAACACCACCACCCAAGTCTAGGCTGAGCAGGCTGCAGTGACCGCTCCCTTCACTGTGTCCTCGCCTGGGGGCTACTCTCGGTGGCTTTGCACGGTTCAAGGAAGGGAAGGGAGAGCCTTCCATGGCCCCACTGCCTGGCCTGATATCAGGGACTGAAAGCTAATGCTTCCCTGCCTCCCGGGAGTTCCAGCGGCTGGACTTAGCTAACAGGTGGGAGGGAGGGTGGAAGTGGGTTTTTAAGGTAACAGAGGCAGTGAGGGATGATCTGGGAGCCCCTTTAACAGAAAAGCAGGAAGTGGCGAGAGGCCATCTAATGTCTGAGGCGTATCTGTGTGTGAAAACATGTGAGTCGAGACTGACACCCCATTCTTGGACTACTAGGCAAATGCCAAAGGCGCCTTCTTAGGTCCCTTGTCCCTTAACTTCCCTATCTATAAAGAAGGCAGTCAGGGAAGGGGGCATGGCCAGGGTCCATGAAAGGGAATTCATTCCAGCTCCTTGTCTGTGTCCCATCACTGCCCCCATCACACACACCAGCCCTGGTCAGAGGCGTGATTCCACACAGGTGGGGGTGACACATGGTGATCAGCTTGTTTCATCCGAGTGGTGTGTCTTGCCTGCTCGCCCTGCTGAGGTGCTCGTGCAAACTCCTTCCTTGGAAGAATTTGCTGAAGAGGTTCCAGGCTCACCCGCTTGGTACTTTCTCTACCACTCAGATGGTACCACTGGGTCCCAAGGCAGCAAAAGAGTCAATGGCTCCTTTTCTTTAAGAGCGTGATAAGGTCAGGGGGCGGGGGTGGGAGATGCCCGCTAGCTGTCCCTTCAGCAGCAGCAGTCACAATACACAAAGCCTAGACTTGTTCTTCCAGGGCCTGAGCTCCAGATCTAGGAATACGAGCTATGGACACAGGAGAGCAAGCCCCAGAGACAGCTCCCCACGTCTGTCTGCAAGGTCACTTATTCTGTTCCCGGTGAAGGATCTATGGATGTTCTGTTGAGCAGCCTGACAGCATCTTGTCTTATGTAGATGACCAAGAGGAGATCAGGCGTCTGGGAGTAGGTTAGATGCTGGCTCCATGTACCAGCTGTGGTTACGCACCCAACATATCTCTGCCTGCTTTGCACAGGTCCAGTACATACCGGGACCTCCGGAAGGGCGTGTACGTGCCCTACACCCAGGGCAAGTGGGAGGGGGAGCTGGGCACCGACCTGGTGAGCATCCCCCATGGCCCCAACGTCACCGTGCGTGCCAACATCGCCGCCATCACTGAATCAGACAAGTTCTTCATCAATGGCTCCAACTGGGAGGGCATCCTGGGGCTGGCCTACGCTGAGATCGCCAGGGTGAGAGGAACAAGGCCTAGCCCTAGACACTCTGCCTGAACGCTGCACACTGCATGCTACACAGGGACGGAGTTGCGGGAGACAAAGGGAGGGAACTGAATAAGGGAGGGAACCAAATCAGTTTAAAGAATCACTTTACAGGGGGATGGGGTGGCAGTCTGAATTTCATCCCTACAGAAGGCAGAACTATGGTGACAGGTAGAGGAACAGGCTATCTTTTCTATCGACGCTAAGATCTTTAAGAATAAGACAGGCCTCCGTAACTCTGAAACAGGTTAAGCAGATGGGGATCAACGATCCTACAGATCTTTCCTGTTTGCACTGCCAGTGTGTCTTGCTGTCCCTCTCTCTACCAAATCTCAGTACCTCAGGATGGTCTTTCCCAAGGAACATCCGCCAAGTTTTGCTTTTGCCCTCCCATTCCCCTTTCCATGAGGGCCCTCTGTGCGAGGATTCACTCCTTGTCTCTCTCTGTCACAGCCTGATGACTCCCTGGAGCCATTCTTTGACTCGCTGGTAAAGCAGACCCACGTGCCCAACCTCTTCTCCCTGCAGCTCTGTGGTGCTGGCTTCCCCCTCAACCAGTCGGAAGTGCTGGCCTCAGTTGGAGGGAGCATGGTGAGTGGGGGCCCTAGGAGAGGGGAGGCCCGGGCACTGGGCAGAGACGTGAGCCCCTGCTGCTTCCCTGCCCCCTGAGGCCACACCACAGCCTTGGGCCCCACCACTGAGAATCAAGAGAAACCTCTTTGTGTTCCCCACCTCCATTTTTCTTTTTCTACCCTTTCCTTCCTTGCGTTATTCCAGAAAGGACTTGAGGCTCCTGTGGTAAACTTGGAAAGGATGACAGATGATTAGGAAAGTTTCAAAGGAAATGAAAATAAGGCCTCTCAAATCAAGACTGTTCAGTCTGATGATCAGAAGGCAGAGATGTAAGGAGTTTAAAAGTCTATTTATTAATTCATTTAGGACAACTGGTGAATGGTTCTCTATCTCCAACAAGCAGAGAAAATCAAACTTACAACAGAAGCAAATTATCACTCACTCAACATTTATGATGCCAGTTTAGGTTTAAATAACTTTATATCAAGGGCTGTGTGATGCTGAAACAATTAAAAATCCTGGAAAGCCTTTTCCCCTGAACACATCCTTAACACATTTAAGAAAGTATCAATCACTTTAGGGCGTGGTTTGATTAGAAGCAGGAAGATGAGAAAGGTGATGTGCAGAGTGCCTTGCCACCCCAGAAATGACTGATCCTATGCTTGCCCTCTGGGTGACTTGTCCTTCTGTGTTGGCACACGGATACTGGCTCTTTTTCTCCCTAGATCATCGGGGGGATCGACCACTCGCTGTACATGGGCAGCCTCTGGTACACACCCATCCGGCGGGAATGGTATTACGAGGTGATCATTGTGCGGGTGGAGATCAATGGACAGGATCTGAAAATGGACTGCAAGGAGGTAATAAAACCTGGGGGAGGCAAGGAAAGGCAAGGGGGAGGCAACATGGCGTGAGGCCAGACGCCGAGTTATGAGGCTAGGAGGATGAGGTTGAGGTGCAGGACCTGCAGGAGGGTTGCGGGCTGAGCATGGAACAGCAAGGAGCTTAATGGTCACATGGCGGGACCTGAGGGTTGGGGCTAGGGACTGGCTTAGCACTTTCCCAGAGGCTGCATGGCATATGGTCTGGCATGGAAAAAAGCACACCTGGACTCCGGTCACTGCCTTGCTTTATGACCTTGGGCAAGTCGTCTGCGAGGCAGTGTGACATGACGTAGTAGAAGAGTCTGGCTTCGGGGTAAGAAAGACCTGGGTTTCTAGCTCTGCTCTAGCTCTGTGTCCTCAGGCAAGTTACTATTTTGTGTTTCAGTTTCCTCACCTGCAAAACAGAAGTAAAAACAGCTTTTCCAAAGACGGTGGTGAAAATAGAGAAAGTGAATAAAGTGTTTATCCCGGTGCTTGACGTACAGCAAGACCCAATAAATGGCAGTTAAGCTATTTGGGTGTTCCTTACCTAGATTCTTCATGTATGTTAAATTAGAACAGATACAAACGTATTATGAAAAGTTAAAAGCATTATACAAGGTATTTTTATTTTCAAGATTTAGAGAATGTCTACCCACCCAAGATAATAAGAGTTAACATTTATTGAATGCTTCCTATGTGCAGGGCACAATTCTAAGCACTTCAAATATATTAATTTATTTAATGCTTATAATAACTCTTTGAGGTAGGTAGTATTATTATCCTCATTTTACAGATGAGGAAACTGAGGCACAAATGTTAAGTAACTTGCCCAAGGAGATCCACCTAAGAAGTGGCAAAGCCAGGATGCCAACCCAGGAAGGACCCCAAGCAGTCAGCCTCACCCCTCCAATTCTGGCCAAAGCCTGGCATCAAAAAGGCTTTTTATGTTCTAACCCTCTCTTCTCCCTCTTAGTACAACTATGACAAGAGCATCGTTGACAGCGGCACCACCAACCTTCGTTTGCCCAAGAAAGTGTTTGAAGCTGCTGTCAAATCCATCAAGGCAGCCTCCTCGGTCAGTGGGACTAAGGACAGGGGTACAAGAGATGACAGTGTCACAGGAAGTCTGTGAGAGGCACGTTCCTCCACAAGAGCCAAGATGTCTACCCTGAGATCCCTCTACTTAGGTCTCTTAAAAAACGGTTCTCTGCTATGGGCCTCAGCTTGCTCAGCACACAATCCCCCAGCCCAAAGTTTTGGCCTTACTCTCTTGCTCTCTTCCTCTAATCCTTGGGTTTCGGCTGACCTTTCCCCAGTTTGGATATTTCATGGAAAAGCAAGTAAAGGGCCCAGTAAGTGTTATCTGAAAATGGGAGGGGCGAGATGGTGAAAGAGGCCGTTTCCTCATCTTTATCCTTTTCTCATCAACACAGACGGAGAAGTTCCCAGACGGTTTCTGGCTCGGGGAGCAGCTGGTGTGCTGGCAAGCAGGCACCACCCCGTGGAACATTTTCCCGGTCATCTCACTCTACCTAATGGGTGAGGTCACCAATCAGTCCTTCCGAATCACCATCCTTCCACAGGTATGTCCCTGGCCTGAATCAGCGGGATCCCAGGACGGGAACCAAGGATATATAGAGAAAGAGTGAGCAGGCATGGCTTCCTAGAACTTGGAAGACAAAATAGATGAGGACCCAGCGGTAAAGGGCTCTGGGAAAAACCAGCCTCTCGGAGCTCAGGGCTGGCAAAGGGAAAGGCAGCCTAAGGGCATCGATACCAAGAAGGCAGAGATGGGGTGAAGGACGGAGGAAGACATACTCTCACTCTTTGATTGCTTATCCTTAGCAATACCTGCGGCCAGTGGAAGATGTGGCCACGTCCCAAGACGACTGTTACAAGTTCGCCATCTCACAGTCATCCACGGGCACCGTCATGGGAGCCGTTATCATGGAGGGCTTCTACGTTGTCTTTGATCGGGCCCGGAAACGAATTGGCTTTGCTGTCAGTGCTTGCCATGGTGAGAGCACCAGGGACGAGGGTGTGGGGTCCGTCTATCCACGTTCTCCCCGTCCAGCGGTGAGGGTACCTGGGCCCCTGTCAGTCTGGGAGGGAGTAACAGTTGCCTCAAGCCAGAGTCCACGTATGGTGTAAAAGCTAGCCTTGGTCCTTGTGCTTCTTTTGTATCGCCTGGCATGCTGGCCCCTGCCTGGACTGGCAACCTCTGTTGGAGACCCAGAACAGCAAGAGCTGCCTTGGCACCTCGGGAAGCTCTAGATCCAAGGGTGGCAGGCTGGGCCTATAGGGACCCTGTCAGCTGCCGTATGCCCAGGTTGAATGCTACTGGCAGGGTCTTGCAACTGAATTTCAGCAGGAGCAGGTGAGTTTACTAGGTATATGTAGGGCTGGCTTTCTGGTCCACTTAGAATGACTGACTTTTAGGGCCCTGTCCTATTGGACAGGTCGACAGGAAAGGGTTGTTGTCCCCAGTGACCTGGGAGGAGAGCCACGCCTCCACCTAGCAACAGCTTTCTGTCCTGCTCCTAAGTATCTCCCAGGAGGGAGATTCTACGGCCTCCTCAAGGGCTGCTTTCAAGGCCTGTCCCGGGAAGTCCTTTTGGGTGTGTCATCCAAACTGCTCTGTGACTCACATCTGCCCTTTCTCCAGTGCACGATGAGTTCAGGACAGCAGCGGTCGAAGGTCCTTTTGTCACGCTGGACATGGAAGACTGTGGCTACAACATCCCCCAGACAGACGAGTCGACCCTCATGACCATAGCCTACGTCATGGCTGCCGTCTGCGCCCTCTTCATGCTGCCCCTCTGCCTCATGGTGTGTCAGTGGCGCTGCCTCCGCTGCCTGCGCCATCAGCATGATGACTTTGCTGATGACGTCTCCCTGCTGAAGTGAGGAGGCCCACGGGCAGAAGAGAGAGATCCCCCTGGACCACAGCTGGTGGTTCGCTCTGGTCACGAGGAGGAAACACAGATGGCACCTGGGGCCAGAGCACCTCAAGACCCTCACCCACCCACAAACGCCTCTGCCTTGACAGAAAAGGAAAAGCTGGCAAGGTGGGTTGCAGGGACTGCACCTGTAGGAACCAGGAGAGGGAAGAAAGAAGTGCTCTGATGGCGGGAATCCTCTTGGTCACCTCAAACTTGAGTTGGGAGAGTCTGCTGCTTGAAACTTCAGCCCTGAACCTTTGTCCACCATCCCTTTAGATTCTCCAACCCAAAGTATTCTTCTTTTCTTAGTTCCAGAAGGAAGGTGACCCCAGCGTGTGTCTCTGCAGTACCCTAGCAGAGAAAGGGCCAATCTTGTTTCCCTGCTGGCCACAGTCAGCGGGAACGGACGCACCGTTTGCTGTTTGCTTTAGAGATCGGGACTGTATAGGCAAGCCTACAACACTGGTGCAAAGACTGGCTCTTGAATTAAAAAATAATTTAAAAATAATTTGTACAAATAATTTGTACAAACGGGGGTGGCTGGACGAGGAGAAGGAGAGGGAGTGCAAAGACAGGGAAGCTGGGATCAAAGCGAGGCAAGGCCAGAACATGACCGCCCGCCCGTCCCAGTTTTACACGGCATCTCCAAGATAGAATCCCACCTTCTAAGACGGGTGCTGCTTCCCAACGTCTTCTTTTCTGTGGTCACAACCTGACCAAAAGTGCAATGGGAAGGAGGGCTTCTCTAGCCAAAAAGCTCTTTTTAACTCTCTTAAAGGAAAAGTGCCCACTCAAAGGTTCCATCTAACAAATGAATTTCTACCTTATTAACTCCTTGTCCCTACCTGAACCTTCTACTCTACACGTGACTGGTAGCACTGAAACATCCCCAACCCTGGAAGCCCCAGGTGCCCTATGGGAAAGCAGCCGGAATAGAGCAAATATAACAAGGCTGCACTTTGTCTTCCTGGCTACCTGTTCACCCCCTCCCCCAGTCCTATTCCTCCAGAGCTTTGTAGCTGAGGTGCTAAGAATAGATAGGAAACCTCTCCTATCTAATCCTTGAAAGCAGACTTCTGAAGATTCATTCAACAGGTATAGAGTTGATGCCCTGTACCCCCTGCCTGGATTTCTTCCTGTTCAGCTGTAAGTGGTAGTAAGATCTTGACATAATACAGAGCAGTTTCATTGCCTTCTCCCTGTCTCTAAGGTCTCCCTCATTTATTTGGCTAAGGCATCCCACAGTGGCACTAGTATTATACCAAGAATGTCAGGAACACAGGGCTTTCTGGCTCCACCAGCATTGCATTCAGTAACAAGGCTGCGTGGAAAAAGGATGACAGCCTCCGGGCTTCCTAATTCCCTTCACCACAAGAGCCCCTTGATGGAGGCCATCCTTTGTCCCTATCCTGCTCTTTATTCCCCGCTCCTAATAGCACTTGGGTACCCAGGCTGGTTCTTGGGCTAGACAGTGGGGACCAAGCTCATTTCCTCCCTATCAGTTCTAAGCCAGTCGACTATGATACCAGTGTTACTGGGAAGAGCTGCATTTTCTTACTACTCCACTGGATCCTATCCCTCTCTGCTCAACACACTGCTTCCAGGTATGGGACCCTCACAGTGTAGAATTACCTGATGAGGGAGAGGGAAAAACAAAGAGGGCCCCTGGAGATCCTGGCCTCAGCCAGCTGCCCACAAGCCATAAACCAATAAAACAAGAATACTGAGTCGCAGTTTTTTATCTGAGTCCTCTTCATTCCCACTGCACCTGGTGCTGCTTTGGCTGACGGGGAACACCCCGTAACCACAGAGACTGACAGGAAGACTGGAGAGACTGTCCACTTCCAGCTTGGAACTTACTGTGTAAATAAACTTCCAGAATTGCTACCGTGAAATGAAAATGTCACATTCCACTTTATAATTTCGACCCACGTTGGGGAAAACTGGCTTTTCCCCGGCTCTTCCCAGGGTATAAAACTCAACCCCTTCCTTAGTAAGTCTCATTGTCCTATTTTTTTCTTTGAAAGAGAAAACTTGTACTTATTTTTCTTTTAACAGTTCCTTCCTTTCTACCCTGAAACCATGCACTCTAAAGTGTAAAAAAAAAAAAATCTAGACAACAGCTTCTTCCTTGTAAAAATATGTATTCTATATTTCTATTTTTAAATTCTATGCCAGAAAAATGACTGTCCCATCTCCGCTCCCTGCATCAGGTGCCTTCCCCGGGGGTCTCCTCAGCTTGTACCAGTGCAGGCCAGTGGACAGAGGGAAAAGGGAGAACAAGGGTGGCCAAGACTTAACTGTTGCTTTCGGATTGATCCTGAACGAGAAAGAGCAAAGAGCGACGATGAGTCCCGGCCCCCACGCACACCCTCCACCACACGGTCTTCCTGCTGCAGCTGGTTTCCACGGGCTTTCACTAGGAAGCAGTTAAGCCCCCCATCCCCTCCTTTTTTCTCTTTACCCCTTTGGTGTCAAAGATGTGTGGAAAAGAAACAGGATATTTTTTAGACCCACTTCTAATTTCTATATTTTCATTGGATACTGAAAATTACTGCAAGTGGCCCAAAGCCTGCTGCAAAGTTAAGGGGAGATAAAATCTTAAGATCACAAGATAAAAAATGAATCCCCCCACCAAATGAAAAGAACAAAGGAACCGGTCTTCCATTTTGCCACATTCCCTGTTCATGATGGCTACCGAACTAGAGTCATTAATATTTCATTAACCAAAGAAAGTGGGTCATCTGACCGCTACAGTGGGGAGTACTCAGGCCATTTCCATCACCCTACAAGATGCCAAGGAGATCCCAGGAAATCCATTTCCTTACACTGTTGCCAGTCAATAAACCGGGACAAGTAAGACCAGAGAAGAGAAAGAGTATGTTCATGAGCTGATAGGCAAGGATGAAAGACAAGGAAGAGTAACATAAACAGAGAGGAGAGAATTATTTGGCTCTGAAAGGAGAAATCTTTGCTACCCTCATATGTACTACTAGTGCGAGTAAGCATTTCCAGGTCCCAGAATGGGAAAAATTCACCTGTTGGTAATATAATCATATCCTTTCCTGGAGCTAATTTTTTTTTATTACTGCTTAATTTTTACGTGTTTAATTCCAAGAGAGAAGGGAGCTGAAGCCATTTCCATTAGGAGTAAAGATAAAGCGATAGGGAAGGATTCAAAGCTCTAATAGAAACACAGCTTTCCCAGGTATAAACCTAGAAACTGAAAGCGCTCAATAAGCAGAGGTGAAAAAATGACCTAGTTCCAGATAGCTATCCATAGAACAAATGACTTATAAACTTGAAATCTAACCTCCCTTCTTCATAGCACTTTGGTCTCCATTTTTCCCAGGACAGGAAGCATGTCCCCCATAGCTTTCTTGCTTCAAAAATTCAAACCCATATCCCAAGATCATCCTGAAAGGAATTTTGCACAGACATCTCCTCACCCCAGTGCCTGCCTGGAACTCACCCAAGGTCACCCAACAACTTGGTTGTGAACCAACTGCCTTAACCTTCAAGGGGAGGGGGGATAGCTAGACTAGAAGATCAGAAGTGAAGGGGAAGCGGTGAGGACTTCACAAGGTTGGTCTGTGGAAGCTTGATCAGAAGCCAAGTCAGTGGTGGAAAGGGATGGCTTGGCCCAGGAAAGACCTGTGGGCTATGCTAGTTTCTAAAGAGATGACTATCCAGGAAGTAGGGTGGAGAGAAGTCTGTGGAGGCATGGGGGAAATGGGACCTGGTTATGTTGTTATTCTGGGACTGTGAATTTTGCTGATGTAAACAGACTATTCTGTAAACCTAATGTCTATGTACAAATAATGAGTGTTAACACAGTAAAATGTTCAACGAAAAATCAAACTATCAGGGTTATATATTTTTTCCTCAATCAGTCTCATTTTCTCCATTTGGAGTAGAGGGACTAGAATAGCCCTGAGGCTTCCGGAGGCTTTCAATAAGCAAAAGGCATCTGGCTGGACAGCAGGTGAGCACCAGGGTTCAAATCGGCATACGTGAGCCTTAAGAAAATGGACTAGAGGCTGAGCCAAGTCAGAGCAGGGTGGCCTTAGAGCAAGAGCAGCTTCCTAGATGGTTTTTATATTGTATCTGAAAACAGCCCTAGGCAGGAATATCATAATTTCAAGGCCAAATTAAATACCATCTTACCTACAATCTGCTTCCCCCAGAGGAATTGCAAGGTGAGGGGGACAGACCATTTCTGCATAATATACATACTTTCATTTACGAACATCTGAATACAGACTTTCTATACACACATTACCTATATAATAAAAATGTACATGGCATGAGTATATGTCACTGTATAAATATAGAGTTTTAGAAATCTTGAACCCGCGCTTCCTGTTCACATCAGTTTCTCCTCTTCTTCCTCCCCAGTCAGGTCCGTCATTTAAGAGTTGGACAAAAGGGACAAGTGTCATTTGTGTTGGTCTGGGCCCAGAATTTGATACACTGGAAAGAAAGAAAGACATACCTCAGGTTCATCTGGAAAGATGGAGGGAAGGAGGGGAGAGAGCGCTGTTAAGGCTCAACAGGTCTAAGGGATGTTTACTGAGTCAGAAAAGCTCACTGGGGGACTGCAAGGGCTGTTTCACTGGCTTGTACTGCCAGAAGAGTCTTCAGAGCAGGTGAACTTGATCTTGTTTCACAGGGAACATTAACAATCAGCTAATGACAGTGTGAAGCTGCTTTCTGCTGACAGTCTACAGGCTTGCTCCTTCTTGTCATCCATTTAGCCTGAGATGAGCTTCCATCTCCTAATACCCATCGCCCTCAAATCTTATTCAGGATTTTCCCTTACGAAGAATTTAGATATAAATTCAGTTTCTACCTCTTAGAAAAACAAAATGAACAAAACAAAATAGTAAAAAAAAAAAAAATCATCCCTGGTGCTAAGAGATTTAACTCTGTCTGGTACCATCATAAAAGACAGGAATAACTTGTCAGTTTGTGAAGCTAATCTCTAATAGGTCAGCCTTCCAACTATTTTATTAAAGGAGTTACTAATCTCATATTCAGGTTCCCTATTCCATTCCTCTCATCTAAGCAAAGTCTCTTGGCAACGGTACATCTGAAACAATGGTTAGATATGTATATCTTATTGTCAATTTTCCAGGACAGTGACTATCAGTGTTCTAGTATGAACTGTTTATCCAGTCCAGTCCCCTCCAGGGAATGGGGGAGAAGGAAGCTGGGAGAGCCTAGCTGCCAGTCTTCTGAATTCTGCTGATATTTAAGCCACGATTTACTGAAAACCTTATGTTTAGATATTAATGAGGAGCATCAACACTGTAAAATGTTCAAGAAAATTAAATTACCTCAGCTGTCAAAAAGAAAGAGTGGAAAAAAGAGGAAGGCATGCAGCACCCACCTCCTTGTGCAGCACATGGGTGCATGCCATTGGGTGCAGCTCACTGGGCTGGACAAGTTTCTGGCACATTAGACACAGTTTACAGGTGGCTGGAGCCTGCACAGCAGAGGAGGGACAGTCAAAAGAGTAAGGAACCTCTGGGCCTCCTTGCCTTATGTGCCCATGATTCCATCTACTCTTTCCATGTAGCAAAAAGATTTTACACCAAAAGAAAGACAAGTTCCAATACACAGTACCTGCATTTTCCCAGCTGGGGCTGTTGACAACCCAGCTGAGGAGACGATGGCTTCTTCCCGCGCTCCACCTATAAACCCACTCCCTCCTCACCCCCAGCTTCTCCACATCCCAGTTTTCAAAGAATAGAGTCTTACATGTGAAGACCTCCCAGGATATGAAACTTGGGCAGAAGGCAAGAACATTGGGGTACTGATTTGGGCCAATGGAGCAGGGAACAGGGCCCGGATCCGACCAAGGGGCTGTGGGCAGAAACGTTGTCACAGTGAGGGAGGAACATCTGAGAAACAGGGCATTTAACAAAGAGAAGTCATTCATTTCCCAGCTCAGCAAAGGAAGAAAGCAGGCCAGATACCCCTGGCTGCAATGCTTCTTCCCACCCCAAATACTTCCGAAATCTACCTCTTCCCCAACATCTCAGCAGGTCTGAGTTCTCCGCCAAGTAGCTTTTCTTACCTGAGTACTTGCTGCCACCCGCTCGTGCTCTGCCAGTCGCGCAGCTACCAGCTGGATCAGCTCCTCCATGGTCAGACCTGCCATGGTGGTACGTGCTGTCTTGATCTGCTGAAGAATGTTGGTCATCTGGGCCCTAAGAAAGAAAAATGTTGAGGGGGAGAGATTCTATATTACACTCATGAGGAATATCTGTGAAACCTCTCCTATTTTAACCCATAAACATTTCTCTGAAAAACACTTTTTAAATTAATCCTTAAAGATACTTACTTATTGCATTGTGGAAACCGAGTCAGCAGCTTCTCCAGAATCTTCTCCAGTTTGTCTACTGGTTGGGGCCGGGGAGTTTCAGTAGAAGCCTTAACACCACCCAAGCCTGGGGGAGGTGGGATGGAGGCGGCAGGGGGCACGTGTGGACCATGGGGGCCGACAAGGGAACCCAAGCCAGGGCTATTTCTCCCATGGGAGCCAGGAAGGGGTGGGGAAGGCTGGTTGGGCTGGGAAAGGGCAGGGTTCAGGATCGGGAAAGACAAGGAACGGGGATCTGCACTGGGCATAACCATGGGCATTGTGACCTGCCCAATGGAGAAGGGCATCCGAGGAGCCAGAGAGGGACTGGGTTGAAACACCTGAAGCATGAAGTCTGTCTGCAGAGGGGAAGAGGTGGAAGACAAGCGGGAGAGAAAGAAAACAAAAGTTTAGGAAACTGGAGCAGAAATCAGTGAGCAACTCTTTCTTGTACCAAATAAGGATGGTCCCCATATCTTTATAAAAAGAACAAGTGAAAGACTCTAGGCTCTGCCACCAACACACAAAGGTAGACTCCCCAAAGCCAGCGCTCTTACCTCTGATGGGGGTGGAGGCAAAGTGGGAGTAGGGATCTGAGGAAGGCTGCTCAGCTTGGCTCCATTCCTCACGAGCTGGATATGACTATTAAATTGGTCCTAGAAAAGAGAGAAAAGCAAGAATTATCCTTTACTGCTAAGCAGAATGAGCCTGCCCAAAAAGAGAGCACCATCCTGTATCAGGAAGCAAGAGGAGTGGTAGGACAGGCCCTAAGCGCAATGCAAAAGGTCCTTCCCTATCGCCAGAAGTGTTTAAGCACAGATTAACTCTGATTCAATGATCACGCATCACTACACTTACCCGAACATTCTTTTTCATTATCCGAACTCCATTCAGTCTTGTCTCCCACTCCTGTTTGGAACGAACTGTCTCTAGTGTTGGGGGAGTTGACCTTTCAAGAAACCAAGAGTAATTTACAGAATTAAAGAAACCCAATTCCTAACTCTCTGAGATAGCAGAACAGTAGTAGCTGGCTAGTGGGCCTGGAGAGAAGAGGTCGGGGCATGTGCAGGAGAAGGCCAAGGTTCTAAGCCATTTGCCTTACTTTTACTCCAGCATCTTGCAAAACAAGTATTGGAGAAAGCGGACCAACCACAGAGAGAGGGCTCTTCTCTGGCTGAAAATGCCACGGGGGTCCTCCAAATTTCATGGCAGAAAGAGGAGAAATGACTGTATAAGAAACCAATCTCGGGCCTCTCTGGTGGCGCAGTGGTTAAGAGTCCGCCTGCCGATGCAGGGGATACGGGTTCGTGCCCCGGTCTGGGAGGATCCCATATGCCGCGGAGCGGCTGGGCCCGTGAGCCATGGCCGCTGGGCCTGCGCATCCGGAGCCTGTGCTCCGCAACGGGAGAGGCCACAACAGTGAGAGGCCCACATACCGCAAAAAGAAAAAAAAAAAAAAAAAGAAAGAAACCAATCTCCAAAGACATTTGTTATGCTTGACAGCATAAGAGATACTGTTTATCCAATTGGAAATAATACAATAAAAAGTACAAAACTACAGAACTGTAGAAAGGGAAGAGTCAGAGAGTGAGGAACTTTCGAGTATGGGAAGAGAAATCACTGAACAAATTACTATCACACAGAGATGACTTCCCGTGAAGACAGAATAAGTGCCAGACTAGCTGGCCCAGGGTTTCAAAACCTAAAAAGAAATCCCTCCAAAACACAAAACTGCAGGGCCATTAAAACCCTAGAAATGGAAGGTACTTACTTGAGGTAAGTAAGGTGCAGTTCTGCCTCTTTTTCTGCTTCTTCTAGTTTCAATACCAACAACTCTTTCCGACTCTCTAGTGATAAGATCTAAGGAAACCATACACACACATACACACAAACACACACACACACACTTTATTAATTTTACATACACAAAGCTACCCTTAGGTAGTTAAAACAATGCTTAGTGGCTCTACGGTATAATACCTAAATACCTTAGTGTACAGTATTGATACTATGCCAAAAGTACACACCATCTGGAAGCCCAAAATCAAGACCTTCAACATAGCTTCAACATAGCGGCTCTTCTCACCTCTGCCTTCCAGGCCCGTTCTGTCTCTTCCATAATGTTCCGATTTATTTCACCATCTTGATTCTTGAGTCTATCCAGTTCCATTTCCCACACTTCTCTGTAAGGTAAGAAACCAAGAACAAGACTTAGGAGAGACAGACAAACCTGCTAAGGAACACCAAGGCAAAAGTAAAACCTGAAACTGGTCTACCTAGTATGTTAGAGGAAGTGTTACTCTAAGTATTAACTATAGGTATATACAAATTAGGTTTAAAGTGGTCTGAAATTGCATAAACACCCTATATTTGAAAGTAAAAATGTTCACATCTCTATTTGCTAAAATAAAGTTACCCAGAACACAGTGTGTACTTAGAACCAAAACCCACTGAAGGCAGAATGTTCTTCTATGATCCAGGAGTGCTCAAATCAAAATGGCATTCCTCTGACCCCTTGTCTTTTGGTATGGGTATTGAAGAATGCAGGACTAAACCCGAAATACTTATCGCTAAGGTAGTAATCACTAATTCGCCACTAACCACACAGATACTGGCTTACTGATCTTCACATTTCCTTAGCTACAGTAAACATTCTTCAAAAGGAAAAAATGTTGTCTTCATACCTCAGGACTTTTCCCTTCCATCAGTTTCCTACATTCTTACACCAGCTGCCCAGCCCCATCCCTAGAGTGTAATATACACCCTTAGGATTAGGGTGACCAACTGCCCCAGTTTGCCCAGGAATGAGGGATTTCCCATGATGTGGCACAGTTGATCATTCTACTCAGGACCGAAGATGCCAACAAAGGAACAGAACCAGCAGAAGAATTTCCCTGTATTACACTTGACTGTAATGTAATGAGTTACATAGCTAAAAGCAACAGGATTACCCAGATCAGTGGACAGAATAGTATGGAAATGTGTACATTATTTTCACTGAATTTTTTTTTTTTTCTTTGGTGGTACGCGGGCCTCTCACTGTTGTGGCCTCTCCCGTTGCGGAGCACAGGCTCCGGACGCGCAGGCTCGGCGGCCATGGCTCACAGGCCCAGCTGCTCCGCGGCATGTGGGATCTTCCCAGACCGGGGCATGAACCCATGTCCCCTGCACCGGCAGGCGAACTCTCAACTACTGTGCCACCAGGGAAGCCCTCACTGAATTATTAAAAAGTAAAAATAAGAAGAAAAGATTGGGAAGGATTCTGTCTTAAGAAAAATGTTCCCACTTTTCTATGGTGAGAGAAATAATTTTATTCATCTTCTGGTTTTTTTAGTAACCTTAAATATAATATGAAAGGAAACAATCCACTTAACATAAGGGTTTCAGGTCCCTTTTTTCATTGCCCAATTCTCCTCACATCCCTGGCTAGCTATTTCATAAAGTACAGGTGTATATGTCTGTGTGTCTCTTACACACACATTCATTTATTGATTCACTAACATCCATCTGGCCCTCTGCTGACAAGGTCAACTCATGTAATAGATACAACTAGGAGGGCATATTCTTCCTTAATCTCCATGTGTTGTCCTCTCCAAATAAATTTCCTGCCAGAGGAAGAATTCTCTAATAGTTCTTTTTTTTTTTCTTCCTCTAACAGTTCTTTAGACAAAGGTTTATAAGTAGATGTATTTTCCTAATACAGCACATATTCCTCAAGTGAAAAAATATATGAGGAGTCAGAATCCTCTTACCATAAGAATATGTGATATACGTTGTGGGGTCAATCAACGGTCCATTTAGCCTACTAGACACTCTGTGACGATGGGATGATTGTAGGAAAACATGGCTGCTGCTTTCTGTGGATGATGCTGTTCTTAAAGACTATAGGTGTTCATCGAACACCTCTAACTTTCATTAAATTCATTTATCAACTAGGGATTACAATTATATTAGAAAAATACTGCCACGTCCACGGGGGACATCCCACAAATTCACACACAGAAAAATCTTTTCCTTTGGGCATCTGGCAACATCTATCTCCTTGGGATCCAACAAGACAAAAGGAACTACTAGCAACCACAACAAAAATGGTTAAGGAATTCTTAAACAGTCATAAAAATGGTCAGTCTTACCATACGTTCACTAGCCTGTAAGATATGTAACAGATTTCACTTCACTAAGGGGTACTAGCTGCAACCCATGCTAGAAAAAAAAAAAATCAGTTGCCCATAGTAGATGCCCCCAAAATCCTTGATATAATAGAAACCTCTGAGTATGTTTTAACTCTTTAAATGCTTGGTCTAATTTCTTTCAAGTCCCATGCTTCTGTTATTTTGCTTAGCTAGTTTAAAGAATCAATGGTTCCAATGAATAAATCCTACCAGACTGTACAAGTCTGACTTGTCCCAATACGTTTGCATAATTAAAAAAATTAATTTTGCTTTTCATCATGTAAATAATACAAATTATAAAAAGTTTAGAAAATACAAAACAGAAAGAGTCTACTAATTCAAAAAAAATACATGCAGGGGCTTCCCTGGTGGCACAGTGGTTAAGAGTCCGCCTGCCAATGCAGGGGACACAGATTCAAGCCCTGGTCCGGGAAGATCCCACATGCTGCAGAGCAACTAGGCCTGTGCGCCACAACTACTGAGCCTGTGAGCCACAACTACTGAGCCCACATGCCACAACTACTGAAGCCTGTGCGCCTAGAGCCTGTGCTCTGCAACAAGAGAAGCCACCGCAATGAGAAGCCCACGCACTGCAACAAAGAGTAGCCCCCGCTCTCTGCAACTAGAGAAAGCCCACTCATGGCAACGAAGACCCAATGCAGCCAAAAATAAATAAATAAATTTAAAAAAACAAAAAAAAAAATGCACCCCAATGTTCACAGCAGCACTATTTACAATAGCCAAGACATGGAAGCAACCTAAGTGTCCACTGACAGATGAATGGATAAAGAAGATGTGGTGTATACACACACACACACACACACACACACACACAATGGAATATTACTCAGTCATAAAAAAGAATGAAATAATGCCATTTGCAGCAACATGGATGGACCTAGAGATTACCACACTAAGTGCAGTAAGTCAGACAGAGAAAGGCAAATATCATATGATATCACTTATATGTGGAAGCTAAAAAAAATGATACAAATGAACTTATTTACAAAACAGAAACAAACTCACAGACATAGAAAATAAACTTATGGTTACCAAAGGGGAAAGGGGGAGGGAGGGATAAATTAGGAGCTTGGGATTAACAGATACATACTACTTTAAATAAAATAGATAAACAAGGTCCTACTGTGTAGCACAGGGAACTATACTCAATATCTTGTAATAATATATAATGGAAAAGAATCTGAAAAAGAATACACACACACACACACACACACACACACATACACACACACACGTAAAACTGAATCACTTTGCTGTACACCAGAAACTAACACAACATTGTAAGCCAACAATATTTCAATTAAAAAAAAAAAAAAAAAACAGAAAGAGCCTAATACAGAGGTCCCAACTCTTCTACTTACTGGTTTTATGACCCTTGACAAGTTACTTAATCTTTCTAGGCCTCAGTTTCTTCATCTGAGAAACGAGTAGGACCTACATCATGCGACTGATGGGAGAGTTCACTGAGAAAACACACATGAAGAATTTAATATGGTGCCTAGCCCATGGGAAGCATCCAACAAATTGCTCTACAATTACAATTGCTCTACCCACAAAAAATCATTATTATACTTCTTTTCAGTCTTTTAAAATAAATATTTGTATATTTATATATGCATATGTAACATATAAATCCATTATATATGCTTTTCAAACAAAAACTGTGGTTTTTATCTTACTTTTTCATCCTAATGTATTTTTCCATATCATTAAGTATTCTTCAAAACTGTGGTTTTTAAATAACTATCCATTGTACATATATCCCATTACTGATTTAGGTATTCTCTTATTTTCAGTTTCACAATTATAAATATTATGATGAGCATCTATCTGTGCATGTGTACTAACACAGGTTAATGATAAAAGTAATAGATTTGAGAGGAAGCTTCTCACAGCAGTTGAAAGCCCAGCTTCTGGAGCCAAACTAAGCTCACAGTTCAAACCCAGACCCTATTACTATCTACTATCTGTGCAGCCATTGGCAAGTTACTTAACCTTTGCCTCATTTTCCTAAAGAAAAATGGGGATAATAAAATAATCTACCTCTCATACAGAGCCATTATGCAGATTAAATGAGTTAATACATGTAGAACATATAGGACAGTCTCTGGCATATAGTAAGAACTTAATAAATGTTAGTTATTATTTGGATGTTAGAGAAACTAAAATATGTGAATACATTTTTTTTCACCAAAAGTGGTGGTAGCAATCAGGTGATTTTAATGCAGAGAAGCAGATGATAAGTGTCTTGTGAAATATTCTCAACAGTCAGAGACAGAACTAAAAATTAAGATGTTGAGTCCTCAGCTGAAATACTTTCCTTTCAGAATATATTATACTCTAAACAAGGCAAAAGGAAACAAAACAAATACTGGTGGATGCGTTACTATAGATAGGAGTTGGCCGTCCTGAACTTGAGGTAGGTTATAAAATTCTTTTCTCTGAACTGAAGCTAATACAAACCAATATATTGGGTGGGCCAAAAAGTTTATTTGTTTTTTTCCATAAGATGGGTCCAGTAGCGCTTAGTTGTCTTTAACTTCATTCGAAATAATTTTGTTAGGCTGTATTGTGACAGCTGTCATATCAGCGTGTGTTTAAAAAAAAAACTTATCAAAATTGGTGAATTTTTGTGTAGCCATTTTAATATTGAAGATGGAAGAAAAAAAGCAACATTTTCGGCATATTATGCTTTATTATTTCAAGAAAGGTAAAAACACAACTGAAACCCAAAAAACGATTTGTGCAGTGTATGGAGAAGGTGCTGTGACTGATCGACTGTGTCAAAAGCGGTTTGCAAAGTTTCATGCTGGAGATTTCTCACTGGACGATGCTCCACGGTTGGGTAGACCAGGTGAAGCAGACAGCGATCAATCAAGACACTAATTGAGAACAATCAATGTTACACCACTCGGGAGAAAGCCGACATACTCAAAATATCCAAATCAAGCGCTGAAAATCATTCGCACCAAATGATTTTTGCACCACATCATTGGTTATGTTAATCACGTTGGTATTTGGGTTCCACATAAGTTAAGCAGAAAAAAACCTTCTTGAGCATATTTCCACATGTGATTCTCTGCTTAAACGTAACAAAAACATTCCATTTTTAAAACAAATTGTGACAGGTGATGAAAAGTGGATACTGTACAATAACGTGGAATGGAAGAGATCATGGGGCAAGTGAAATGAATCACCACCAACCACACCAAAGACCGGTCTGCATCCAAAGAAGGTGATGTTGTGTATATAGTGGGATTGGAAGGGTCCTCTATTTTGAGCTCCTTCTGGAAAACCAAACGATTAATTCCAGCAAGTACTGCTCCCAATTAGACCAACTGAAAGCAGCACTCGATGAAAAGCATCCAGAATTAGTCAACAGAGAGAACACATAATCTTCCATCAGGATAACGCAAGACCACATGTTTCTTTGATGACCAGGCAAAAACTGTTACAGCTTGGCTGGGAAGTTCTGATTCATCTACCATATTCACCAGACATTGCACCTTCGGATTTCCATTTATTTCAGTCTTTACAAAATTCTCTTAATGGAAAAAATTTCAATTCTCTGGAAGACTAAAAAGTACCTGGACCAGTTCTTTGCTCGAAAAGATAAAAAGTTTTGAGAAGATGGAATTATGAAGTTGCCTGAAAAATGGCAGAAGGTAGTGGACCAAAACGGTGAATATGCTGTTCAATAAAGTTCTTGGTGAAAATGAAAAATGTGTCTTTTATTTTTATTTAAAAACCAAAGGAACTTTCTGGCCAACCCAATAGAATGAATGAGATCAGACAAAAAGAGAAAAAACTTTACCCTGAGATGCACTGCAAAGTTTTTGTTTATGAGGCTAGAGTTCTTCCTTGATTCAATTTAACTCAACATCTACTAAGCAGCCTACAATGTGCTACACATTTCTGCTAAAAGCTGGGGATATAAAGATGCCTAGTTCCTGCCCCCAAGCAGCTCACAATTCAGTAACTTTCCAAGTGAACAAAAGGAAACGGAAATTCTGGGCAGATCAAACAGCATATGCAGATGCCAAAGAGAAACAGAACACCAAGCAGAGGAAATAGTCCAGGTAGTTCAGCAGGCGAGGGATATATAAGTAGGCTGGGCTGGGATACAGATGAGAGTGTCACTAGCACAGAGATAGTAGTAGAAGCCCTAGGTATGGAAGAAATAATCTAGAACAGCAGTTTGCAAAACACAGTCCATGGTCCCCAAAACCCTTTGAGGGCCTGGTCTATGAAGCAAAATTAGTTTCATAATGACACTAAATTCATTTGCCTTTTTCACTCTCATTCTTTCATGAGTCTACAGTGGAGTTTCCCTGAGACTACACAAAGTGTAATGAGATCATCACTCTGATGGCTAGTGGAATATATGCTTCTGTATTCTAACGTTTTCTAGCATTTTTTAAGGTAGTAGGTTTAGGGTATAATTTAAGGTATTTTCCTTCTCAGTACTTCTGTTTGTGCTCTTACAGCTATCTTTAGTTATACTTACTATAATCTCATTACTATCCAATAAATCATTACTGTAAAATTTCAAAGTTCACACATCAGGTAGAAACAAGTACTTTTTGTTATTTTGTTTTACAATAACACTTCAAAAATTTTTGGAAAACTCTTCTCAATTTTTAAATTATACCTAAAATGTATTATTTTAGAATTTAATTTTTTCTAAAATAAAAGACAATTTATTTGTAATTTTTCATTTATATTTAAGAATGAATCATTGACTCCAAACAGGGAGACTAGAAGACTTACTTTCTCAACCCACAGCTGCAATACATACATTTAAAGATACTAAAAAAGATGCAACTGGCCTAGAGTTATCTGACTCATGGAAAGG